>NC_141100.1:33198826-33298826 GCF_041138505.1 Cibotium barometz
GGATCTTCTAACCATGATTTGCAAATGAGATTAGTAAGTAGTCAGATAGTTCCCATTCTCACGATTGGATTAAAGGTATCTTCGTAATTAAGGATTAAAGGTATCTTCGTAATTAAGGCCATAATTTTGAGAGTAGCCTTGTGCTACTAATTTGGATTTATACTTATCAAGTGTTCCATCAGCTTTGTATTAAGTTTTAAAAATACACTTTGTACCAATTACCTTTCTAAGAGGTGGCCAGTTAGCTACATACCATGTATGTTGAAAGATGTGATCTACATTAGTTGTAGGCACACTACCTTAGGATGGTGGATTTAATACTTGGAGATCTTAGACTATGATTTTATTAATCATAGTTTACTTGGGTAACATTAGGTAATAGGAACAAGTAGTATGTGGACTAGGTCCACTAGGCATGGCAAGTGGATTTAAGTGGCATAGAAACTTGTTGTAGGCACCTTCTTCTTTCTAGGTGTATAAATACCCCCTTGCCCTATGTGGGTAGACACTTCTTATTGTATCCTATGTGGTGGACTCCTTTATGGAGAGCAATAGTAGTGAACCTTTGTGGTACCAACACTCTTGTCATATGTCTATTCTTTGTTCAAGTTTTGTTTCACTTTCATGTAGCATCTTGTGCTAGAGACAAGCCATCTATGCTTGATCTCATAAGCTATTGCTTAAATGTGATCAATTGTTGGTTTACTTTATTGTTTATTTGGATTTATGATTCATTGCTAATGTTTATTTGGATTTATGATTCATTGCTAAACCACGTAGATTTAAGATTGGGTTAAGCTCTTGCTAGATGTGTAAAGCATCCTAATCTTTCCAGATGGTATCAGAGCCCCTCTTCTTGGGAGTGTTCCTTGTCATGATGGGAGAGGGAACATTTGTGAATCTAAGTGTTATGGGAAACTTCTTTGTGTTACAGGTCTTTTTTCATTACTCTTAACTAAGTGGCATATTGAGAGTGATTAAGCGTTCCTAATCTTTTTGTGCGAGAGGGATTATCTAGTGGGTAATGTACATCTACTCATTCTATTGTGTGTGGCAAATATGTACATCTACTCATTCTATTATGTGTGGCAAATAATCTTTGTGATTATCTAGTGGGTAATGTACATCTACTCATTCTATTGTGTGTGGCAAATATGTACATCTACTCATTCTATTGTGTGTGGCAAATATAGAGTGAGAGAGGTAAATCATTTACTAGAGATGTATCATTCTCATCAAATCTCTTGAGTAGCACATTGTGTTGAGAAAGAGAAAGAGTGTTTTGTTTGAGAGAATTTGTGAAAGGCATTCGGAGGTAAGAGAGATTTTTGCAAGAGTTAGAGTAAAAGCCTATCTAACTCTATGTGAGAGAGAGAGAGAGAGAGAGAGAGAGAGAGAGTCTTAGTGCAAGAGAGTAATTATTATTATTATTGATGGCTACTTTTCTATATGAGTAAGTCTGGCCATCACATTTCGATAGGCACAACCTCTTCTACTGTGTGAGCTAACAGGCAGTAGCAGTGGCCATAAGCAATCCGGTGCTCGAGCAATCTTTCGCTAATGCAAGTCATATGAATGCACGATCACTAGTGCGCTTCTCCTTTGTGGGCATCATAGCGTAGTCACCAAGCCTTGTAAATTGGTAGAAAGGTTATTCGGCTCTGTGTGAGATGTTGAGCATTCGATACCTTCTTCATGCTACAGTGATTGCGCATGTGTGTTTACCTTCTTCTAAGCCCCGAGTTCCTGCAAATGATGTCGCAATCAGCTTGTAATTTGGTTTTTGGGGGAGCTAGCTGTGCACGATAGCAACAAATAGCCTTACTAAGGCTCATTACTGGTGGTTTTTAGTGTGTATATAGACTGCGCAAATTGGCCCCTGGGAATCTGCTACAAGTGGCGATTCTCAATTCAGCGGAATTGGTTGAGTTGATACTATTTAAGGCTGATCCATAGTTTGTGTTGACCCTCTGAAGCTTCTTAATTATAAGGTGGATAAAGGTGGCTTGCGTATTTTGGGATTTACTTGATCAAAATCATTTAGACGGGGTGTGCAAGGGTGTGAAATCCATTATTTTTACATTTTTGAGTAATATCAAGCCTTGTACAAGTCCTAGTGTATAACGGACATTATCCCCTTTTTAAGTGTGTCCACACATCATCTTGGGTGGTCACAAGTTTATTTTGTGAAGAAAAGATGCATGGCATCTTCAGGTGAATCAAGCACCACAAACCCTAGCCACATTAAACCAGAAATTAAAGAATCAAACCTCACGTGAGCAAGAAACCCCATTATTACTAGGCAGAAAATTAGGTTTCTCAAAATTTTTGGGTATGAACATGCATTTGTATCGGGAGGGTGGTTTCTAACATTTGAAGTGTTTAGAATTAGCTATTTTTTGAGTATAACTCTTTTTGTACATACCCTCATCTATAAAGGGTTTTTTCCTACTCTCAAAGAGTCCATAACCCACTTTGTGATTCTAGCGCTGATAGTCATTTGAGAAGACACCCAAGGAAACAAATTTTCTATAGTGAGAATTACAAAAGGTTTTGGTAACAAGTAGGATCTAAATTTTCTCACCGCAAAGATGAGAGCAAGCATCATGAGTTCCGCTTCCGTGTAGCCTTTCTCCAAGACATTCATGACCCTACTAACAAAGTAGATGGGCTGCATCCTAGTACTGTGGGGATATTGTTGTAACAAAACTGCACCCACTGTTTCCTTTCCAACACTAGAGCTAACAAAGAAAGTGTACTCCCAACAAGGAGGCATGAGTGTTGGTAGCTCTGACAAAATGACTTTAATGTTACAAAAGTACTCCTCAAGCTCATTAGACCATGCAAACTCTACTTGTTGAGTCAATTTTTGCAAGGGGTGAAGTAACTCTGAGGCTAAGTGAATGAAGCGTGACATGTACTTCACCTTTTGAATGAATGAGATGGCCTCCTTGAGACTCTTTGGAGATGGTAGGTTGATAAGAGCCTTTGCCTTTGTAGGATCCACCTCAATGCCTTTGGAAGAAACCTTATGACCAAGCAAGATTACTTCATCCTCACTCACCAATATGACATTTGTCGGGATTGAGTTGGCCCCCCATGTCGTAGAGTTTCTTCAAGCCTTCTTCCACCCTCTGCACATGCAATGACTTAGAGCTACAGATGCAAAAATATCTATGAACACTCTAATGGATTTCCCAAAGAATGCTTGAAACACCATGTTCATGAAATGTTGAAATGTCGCTGGAGCATTGGTCAAACCAAATGGCATGACTCTGAAAGCATAACAACCCCAAGGAGTGATGAAGGTTGTTTTCAATTGATCCTCCAATGCAATCCCAATTTGGAAGTAACCAGAGTAGCCATCACATATCGTATACCTCTCATGACCTGCTACCTCAATGAAATGGGAGAGGAAAGTGATCCCTTTTTGTCGCCTCGTTGAGTGAATGATAGTCCACACACACCCTCCGTTTTCCGTTCTTCTTGGGAGTGACCACAACGGGAGAGACCCACTCTGAATTTTCTACAGGATATATGAATCCCGCTGCTAGAAGCTTCCTCACCTGTTTGAGTAGTGCTTGCTCCTTGATGACTCCTAGTCTTCGTAGCTTTTGTGCCTTAGGTTTGGCTTCTGGCTTTAGCTCGATCTTGTGTTGAATGGCCTCTACGCCATGCACATCTGTGTAATCTTTAGCAAAAAACCTAGGAAATTTCCTTAGTACACATTTAAACTCCTCTCCTTCCTCCAATGTAAGCATTTTCGAGAGCATAGCATCAAACATTTCTTCATCATGCACAATTTGGTCTTTTTGAGAGCCTACCTCCTCCAAACCCAGACAGAGTGTCTCTTTGTCTTTTTCCTTGAATCTTACCCCCATGACTTCAATGGAAGACTCCTCTTCCATAGTGCTACTGCTGCTTTCTTCCTCTGAGGTGTCATCAGTCCAATCCTCCTTTGTTTCACCTTGAGTAGATTCTTCATTTATCCCCTCTCCTCGTTGCTCCTTCATGTCAAAGATAATCTTCTTATGATTTTCATTCCTACAAATTAACTTTCCATTTTCCCAATCCTGCAAAGCTCGCATTCTCATTAGCCATGGTCTACCTAGGATAAATGGATAACCACTTCCCTTGGTAGACATAACATAAAAATCAACAACCTTCTTGATGCCAAAAATTTCCACAGAAACATTCTTACAAATCCCAAGACACTTTGCTTTGCTATTGTTTGCCATTTTCACCTTAATTTCAGGTGTTTCATGAATATGCATGCCTAGTCTTTGCATAAGGTCCTCTGTCATAATGCAAATTTGTGCACTCCCATCTACTAGACCCTTCTTAACTAGCCTTCCCTTGATGTAGCAATCTAATATAGGTGTAATGTCCTCATCCATCTTGGCTTGTGAAATTTTTACAACAGGCACATTCTCTTTTGTTTTTCTCCTAGTGCTCACGGATTTTGTTAATTCTCTCCTAACTTGTGGACATAAGGCTAGAAATTGAGGCCACGAGATATCAGGACCCTTACCTCTCATGTCTTCCAAAAGGTTGTATGGAGCCATACCATGTCCAAGGGGGAAATCTTGGGTTTATACGACGTCGTCTCCTCTTGACTTCCTTGTGTTCCTTCACTTTCTTTCCTCGTCCATGGTCACTTTGTGATGCCACACCCTCCTTTTCCTTCTCTTTTCCACGCCTTTGTTTGACACCATTTGCTTCAATGTCTACCTCCTTGGCCTTTGTTACCTCTACCACATGTACATTTGGGTCCGGCAAGGGCGGCATTCCTTCCACTCCTCGTGGAGGTGGTCTTGTTGCATTGGGCCTCTGCAAAATCATTGGTTGTTGTTGACTAGTGCCTTCACCTGCATTCATCACTGGATAATTCATGTTAGGCTTCCCTGGCTCCCCACGAGGCCAAGGACAATTATACATCCCATGCCCTGACTCTTCGCAATTCCAACATTGCAAGAGTCGCCTAGGTCGTTGCTCTCGTTCTTCAACCCTTTTAGCTTGGCCCTTCTGTTCCACAGCTTGTGCAAAGTGGATAGACAAGTTATTTAAAGACTCATTTAACTTTTCTATTACCTCGACTATGACCTCAGGTAATTCTCTATGAGTGCAAGACTGTACCTCTTCCCTAGGCTTTGAATCTTCAAAGATAAAGCCCCCCCCTAGCATACACCTCATCTTTCGGAGTTTCTTGGTAGCCCTAGCCTCAGCAGCATCAAATGTTGTGGGCTCTCCTGACTCTACTTGCAATTTTAGTGATGGGTACATCCCTGCAAATAAATCTCTCCTTCTTCAAGAATTCTGCACCATCTCCAGGGTTAGGAAGACTATGCAACCAAAGAGTCCAAAGACGTAAGAATTCTTGCTTATAACTCAAGTAGTCCTCTAGATCCTTTTGCTTATGAGCAACTATTTCTTGCCATAGCTTTTGTGTGTTCAAAGGAGTGAAGTAATTGTCTCTAAAAAGTTGCATGACCCCCTTGTAATCCACTCGTGTAGGTGCAGGTAGAGATTGAAACCAAGTGGAAGCATCTCCTCGTAGGACCAACTCAAACATGTGTAAGCACTCTTGGTCTCCTACCACTCTCTTTATGTGAAGTGCCATTCTAAAGTTTGATAAGAACAACTCGGCATCCTCACCGGGCTCTCCAAAAAATAAGGGGTAGCCACTCATTTGCCTAGTGGTATCCATGCTTAACAAGAAGAAGCACAAATATGATTGCACAAAGGTCTTCCTTCACTCTCTTTCTCTCTCACTCTTTTTTTTTTTCAAAGTAGAATGAAAATGTAGACGTCAAAGCTTATGTCGTAACAAATCAAAGGCAAAATAAATGGATTAACTGAGGCATTAATGGCTGCTACTTGCCTAGGTCCAAATATACGGCGAATGACACGCTGAAATTGCAACTTACTACCAACAACTATGTGGATTTTTTGCCTAGCATAAGAAATTAGCCTACGGTATAAGTCTTCTTCATTCAGAAAACTAAGCTAAAACAAGATGAAAATATGCACATCAAAGGAAATGGTGTAATCTATAATGGGAAGTATGACATGATTAGGTGATGCTAAAACCTCTCTTAGTCTTTCTGGACCAAAAAGAAGAACCATGCGTTGTTGGTAGAAAATTTTTCTATCAATGCAAACATTCACTCTAATAGAGTGCACCCAATGAAACTGGTTGAATTGAATCCCAAGAGGATTAGGAGGAGGTGGATTATTCATGAAAAATCACACACAAGTACCAACTTTTCTTCTTAAAATATGATACCCAACAAGCACACAAGGAAATTTATGTGTTAAAGAGATCGATGTACCTTAAATACCCATTCAAAAACTGCTCATCCTCAGTGGGGGCACCAAAATTGGGGTAGTCTGGGGCGGGCAACAAGAAGAGCAGCCTCTAAGCACTCCTCAAGGCTCCCGTGTTGCTCAATGGGCTTAGGGCACAATGCAACACAAACATAAGAACCCCAAAACCATACTCTCAAACAACAAGAACGGGGCACCACCTAGTTATGTGTGTGAACTAGGACACCAAAGATCTTTCCTTGTAGCCAATCAATAAAAGCTAACCATATACATCAATCAAAATACACACACACCCTCAACAAACACTCATAACATATGGTATTATGTGCGGAGGAGACTAGCATAACACAAATATATGCACACCAAACTTGGAGAAGAACTTAGAGAGACACTATAAGTTTGATTTTGTTGTCGGTATACACATGGTCTTAAGGTTATGGGAGCCCTCTCACCATACAACCCTCTTACCATGGAATGAAAGGCAACAAATCAAAAACAGGCGCTCAAGCCACCAAGCATAAAATCACACCACAAAATACAAGGATCGAATTTACCTTAAATCAAACATCGGACCGCTTTGCTAAATCAATTTTGGAGATGTAGGAGTCCAAGATTTTGTACACAATTGCACCCAAACTACTAATCTTATTTATGCACAAAGGCAAGATACAATAATGATAGGGAGTATGGCATCACTCAAGCCCTCACAATGACATAACTAACTTCAAGCTTCTCTATGCAATCAAAGGTATTGATGTATAGAGAGAGCTCACAAGTTCACTATATCCTTATACACTAGAGTTGGGAGTGGTGTACAATGTGTGTAATCTCCCTTTACAAGGAATGGAGGGGGCTCTATTTATAGGTTTGAGAAGCCCCAATTAGGATTAAGCCTAATCAATCTTATTATGGAAAATCATAGATTATGGATTTTTTATTTTGAAATGAGAGTGGGCCTCTTCTTATCCCTTGAGTCACATGGATGTGGGCTATGGATGTGGGCTGAAGGTGAGAGAATTATCGAAGATGAGAGGAGAGTGTGATGTAGAGGTTTGAGCAAATAACTTGTAGTAATGCCTACTCCAAAAGTAGTAGAGTGGGTGCTTATTTACAAATGTTAGTTGTTAGTAGTTAGTAATCACTATAAAAGGTTAGTAATACATTGTACAAAATGGGTGAGAAGGGCTGAGAGGTTGAGTGAGAGGAGTAAAGATTTGGAAAGATCCTTTGTGTGGTTGAAAGCTCAAAGAAGCTTGGATTCTCCCGTGTAGATCTTTAAGTTAACCGCCGGTCGTTCTCCTTCTTCTTGCATTTGACGCTGTTAGGAGTTTTTCTGAAAGGTGTTTTTGGCTTGTGTACATATGGATGCATGGCATGTGTGAAGAGTTTGGCTTTGAATGCCTTGGCAGATGTACAGGGTGACCGGTTTTGCTGTAGGCTTGTTACTGGTTTTTTGTCTGGAGTAAGGTCAGCTCTGCAGGTGGTATCAGCCATTTGGTAGCTCTGAATGTGTACGCATACAAAATGGAACTGGGCACTCGTAAGCTGTATTCGAAGGTGTGGAAGCATGGGGGTAATTAATTATTGAAGGGACCAAGGTTGCCTTGTAGATGGTGTGAAAAGGAAGGTTTGGGTGGAAGTATGCATGGTGGGAAAGGTGGCGTAAGAATGTTCAATGGAGAAATGCCAAATTGGGCAGGTGGCTGGCAGATTCTTCCAAAATGATTGCAGACGACTGGCAGTAGCGTGACTGGTGACTTGTGAGGAAAGCCGCCTTTGGAGAGGTGGTGGGGCGCGCAAAGGAGAAGAGGGAGTAGGGTCCCGGGTGATGGTTTGGGGGTTTTGACTCTGTGGCTGCTGGCGACCTCAGGTGTGCACAGGGAGGTGTGCGCCAACAGAGCTGACATTGGCGATGGGCGAGTGATAGTGAAGGAGGGTCGTCTGCAACCGAAACAGAGGGGCCCTCTTAGCACACCAGCTGTAGCGAGGAGAGATGGGGGAGTTGGCAAGAGCACTGGCGTTGACAGTGGCCAGGTTTTTTTCTTGGTGAGGCTGGCAGCGGTGACTAGAGCGAAACGAAAAGGGTTGCTTTGGTTGGCAGTCGGGTCGTTTCGAAAGGTGGCTACCTTGTATAGAGGATGCCTCTATTGAGCAGGAAGGGGCTGGAGTGAAGCGCTAGCTGGTGTTGGAACAGTCGCAGACACAAGGTGACTAGGGGAGCATGGAAGGGTGAGCATAGAAGCGTGGAAGCGGGCGAGAAGTGGCCGGTGAAAAAGACAGAGAGAGCGGCCAAGAGAAAAGGCAAGAGAGGTGCTCTTGCTGGGAGGTCGCCAAAAAGTGAGGTGGGCGGCTCTGCTATACAGAGAGACGGGCTGTCTGTACAAGCTGGAGGGAGCTGCGGTGGTTAGCGACCAGATGGACGGTCGCGAGGAGAGCTGCTGGGGTGCCGCCTCAGAGGTGTGTGCTGTTGGTGCAGTTTTTGTTGGCAACGATACCGGACTGTAGAGGCTGGCGCCAGAGAGGGCTGACTACGTGAAAGGAACCGTCTCAAGAAGGCTGTGGTGGCTGAAGCGAAGAAGAGGGAGAAGCCTCTGGAGGGGATTGCTGGATGTAAGGAAGCTGCTGGCAGCAAAGAGGAGGGCTGGCGACTGGCGCAGCCGGACAGCGAGAGTGTTGGTTTTTTCCTCGGTGGCTTGATATTGCTATCAGGGTGGTAGAGGCCGGTAGCATGCAGAGAAGAAGCTAGTGTGAGGGTGGCCACCTTTAGGATGCAAAAGGAGACTACTAGGCGAAGGGAATGAAAGAAAGCCGAGTGGAGCCAGCTGATTTGTGAAAGAGGGATCTTCTTTTTTGCATTATTTGTGGATAAGTGTGCGGGTTTTCATTATCTTGTGGAATACAAGGTTTTTGAGGTATCTCTGTGTGGTGTTTTGAGAGATTTCTATTTCCAGCATTGTGCTGGTGGTGCCCCTTGTGTTTGTTGTGTCTTCCAAGGCTGCTGGGTAGGTAGCTATAGAGGCATTTCTTCTTTTCCCAGCCTCCCGACAACGCCACAAAAGTTGATTGAGGTGAAGAACATGGGGGTTTTTGTAGATGAAAACCCCATATTTGCAGAGGTTAATATGATACATTCATGCTGAATTTTTATGTATTTTTTGAGATTGGGAAAATAATTTAGTAATATGGGAGTAGTAGGGAGAGAAATGGAGATGAAGTATGGGTGTAGAGTAGATATGAGAGAAAATGGAGATGGAAGGAGAGGGCAAAGGCGGAGAGGGTGAGAGAGGACATGAAGTTTGCAGGTTTGATGGAGTGAGAAAGGAATGAGTAAGTGTGTAGGTGATGAATGTGTAAGGGAGGTGAGAAGAGACTAGGTGTACCTTGCCAAAAAGTGGGCAGACTAGGGTCCAATAAAAAATTCATATCTCACTGCCATTAGCTCCAAAAATTCTCAAAACATTTGAGCATATTTTTGAGCTCCCGAGCTAACTTTTGTCTTGTGATGACCAGTCCAAATTCGGAGTGGAGGTGGGGGCAAAAAATTCAGCAGAATCATGTATTTTCTGAATTCTTAAAGTCTTTGTGTGGGTCCCCATTGGTGGAATTTCTTGATAGCTCCAAGAGTGAGCCCCCCAATACATCATATCCTGATCTTAGAGACTCAAGTGTATGTGGACACTTGCATGGAGGAGATGTTTTTTCATTTTATAAAGGATTTACATAATAAGAAAAAAACAAGCTACTAATTAACTAATCAACATATCATGATAATATGGTTATTATGATAGGAAGAGAAAATAAACAAAGAGATCTAATTGTGAATAAGAATACTAAAATAAAATATACAAAAATAATTGATATATGAAAAAGTATTTAATGAAAATATATAAAATATTTAATAGTAAAAAGTATATACAAAAATATTAAACTATGTTACATAAACATTTGAATTCCAATATAGTGGGAATTCCTCTTTCATCATGTAAACTTATCTATACAAAAAGATAAATTTAAATAAATTTTCTCTTAAAATTTAAATAAAAATCTCCATTAATTGCTTTACACTAGGAATTACACTTTCCTCATTTAAATATTTGAATTCCAATATGGTGGGCATTCCTTTTTCATCATTTAAACTTATCTATACAAAAAGATAAATTTAACTAAATTTTCTCTTAAAATTTAAATAAAAATCTCCATTAATTCCTTTACACTAGGAATTACACTTTTCTCATTTAAATATTTGAATTCCAATATGGTGGGAATTCCTCTTTCATCATTTAAAATTTATCTATGCAAAAAGATAAATTTAACTAAAATCCTTCCTTAATTTTAAAATAAAAATATACATTATTTTAGCATTCTAATTTTTTTCTCTTAATTCATTGGAATACATGGATTTCCATTGTCATGGGGATTACTCTTTTAACATAAAAATGAATTACTAGAAATTTCTCTTTTTTCTAATTTATTATTTATGCATAAACATAAAAATCAATTTTTTCATGATTACAATGAGAATCATTCAATTAATCTAGGATGATTAATCCTAGAATATGGTAGGAAGTCCTCTTTTCATATTATGAATGAAAATGATTTATGTGTTTATTTTTCAGAAATTTTGCCATAGCTCCGCTGCTATTACTGACAATTCTCAATAAATTTGAAAGAATAAAGTTTAGTATTATTCATGTGATTAGAATAACCACTAATTGGATCATTATCCAATTATGGATTGATTCTTAATTTTACCATAATTCAAATAGCATAAAAGTATTAAAAAGCTATTATTTTGGCCTCCAATTAGACAAGCATAGAAGTTACTTTTAGATTAGAGAAATGCTTCATGAGAAGCTTCATTTGAATATTGAGAATAGGTCATAGGAATGACCGTTCTTTGGGGGAGAGAGAGAAATGCTTAAAAATCATTATAATTTAAGAATAAATAAAAATTTATGTGTTTCTTCATTACAATACATTAAAGAACTTCAATAGTATTCAAAAGCCATTCAAATTAATGCTTCTCAAGCTTGAGAGGGGTTGAGAAGAGAAACATTTGGAGATTTAAGAAAAAGAAGACAATAATCCACAGTTTACCTCCTAAATTACTTGATTCTTTTATCACAGTAGAGGCCCCCAACCAATCAATTGGTTTCATATGTTGTTGGAGTCTCCAAGGAAGATTGAAGAGAGAGAGAATCTCCAATCTCTTCAATTTGTAGAGGGTTTTTAGAGGATAATAGAAAATAAGCTTAACTTAGAGTAATACCGGCATAGTTTAGTTCACAGATGAGAATACAAAGGAATGAGGGTCTATTTATAGGTGAGGGAGGCCACTAAGTGAGTCCAACTGAGTTCTAGAATTTTCCAGCTTCGGTTTGGCTGAATTTGGACAAGTTTTGGACCAATTTGGCTCCCTTTTTAATTTGGTTTGATTTAAGAGAGAGGAGAGATAAAAAACATCCTATTATTTTTTAGTTTAAAACTCATCCACACATGTGAAATAGGTTCCTCCTTGAAGGGCCCCCTTTTCCTTACCCATGTGTCAAAAATGAATGATTACTCTAAAATATCTCATTTTTTTATTCATACTTCATAATTTTTAACTAATAAACCTAGTACTTAGTCAACTCTTCATCTTATGTGGGAATTTACTCATTTTTGGGTATTTTCTTTTATTCTTTGGATTTATCTTATCCCAACACTTGGATTAATCTTATCAATGAACCATAATATTAAAAAATTTGAAAATCTTGACCCTTAGGCTAAGGTCTTCTTAATCAATTTTTATTAATTCCAATTGCACCTTGGAAAATCTATTTTGATTTTTTGTTTTAAGAAAATATTTTTTTGATATTTGTAGAATTTATTTATCCAAAAATATCCCAATATTGATTTACCACTCTCTAGAATTTTTTTATCTCACTAGGCAAAACAAGGAAAAATAATATTTTCTTATATTCAAAAACATAGAATGATTACAAGGGATTGAAGTAGAGGCTTAATGAATATTCAGCCTGAGGAGAAATCTTACACTTTTAGTGCATATAGTACATAGTGCATAGTACTATATTAGTACATAGTGCATAGTACTATATTAGTACATAGTTCTATATTAGTATTTAGTATATAATATAATGCAAGTGCAAAACTTAGATAGTGCAAGACATGGATGACATACATCTTTACACATGTGTGACTCAATTGTGTGTAGTACTCTGTTAGTACATAGTACTATGATAGTACATGGTTCTATATTAGTACTCAATTGTGTGTAGTACTCTGTTAGTACATAGTACTGTGATAGTACATGGTTCTATATTAGTACTCACTATATAATACAATGCCAGTGCAGAACTTAGCTAGTGCAAGACATGGATGAGACATTTGTCCATAATACTATATCACTTTTGATATAGTCCAACAATAAATTGTTCTTAGTACTATGTTTATACTCTAAATGGTCCTAAGTACTATGTACTTAGAACCATTTAGATAGAATAATACATATGAGGCATTCATACATAGTTCTTCATTAGTACATTAGTACAATTTAGATAATAGGCATCAATACATTACATATAGTTCAATACATGGATGAGGCACTTGTTCAAAAAACTTGACAATATATTTTAGATAGTACCATAGTACTATCTTAGTACATAATACATGCTACTATCTCAAAATAAAGTATTGTATAAGCAAAGTAATTTATTAGTACATAGTACTCTATGTACATAGTGTCCAACACTTTGATTGATAGTACAACATCTTGGTTTTACATATAGTTTAATACATGGATGAGGTACTTGTTCAAAAAACTTCACTGTATATTTTAGATAGTACCACAGTACTATCTAAGTACATAAGTACATAATGCATGCTGCTATCCCAAAAGAAAGTATTGTATAAGTAAAGTACTCTGTTAGTGCATAGTAATCTATACATGTACAAAGTGCCCAACACTCTGATTGACTACATAACACTTTTCAAATAGTATAATGGGTAGTTGAGGTAATACATTCTAGTTTTGAGATGTATTGATGAAACATTGTAGTGTAATTGGTGGCATGGGACAAGTTGTATTTCCTTTCTTCACACTTTTTAAACTCACTGGTATGATCTTTAATGTAGGCCGAGTTCTTTCTAAACTTCAAAGATCGACATCCCTAAAAAGATGCAGGGGAGAAGAGAGCTTGAGCTCTTGCAAGCACACACACACTCACACAAACCCTAGAAGAGCACACAAGGTGAGAGGCTAATAATTATTCTTCTTCTTCACACAACAAAAGAGGTCTACAAAGAAGATAAAGTGACTATCACACATAAAATAGTATATACAAGCAGTCCATAATGTGAACACACTAAGAGGAGTGGGTAGATGTGGACTAGTCGGTGTAGTCTAGCTGTAGAATCTTTGGTGAAGATATGTCGGTGTGCCAGCTACCAAAACGTGCCAGTGATGTAAATGTCGACTGGTCATGCAAGCGCCTCGTGAGTGTGAGCTCATGTTGAGCTTGACATCTCAACACTCCCCCTCAAGCTCAACTCTAGCTCATGAACTCCAAGCATGTCTCGAAATTTACGAGGCTTCTCAACTCCCAGGGACTTCGTGACGATGTCAACGACTTGATCCTATGTGCTGACGTAGGCCAAGTTGATGTCGCTTGCCAAGACTCTCTCCTTGATGAAGTGGTAATGTACCTCAATGTGTTTTGTCCGGGCATGGAAAACTAGGTTCCTAGCCAAATGTATATTGCTAAGATTATCACAATATATGACAACCTTTTTCTCCACATGAAACCCCACATCAGCAAAAGTAGCTTGCGTAACCAAGCTACCTCACACGTTGTCACCTGTACTACTCGACAAGGCAATTGTGGGCTACTTCCTACTGCTCCATGTCATAGTAGCACTCCCCAATGAAAACATAAATCCACTAGTAGATCTCCTGTCTGAGATGCTACCTAGCCAATCTGCATTTGTGTACCCATATAGCTCCCATTAGGGAAAAAGGGAGCTCATTTTGAGGCCCTGTAAGAAATTCACTATTTTTTGATTTATTTCTCTCCTAAAAGACCTCAAAAATAGTAAAATACGGAAACGTGGCTCAGAACTGTCAGTAAGGACTACAGAACTGTCAGTTCAGAAAGGAATAAGATAATCTTTTGTCTAACTAACACGATTTTGCATTAAATATCTCCTTAGTTTTTTTTTTGTTTCCCGAAGATTCCGCATCTCTTTTGATGACGTGTGCACGCCTCTCATAAAGAATCCATCACTGAACTTGATGATTGCACTTTTTCAAAATATTTACATGGATACCGCCACACTTCCACGATTCATGTTACACAAAAAGAGTATGAGATTGACAAGCATATTGAAGAAATATTTCATGGTGGTAAAGGAACCACTGTGTATGACCCTTGGAACAATATATTTGTAGATCTACAGCAACTTCAAAGAAGAATGGTCGAGTTTTATGGAATAACATTTGAGGAGTGCAAAGGCATTTTGAAATTTGTTATCAAACTGGACGAGTGTGAGGTTGTAAAGGAAAAGAAAATGGAAAGGATTACTATTACATTGATTAATGGAGCACTTGATACATCATTGAATGACTGAAGCGAGTTCGAAGTATTTTAGTGTACAGTCGGAGAAACACATATGGTGGTTAGGCTCATTCCAGGTATGATCATTTTTTGTTTCGTACTTGATTTTAGTCATTGTTTTCAAATCTTTTATAGTAAGAATTTTGTTTTCTATAATCACAGGTAAAGACAGAAGACCATGAAACACTAGATTGGGTGTTTCACCACACGAAAATACTAAGAATAAATAAAAGAGAAGTGCATAGAGAGAATCTCCATGTTGCAAGAAAAGGTGATTTTCAAGTAGAGTGGCACATGGCGGGGGATCTTAAAACACTTAAGTGCATGTATAACGTTAGTAAAGGAGGCAACTTAAAGTCTCCTTGTCTTACTGCAAAGAATCAGCTCAAGTAATGGATTCCAAATGGTGGAAGAGAGCACCTAATAGAGATAAAGTTGACCCTAACTTCAAGGCCATTCTTGACATTCCACTATGTAATGTTCACATATGCACATTGCATGGTCTATGTCGAATTATTGAGAAATTGGTATTTTTGTATATTGGATTTGCTTGGAAACTCCGTCCCGAGAAAAATAGAAAGGATGCTCTTCAAGCATTGGAAAAAGTGTTATCCGATATAGGTCTACATGGAGGTGATGTTCATATCACAAAGGATTTTAAAAAGTCTACCAATGGCAAGGAGGTACCAATCAAGCCCTCTATTGGTGGTGTTAAGGCAAGAAGATTCTTGTCTCGACCCAAACACAGTAGTAAGCAAGTAAGGCAAGGTAGAACAGTTTCAAGGATTAATTATGGATTGTGGAAGCAAGTCCATAATGCCATGAAAGATCATGAGGCAGATGGGGAAGCACGAAATGTGGAGGCAGAGGTGTGGAGGTCTCTTGATCAATTCTTCATGTTCTGTGACAATGTAACATGGACAAAAAGTGATTACAAGAACTTTGAAGAGGCAATTAAACATTTTGGGAAGTCAATGAAAGACGCGTGGACAGCCTGTAGTATAACTCACTACATGGTAAAGTTCTGTCTTCTTCTTTTACTTAAGTGTGATCCTCTTTTTTTTTATAACTTACTATGCATTCTTATGTCTCTGTGAAAATAGCATATCATCTAAAAAAACCTCCTTCCCTATTTTGTCAAAAAGTATGGATGCCCAGCAATTTGGTCTACCCAAGGCATGGAGAAGTCTCACTACATGGCACGTAATGCATTTTTCAGACACACACAACACTACGGAGGGAGTCAAAAGGCAAATAGTCTGAAGGAAGTCTTCCAATGGTTTTACCGAGGCATACTACAGAGGCTGCATGCTAAAAGAAAAGTTGCTAGCTCCAAAGTCAAGCTTGCTTTTATTCTAGCCCAAAAGCAAAGACGAAGACAAACTTTGGACAGTTCAATGGCAGCAGAGAGACATAGACAATGGAGGGATTCGAAGATATTTAGAAACCATAAATGGACAAGTAAACATGAATAGCAGTTTGTAACTTATTGGTGTTATGTCCACATGTTTTCAAACTCAATCAATAGATTTTTATTTTGTAGAACAAGTGACTCTTGGTGTTATGCCTATATGTTTTGAGACTCCATCAAAAGTATTTCTTTTGTGAAACATGTGATCTATATTAACAAGCATCAATACATCCATGAGCTACACACAAAAAATTCAATCAATACTACTTAATTATGCTAGACACACTATTGATCCTTACCAATAAGGTACTGAGTGTGTACTGAGTGTCAAACGCTTTTAGAAGCTACTGAGTATGGGAAGAGTACTGAAGTGTCGTACGGTGATGGGACAAATGCAAAAGGGAAAGGTAGAGGATCAAAGACTTTGTACAAATCAGTTCAACTTCAACATAATGTTTGTGCTATATTTGATAACTAAATCCTATTACTCCCAGGGCTTGCCAATCGAAACTCTCTTTTTGATCTTGATTGGACTCTTTTTCTTCCTTGTTGGCTTGATGTTGACTGTCTGTTTATCAATGCTTGCCTCTGTTCCTTGTTTGGGAGGGGTATCCTTGTCTTCAGCTATCTCCACGTGTTCTTCTTCTTGGATTGTGTCGCCTGATGCAATCATGGGTGGCTCTCGAAACCTTATGAGCTTCTGTTTTCCATAACCCTCCAGACATTTGGGCTCCTTAACACCACATGCTAATGCATAAGAAGTGTAAGACAAAAAGTAAGAGGCCCTAGAGGCCTGCTTATTCACATAATCCCCAAATATATCTATGGCAGACAACCTCTCTATCAAAATGATCTTTTCCTTTTGCCATGAAAGATCATGTCCACCTAAAACCCTAGACAAACATTTAAAGAAGTAAACAATGGCTTCTCCATTGTTTCTCAACTGCCTATGGTAAATCAAGATCTTAGCACTGCCTAGATCATGAATATAATGAGCTAGGCTTGACATTTTGCCAAACCCAGCCGGCCTGCTTCCACTTGTTCTCTGGAGGAATGTGTCATCCTCAATTTGTAGCAGCCACATATCAAAAGATTGGAGTGAGACAATACACAACTACAAAACATTTAAACACAAGATAAAGTATTTGATTTGAAGTAACAAGATCATACCTTCTCCTCTATGCCAACCTCCTTGTTAAGCCTTGAAGCCTGGGCAATAAGGGAAATGGCATAGTCCTCCCTCAAATTGAACATACCCTCTATATCATGGAGGAAGACATAATCTTTACCACCAATCAAGACACCTGGAAGCATGGGCACTGCATAGTTGCTGCTCTGAACATCAAAATCTTCAACTGGCTGTGCTGCCCTAAGAGTTTCAGTCCTCAGTTGAACAAGGTCAAGAGCAGCCACTTGCAGCCCCTCATCCCGGAGAGTGATATCTTCTTCCTGCTCTGCCATTTCTGTTGCCACAGGAACATCCTCTTTTTCCTATGCTTCAGATGTGTCTTCTTCTTCAGCCTCCTGCCCTTGCTCTTCTAGAGAGTACTGTTTGAAGACAATGTACATAAGGAATGCCATGGTTTCCTCAAGCACTCTACACTTTCTGGTGTGCAAGTTACAGTTGAATTTATATTCCTCAGGAGCAGGCTGTCAAATCTTCTATTCACATGGTACCTCAGCCTGTCAATGGAGACAATATGATTTATATGCACAAAAACCTTTTCACCTTCCACAATTCTTCCTGCCTCTATCAGTTGTTTGAAGGTATCCCAATGGTGTGAAAGAAATGCTCCAGTACAGAGCTCATAGTGAACTCCTTGTTGAAAATACTTTGGTATATGTGGAAGTTCCTCTGAGCCTTGCATTTGTGAAGAAAGTCAAATAGGAGCAAATCTGGAGATTTGTGCTCTTCTGATTCCTTTTGTTTTGAGAGGGAAGACTCAGCTTTCTGCTCTAGTCTCTTCCTTTTGCCTGAACCAAAATTTATATATCATGAATTCTATATGCTGACATATGCAATCAGGGAATGTATAGGATATCACCAAACAACTCCCTTCATGAGCACACATGACTCACCTAGTGATTGCTATGGTCTAAGTATAGCAGCAGAAAAGTCCAACTTCCTCTTGAAAGGAGGGGCCTGAGAATCAATTGTTCCAAAGCAAAAACTTTTCTCATCTCATCAAGGAAGAAATCCCCAGGGCCAAAGAAAGCAAAACAATGAGGAAGAAGTGAAAACCAAAAGGGACAGAGGAATTTGCAAGAAAACGCGATGTAGGGCCATTTGGAAAATGTCAAGTATGCTAGGATCACCTCACAGATTCCTGGACAGTAGATGATACTAGGAAGAATTCCCCAGGACCAAAGAAAGCAAAACAATAAGAAAGAAATGAAAACCAAAAGAAATATAGGAATTTGCAGGAAAACGCGATATAGGGCTATTTGGAAAATGTTAAGCACTCTCCTCGCATTTTGTTGCAAACTTCTAGGTTCTATTGATATCCATCTCCAATCAAATAGATAGCTTCCAGGTCAGTAAGACTCTCTATATCCTTATCTTCTTGTTTAATAGTATAACACACATACTTTTGGGATGTGATGTAGCTTAGATATTAGGATAAATACCACAAGCAGGTAGACTTTTGAATTGGGCTGGTTGAAATGACTGAAGGCATATTCCAGCAGGCTGCCTCATGAATTTGCAGGAAAACGCGAGGAGAAGGCTTTAGGAATTTCAAACAGCCAAAATCGCGTTTTGTTGCAAATATAAAACTAGGATGTGGAAATTTGGGATATGGGATGTGGTGGATGGGAATTGCCTAGATATCTGGACATCAAGAATTCTATGGATGGAAGAAATATATATCAAAAAACATTGAAAAGAATATAGAACTCTGACCTTTCTTTTCCTTTTCCATGATGTTGGAGTTGCATTGGTGAATCTTCTGCTCTCTCCCAAACTTGAGCTACAGCCTAGGTAACCTGGAGATCTGGCAGTGGTAGTAGTCTTCAGGCAGGTTCTTCAGGTAGGTTGCAGTCTGGATAGAGTGTGTTGGGTAGGAAGGGATCAGAGAGGGAAGGAAAAGGATGATGGGAGGGTGCTGGCAAGGATGAAAGACGGGGAGGAAAGAGTGGTTATGGAACTGATTATGAAATCATGATTGGCACAAGTTCCAAGGCAAAAAGTGTCCCATTCACATGTGCCAAGTTTCAAACTCCAAGAGATCTGGGTCCCATCCACACGTGTGAAAAAACGACTCCATTCCACACGTGTGGTATTTAGTAGCTACCTTGTTTGTATTTTGCACCAATCTTTTCCCTTCTGTTTAATCTCTCCTGTCTTGGCCCTCCCCTCTCAGAGCTCTTACCTCCCTACCTCCCTACTCTACCTCTCTACCTCCCTACTCTGCACCATCAGCATCCTGACCCAACAGCACAGGTTCATCCCCAGCATAGGGTACTCATCAACAGCATAGCACACCCACCAACACAGATAGCTTCCAGGTCAGTAAGACTCTCTATATCCTTATCTTCTTGTTTAATAGTATAACACATATACTTTTGGGATGTGATGTAGCTTAGATATTAGGATAAATACCACAAGCAGGAAGACTTTTGAATTGGGCTGGTTGAAATGACTGAAGGCATGTTCCAGTAGGCTGTCTCATGAATTTGCAGGAAAACGCGAGAAGGGTTTAGGAATTTCAAACAGCCGAAATCGCGTTTTGTTGCAAATCTCACTTTTGGGGTCTTTTTGTAGCTTAGATATTAGGATAAATACCACAAGCAGGAAGACTTTTGAATTGGGCTGGTTGAAATGACTTAAGGCATGTTCCAGCAGGCTGTCTCATGAATTTGCAGGAAAACGTGAGGAGAAGGGTTTAGGAATTTCAAACAGCCGAAATCGTGTTTTGTTGCAAATCTCACTTTTGGGGCCTTTTTTGGCCGTTTTCGGACCTCCGGATGTTCGATTCTAGCGTTTTCAGTGCCGTTTTTGGGGTTTTGGGTCGTTCCGGACATGTCTGCAGTGTCAAAATCACCAAATTCTGCACAAAAAATAATTTTTTAAAAGATTCAAATTGGATCACCTTATTAATGTGACACGCTTCCACGAACATATAGTACTATTTATTTTTCTTATTTTTATCTTCTTTTGTTGAATTTTCAACGTAACGTTGGCCCACTCCTGATTGGTTGAGAGGCTATTTTCTCTCTCTTCTAAAATGCCCCAAAATGAGCTCCCTTTTTTCCTAATGTATTGTATTTAGTTGTAAAGACAGAGAAATCACTGTAGGAATGTACCAGCATGTTACTTCAAGTATTTGCAGGAAAACGCGAGAGTGAGTTGTTAGGAATTTCAAACTGTTGAAATCCCGTTTTGTTGCAAATTTATAAATGTTGCTTCATCCACCCCTATCATTGCCTTTTTGTATCATTCCATGTTCTCCATGGCTGTAATCTCTTTCCATTGCTTTGTATGCAGCTTGTCAGAGTGATGGCAGGAACCAAGTCAACTGCAAGGAGTGCTGGCAAGGGGCCAGGGCTTGCAGCAGTAGCAGCTGGGGCAGGTAGTATCAAGGAATTTACCAAAGGGAAGAATTGCACATGGCAGGAAGGGGAAGCCAATGAGCCTGCTCTAGCAAAAGGCCAAGAGATTGAAACATGGTGTAGGTGTGCTAAAGGAGATCAGGAAGCAACAGAAAGCTATAGGCTTTGCAATCCCCAAGGCACATTTTCAGAGACTAGTGAAAGATATATGTGATAGTTGGCACCTTGGTTTCAGGTGGAACAGGACTGCCATTCTTTCCTTACAGGAAATGGCAGAGAATTACTTGGAGAAATATTTTGAAGATACAATGCTGGTAGCATCCCATGCTCACAGGGTAACTCTGATGGATGGCCAAAGACTTCAACACTTTGTCCCATGCTCACAGGGTAACTCTGATGGATGGCCAAAGACTTCAACACTTTGTCCAGAGTGAGATGGAGGTATGACAAGCTGGTCCATCCTGTGGAATGGCAGGACATCAAGATGAGAGACATATTATTAATTCCACCTACAAGAAAGTTGAAGGTAGATGAGATTAAGGTTGTTGAAGTAACCCACTCAAAGAACACCAGAGGGAAAGCTGCTTATGAGGAGTCACTAAAGCAGCAAATAAAAGAATCCAAATCTGTTATAGATGTGGAGACTGTACAGAGGGAGCTGCAAATACAAAGAAGGTTACAGGAGCTGGGCCCTAACATAGTTGTCCATATTGAGGATGAAACTTCAGTGAATAATTTTGACTTGACAAAACCATGCTTGGCAGCATTGGCTCATAAGAATGAGTATTGCTCAGATACTATCATTCTTGCAATGCTCTAGTAAGTGTCTTTTATTTTACATTTGTTTGCAAAACAATCCTTCTTGTACCTCCTTTACACCCTACCCCAATTATTGTTTGGTCCAATGCAGCATGATGAGAAGCTGGCTTAACCACGCTGTATACAGTTCATATTATTGATCCTGCCATTTCCTCCAGGTTAAGAGATGTAAAGGAAACTCCCATGGATATTTCCAATTGGTTCAGACACTGCAATTTTGATGTTATCGATGTTTTGCTACTTCCATACCATAACAGGTATGTGGGTGACTACTTCTTTTGGGATTCTTCTTTAAGATTGAGAACTCTTATAGCCTTTGATTTTTTAATGCTTTTTTCCTTACACAGTGACCACTGGAGCTTTGCTTCTATTGACATCCAGTAGAAGCAATGCTTTATATTCGACTCTCTTAAAAACACACACAGAGAGCTGAAATTATAAGTGGTGTGTGTGCTATTTTTAACTTTAAACTTCATTATTTTGATTTAATGCACACTAACTGAATTATATGTATTGCAGTTGTATTAGAAGGTTTCTAGATGCATTGGATCACTGTCCTCCTAATGTCAATCTTTTGGATTCAATAGAGTCAATAAATTTAGAGGTAGAAAGTCGTTCCCTCTACTGATGTCTATTTCATGCTATGCCTTTGAACCTATTGAATAATTTTGTTTTGTTTAGATGTTAACAGTTTCTAACATATCTTTCAAACTGTACAGACACCACAACAAGATGATTCAAGTAGCTACTACGGCTGGAGAGTGCTGATCAGTGCCAAATATATACTTTCAAGCTATTTTGAGATAGGACAGCCAGACCTTGTAAGAAAAAATAATTTTCATTTAGCTTCAAAATAATTGATATTGGTACAAAGTGTTCTAAATCATCATATGCCATTGCAGATGAGAGAAGATAGCTTCAGATCAAACTATGTATATAGTTTCAGAGCTGATACAATTTGGAAGTTTTTGAAGTATGCCTCCCCCAAACCTATTGTACCAGCTACTGTCGAGTTGGGTGAGAGCTCTAAAGTCCGAGAAGGTGTCATACACCTTGATGACACAGATGATGCTGATGTGGTGCCACACGAATAAGGACCTACTGGTGATGTGAGGAGAAGCCACAGGAACAAAGACCTGCTGTTGTGCTGCTGATGTTATTGAGGAGAAGATGAAGCAGCAGCAAACAGATTCTCCAGGGGCAGTAGAGGAGACAATGGAGCAGCACCAAGAGATTGTACAGGACATGATGGAGCAGCAGAAAACAGATTCTCCAAAAAAAGATAATACGGAGAGCTTGGACCATGTAGAGCAGCCTCTGGATCAGGCTGTAGATAAATAGAAAATGGTTGTCAAGAATATGTTCTACATATACAATTAAACACTTTTATACAAAATTTTACTTTATTGAATATAATACCTTTGTTTATGGAGTCTATGTTATCTCAATTTTCAAATCTTCAATGTCTTTGCATTTTATTGAACTCTCTCTTCTTTTGAGCACCTGCAAAAAAGCAATATGAATCAATAGGGTAAAGTAAACTAATAGCAGTGCTTAATGAGACTAGGATAAATCAGATGGTCTTGTTTTCTTAACACACCATGTGTGTTAGCATTATCCAGTAACAACTGATAAAAATGATCAGTAAAAAATATACCCGATTGAGCTAGCTCTATTGCACATCGACCTTGGTATTGTTGTTCTCCTATCGATCCATGCAAAACATCTATAAATCCCAGAATACAATCGATGTTTTGCCATGTCTCATATGATGAAGGGTATAAATCTGAAATAAAATAACACAAGAATGTCAATAAGCAAAGAAAGAAAGCTTCATCTTAAAAATCCATACACCTCATAAAGAACAAAACCACAATAGAAAAATATACAATTAGGCCTGTGTTGTGGAAGATCATTTGGATAGTCTTGCAAGACAAGTTCTTTATGCATGTACACATGCTTAATCAAAACTTATTTCACCGATATCTTCCCTCTGGTGATTTTAAAATCTCGTACTCTTCCCTTCCATGACGCCAAGAAAATGTTTTTTGTCTGGGGTCTCTTTCTTTTGCTAGGTTGCATGAGCACCCATGCTCCTTTCGAAACACTAAACCTTTCCCAAGTTCCTTCCATTTTGACTGTACTTGAATTCTCTACCGAAGAAATAGAAGAAGCAGGTCGACGGGGTAAGGATGTGTGGTATAATTCTGCCTTCATAGCATTATCATCCACATAGCATCTTCCACAAGAACGGCCATAGTTTTTATTCACCATGGAGACCTTGTGAATCTGTAACAACAGCAAAGTAATGTAAACAAGATAACAAAGTGAAGTTTCAAGAAAGAGAAAGTGGGCAGACAGACAGTTGACAAGAAACATCTTACTCTAAGCCAAACAGGATCAAGGGAGCAGTTTTGGAAAAGAAGAGGCTGCTGCACAATGAGGCAGTGGTGTAGAATGGTAGACCTTTCGAAGGAAAGGCAGCACAACATTTCAAAGTTCAAAGGAAGGTGGAAGCGGGAAGGCCCTTGTCAGAGAAAATGTAAGACTAGATTCTATCTTCATGTCCAAAGATCTTGTGAGAATAAAAAACCAATCTCCACATTAATGTAGCACGCTTGTACCTACATAAAGTATTGTTTCTTTTATCTATTTTCTCTTATTTTTGTGAATTTCCAACGTTACGTTGGCCCTCTGTTGATTGGTTGAGAGCTTATTTTTCCAAACCGTAAAAGGCCCCAAAATGAGCTCCCTTTTTTCCTAATGCAATGGTACACCTACTACATAGAACAATGCATAATTAATAGTGGCCCTCAAATACCGAAGTGTGCGTCACACACTATCAAAATGTGGTTTGTTCTAAACCTGCATAAATTGGCTCTCTAAGACAACAGTGTAACTCAAATCTGGCCTGCTAATCGTGACATAGATCAAACTCCCCACAATCTTCCTATACATAGTGGGATCCTCTAACACATAACCTGCATCTACACTAAGCTTGCCATTTTGATCTAATGGCACTGAGATTGGCTTACAATCAGCCATCCCATACTTGGACAACATGTCTAATACATACTGTCTCTATGACAACCAAATACCCCCAGGTGTGCGAATGACCTCAATTCCCAGAAAATAGCACAGATCTCCCAAATCCTTCATCTCAAACTTCCTTTTGAGAAAATTTTTCACATGCTCAATCTCATCCAAGTTGTCACACCCAACAATAAGATCATCTACATATATAGTGTTGATTACAATACCCTTATCACTCTTACACACATATAAAGAGTAAAGACCTCGTATCACATTGTATTGATTTGTCTATTTTCTTATCCTTTAAAGTTTCTCATTCTCCTCACGACCATTCTATCTTTTTTAGATGGCTCCGTTTAGTTATACGTCTATGGATACTTGTTGATGCATAGTTTTGGACCATTTTAATAAATAATCAGAACGCAAGGTTGAATGATAGTTGTGTTTGATGTCCCCATATGAGTTTATTATATTTCTATTATTGTGAAGCTTTAGAGCTTCACTAATCCTCTTCTTCTCTTGGAGATTGCCCTCTTTTACTTGGTGGCCAAGCTTCTTCTTGTGGGCTTCACATTTTCCTAAAGAATCAAGCCAAAAACCAAGGGTAAGCCTAAAACAATGGTGTTTACTCTCTTCTAAATGGTAATCTTCTTCCCAACCTCTCTAATGCTTGGGAAGCATTTTAATCTACAGAAATCCAATATCGAAAGCTTCTGAAAGCTTGAGCTGAGTGTAGTGCTAATATGTGGGGTCAGCCATAATGTATGGCAACATAGAGAAAAGAGAGTAGGTAGAAACCCTATATTTGTGTAAAGTGAGTGAGAAGTGCAAGAACTTACCCAGGCATATGGTGCAAAGATGAATGGATATACAGTGGCATAGATGTAAAACATGAGAAATGTACACCAAGCGTCACCCCTTCAGAGACTAATGGAGAGGAGAAAATGGCTTTATAGCCAAGCTTTTATAGCCAAGCTCTGAAAACCCAACAGGTGTTCACGCCAACCTCAAACACCAAAAGGAGAGCATCAAGGGTAATGAGAAGGTGACCCATAAATCTCTGAGTAAGGAGGACTAAAATCTGTAGGATAGTAATCATCCATATCCTTGGGAGTGCAACACATGTCCCGTTTAACTAATACACCAAGGGGTGCCTTCCCACAAAATGTTTCTACAAAGTGCTTTGAGAGTCTACAACTCTACCCTAGAGGGGTTCCAATAGGAAAGAAAGTAGCCATAATAACAATGAATTTAAGAATCATACATCTACAAGCTAAGTTAAATTGCATATCCTAGAACCTATTAAACTTTGCCTTGATCTTATCTAGTATCCATTCTCATGTTTGATGAGAAGAGATACTTCAAAGCTTATAAGGATACCTAAGAGCCTAAAATGGTTCCATTTTGGGATGTGGATGCATCCTTGGTCCAATAAGAATTGAAGTGGTGGAGCATATTGAGTTCCAAGTTTTGATCCTTGTTTTGTTGTGTTTAATACATAATCCTAAAGCTTTACAAAAAGCATCCGAGCATTTCCAAAATTATTGTATTGTAGATCATTAATGATGAGGGAATTGGTAGCATCTAGAAATTGATACACTGTCAGTTTTGTCTGTTATTGGGTAAATTGAATCCTTTTAATACACTTGGTATGCATCTCACTCTACATAAGCCATGTTAGGACATTTGCAGATATAACAAAGAGAAGAGGGGCTAATGGGCATCCTTGTGTAATGCATATGTTAAGATTAAATTTTGTAAACAATTGGACATTGACCAAATCTCTAATGGATTGCATAAACTATAAGAGTAGCTTATCATCATAAGATTTCTCAAAGTTAAGTTTTTGAAAAATGAAGTCTTGTGTAGTTTTATTATCATACTCAATGCCTTCAAAGAGGGCAATAGTGGTATCCATAATGTACCTTCCTTTGAAAAAACCTTTTTGCTCTTTTATTATCCATAGTTTCATTTAGTTTAATAGTCTCCTTGCTGATGCTGTAGCAAAAATACTATAAAAAGTGGCCAAACATTGTTATGGCTACCAAAAATTAGTGAGCGAGATAGTGAGGAGATCCCTTCATCCTTTTTTGTGGAGAAGCTTGATAATGACCACATTGATATGAGGAGATAAAGTGCCATTATGGTGGACAAATAAGTTTCATATCATCATTAATGCTAGGTTTTTTTTTCATCTTTCATTACCACGATTGCACTATGAAACTCCTCTTTGGAGAGGGGGAGGAGTCCATCACATTAACATGTGGGGGCACACTATGTTCTCTAGCTTGAGATATCTACCTTCTACATTGATCTATTGCATTGGAAGACATGGGTCTTAAGGATTAACAGCGAGTGATTGGATCACCTTTGATTAAGTCTACAAATAAGAGTTTTAACATTCACTTGGCCTCTGATGGAGATAATTTTGCTTATAATAACAAGCTCTAGAAACTAAAGTGGATAGTTGCCATGTGGGAAGGTCAGCAAAAAAATATGTGGAAGGACATGCAACCTTATAAAATTAGATGCTTCCTATGGAAAGGGTTAATGGGAACTATTCCTATAGTCTATAAAATGTCCAAATTGCAAATCAACTATGGAAGGCTATTGGCATTACTTTTTGGGGTTACCCATCCCTTAGAGTGATGAAGACATAGTAAAGCATGTGGCTCATAACCTTCTTAAGGTTCGAAGGATCTTGGTCAAATTGGCTCATGATGGTAAAGCTTCAAGACCAGTTGAGGAAGTCAAGAACGTATTCGATATGGTTAGCTGTACTTGTCTTTGGGAAGTGTAGTGTTGCAAAAATGTCTTATTCTTTGGTGGTTTTGATATCCAAGGCATGAATTTGGGAAATATCTTAAGGTGGTATGTAAAATGAATGGATGATATTGGGTGGAGCTGTCTGGTATGCCACACATGTTGAGTAAGTGGTAAACTTTTGGAAGAAGTTATACTACGAATTTGGCTCGTATTTTTTCGCTAGGAGATCACAACATATCCTCTTGTATATAGGAAATCTGGGTTGCTTTGTCCTCTTTAGGTGTTGTTTGTAGAGAGATAGGACTGGTGGTCTCCTAGGAGTGGTGATCTTAGTGCTAGAAGGTGCTAGCCTTTTTCTAGGGATGCTCCAAGTTTTAGTGCTTGTATAGTGAATGCAATTCCCTACTTAACTTGGTCTTTTGTTCAAATGTTGGACTGTAAAGCTTCATGTGATGTACATATGCATATGCTAAATTTGTATAGATAAGGTGTAGCAAAGTTGGCTTTGTATATATTGTTTCACTTAGAGGGGGATGTGCCTTGAGGCATCCAATCCTAGTATGAGGATATTTTGCTTGTGTTGGCACATTTCCTAATACATAAAACTACTTTTCCTAAATAAAAACATAAACCCTCAAATTGAAAGGAGTATCAACACTAGAAGGGAAAATGAGGTTGCAACACTAAATGTAGACTCTAATTACCTTCTCCATATGCACATGAAAACCATTGTAGAAGTGTAATAGCTACTACTATGGAATTAATAAGCTATCTTTTTCAATGTAGCCTCAAAGAAATTTTCACCCTTCTTTGATACAAGATTATTAAGCCAACGATCAACTCCTTGTACTTAACCAGTTAATCATTGCATGCATCATGTATGCACTACCCACACTCATCAATAGTTTATTGGTCCTACTTCATGCAAGATATAATGGGGAGTTTATCATTTTGGCTAGTTAAAGTTCAACAATAACTTAATTTAAAATAGTGGCATTGTCTCTTAAGATCTAAGGGTTTGTATTTTTTGAGGTTTCAATTTAAGGATTATGAAAGTTGTGCATTGAAAAGTGGACTTGATTACTAGTGAATATTTTTGCCAAAATATTTCAATGACAACATCCTATAAATTTTTTGATGCTTAAGTTGTTGTTGCAAGCATGTGACGTTGCACAAGCATAGGAAGTGGCCAAACAATTTTTGAGAGCTAGCATGTTTGAGGTAGGGTCTTAAGATTCATCGTTTGCATCTCATCCCCCCTTATCTCCTATGATCCAACAAACACCCACAATTTACTTCTGCCTCCAATTCTTAGTGAAGGTGCTAACAAGGATTTCAGGCGCTGCTATTGTTACTATTCGATGGCTTGAAAACTTCTCGTTGTTTGAGAGACATCATTAATGAATTCCAAGTTGAAGACACAAGAAGAATTGTATGTTGCCAATAATTAAGAGGAGAAATTATGAATGGGCTTCACCCCCTAAGAACCAGATGCGGAGGAAATATTGAGTAGGACATGATCAAGCCTATAAAAGTAAGTACTTATATGTCAAGGGGCTTAATTAGATGTAAATGATAAGTAATATGTCAAGGGGCTTAATTGGAAGATGTAATTGTAAATGATAAGTGCTTAATATGTCAAGGGGCTTATGCAAGATATAATGGGGAGTTTGTCATTTTGGCTAGTTAAAACAACAATAACTTAATTAGTACTTTTGCTCAATATAAGTAATATGTCAAGGGGCTTAATTGGATGTAAATGATGCACAATTAGTACTCTTTGCATGACTTTAAACAGCATATAAAATTGATTTGAAAAAAGCTATTTGAAGCATGTTTTCAAGCGCCCATGCTGATCTTCGTTTTGATGAAAGCCTTCAAATTTGAGGGGCTGCCCAGGTCTTTTCCGGCCAAGCTTAGATCTACCCAAAAGCCAGCCATGTTGGCCGCCGCCTGCTGCACGAAGGCATCGCCGGCGTCCAAATAGATGAGTAGGAAGTCCAGGCCTTGCCTGTGAGCGTAGAGGTACTCCATGAGCTTCCGATGATGCTTCACCACCGCCTGAGGCTGCACGTATTTGGCGTATTCTCGCCCCAGCATCTTGTAGGCGAACTCGAAGAACTCAAAGTCATCAGCTAAGACCACACCCGAGCTGAAAGTTCTTTGCAAGATTTCGTCGTAGTACCTCTGGATGCTCTGCTCGGGGGGATGGTTCAGCCAGGTGAAGGCTATGGCGGAGCAGATGAGAGCGAGGCAGGAGACAACAGCGTTGATGATGACGAGGATGTAGAAGATACATATGGCGTTCTGCAGATTGTGTACATTTGGGATGTCGTACTGCACTGCCTGGAGGCGGGCGAGGGGGAAGATGATACTGGGGGAGATGAGGAAAACTTGCAAGAGCTGGGAGAAGACACGAGCTCGCCGAGCGTGCTTGTATTGGTCGTCCTCGTCGTATTTGAGCGATTTAGGGCTCTGGCTAAGAGAGGTGAGTGCTCCTGTGAATAGCCGGCTGAAGAAGTCAGCCGACGCCAACCGCGCCGCTTCCAGCAGCAGCAGGGTGGTGACCATGGCGAAATCGGCCAGTCTGAGGTAACGAATGAAGGCCCTTAACAGGACGAAAGTGGCCCAGGTGATGTTGCAGAATGCAAGGAGCCGGGAGAGGCCATAGAGGCTTCCCACACCGCGAGCCGCCCACCTTGCCTTCGTCATTTCTCTCTCGTAGCTGTCGATCAGGGCTTCCCGATCCTTCATGAGCCTGCCGGGGTCACCAGCTTTCCCCGCCTCTCGATTGGCAGATGCGCCCTGTCTGGCCACAATATTGTTGGTGCTCGCCAGCCCGTTGGCGTTCTCGGCCATGATGCAGGCTAATAGGCAGCTAGACAGGGAACTGAAATCAAAGTTAGGGATTAAAAACTAATGGCTCTCACACTCTGTATACTGAATTAATGGCACTATCCCTAAAAACTAATGGCTCTCACACTCTGTATACTGAATTAATGGCACTGCGGCAGCGTGAAAGGTTGTAGATGAAGACTGTCACGCCTAATATATATACCGAGTGCGAGTAGTAGTGGCCTTCCGCGCAATAACGTCTTGACCACACGTCCGCAACTTCCTATTCCTAATAACGTCTTGACCACACTTCCACAACTTCCTAAGTTGTGTTGAAGGCTCATATTCAAAATAACCTGCTGAACTTTTTGTTTGCCAAGGATTTGATGTGTAGATTTTTTTCCTTTAAAATCGGTGGTACAGTGAATTCACCGGCTAAAAATAAGGTGCACATGTGCTTTTAGAAAAACACATCTATTAATGGGTGCTAATGGAGTTGCTTTGTAAAAATGTTGTGTTAGAGCAAATGCCGTGTCTTGGAATCCAATCCCACTCTCTCTCAACTTTTCATTTGAGAATGGGTCAATCATAAGGATTATTTTCACACGACTCTACTATTAATAATCTTCTATATCTTATTTGGGAGATGTCACTTGGAGGCTCCTAGAAGCAACCCCAAGTAGTAGCTCCTCCTTTCTTGTCTTCTTCTATACTACTAGTGGGCTGACACATGCCTTGCAAGTCTCCTCAAACCTTCAAATTCAAATTCTACCCCAACCTTCTCGAACTTCCAAATTCTTACCATGTGGCAGCTTTGTGAAACTCTTCTTTTATATAATATAGATATAGAGATACTACTGCTCTGTATACCATATATTACTATAGACATATATATATATATATGTATGTATATGTATATGTATATGTATATATGTCTATATGTATAATGTATATGTATATGTATATGTATATGTATATATGTCTGTATGTATAATATATATATATATATATATGTATGTATGTATGTATGTATGTATATGCATATATATATATATATATACTCTACTACTACTACTACTACTACTACTACTACTACTACTACTACTACTAGTAGTAGTAGTAGTAGTAGTAGTAGTAGTAGTAGTAGGAATAGTAATAGTAGTACTATATATAGCAATATATATACCACTATAATATATATACATATATATATATATATATATATGTATGTATATAATACTGACCAATATATATATTGGTATATACTACTACTACTACTACTACTACTACTATATATATAAGAGTAGTAGTAGTAGTATACATAAGATTATGAAATAGTACAGTTGTCCTATCCAATCCCACTCTCTCTCAACTTTTCATTTGAGAATAGGTCATGCATTAGGATAATTTCCCATGATTCTACTTTTTAATAGTCTTTTTCTTCTTCTTCTTCTTCTTCTATGTCTTATTTGGGAGATGCCATTTGGTGGCTCTTAGCTACCCCAAGTGGCAGCATCTTCTTTCGTCTCTTCTTCTATACTATACTACTACTCTTTTAATACTCTTTATACCATATACTACTATATATACATACATATATATATATATTAGGATTAATTTTCCACGAGTACAAACTATTTAATAATCTTCTATATCTTATTTGGGAGATGTCAGCTAGAGGCTCCTAGCTACCCCAAATGGCATCTCCTCCTTTCTTCTCCTCTTCTCTATACTATTGGTGGGTTGCCTCATGCTTTACATGTCTTGTCAAACCTCCAAATGCAAATTTTACCCCAGCCTCCTCGAACATCCTCCTCCTCTTCCCAAACCTCCAAATTCTTGCCATGTGGCAGCTTTGTGAAACTCTTCCTCTATATAGAGATACTACTACTTTTTTAACACTCTTTATACCATATACTACTATATACATATATATATATATACTACTAAGTTACTATATACTACTACTACTGCTACTGCTGCTGCTACTGCTACTGCTACTATTGCTGCTTCTGTTGCTACTGCTACTGCTACTATTGCTGCTTCTGTTGCTGCTACTACTACTACTACTACTACTACTACTACTACTACTACTACTATATAGTAGTATATATAGATATATATACTATTGATACTTCCTACTGCTACTACGACTACTACTACTAATATTACTATGATATAATAGTGAAAATATATACTACTACTACTACTACTATTACTACTACTAATATTACTATGATATAATAGTGAAAATATATATACTACTACTACTACTATTACTACTACTAATATTATATAGTAGTGAAAATATATACTACTACTACTACTACTATTACTACTACTAATATTACTATGATATAATAGTGAAAATATATACTACTACTACTACTACTACTACTATTACTACTACTAATATTATATAGTAGTAGTAGTATATATGTATATACTATATATATAGTAGTAGTAGTATACTAATACTATTACTATGATATAATAGTACATATATATATATATATATATAGTAGCATACTAAAATTATTACTATGATATAAAAGTATATATGTATATGCACTAGTACTACTACTACTACTACTACCTACTACTATATAGTAGTAGTAGTAGTATTAGTAGTATATATATAGTACTACTATTATTACTGACTAACCCAAACACATAGTTGACTCTAGCTTGCTCTATCGGATCCTGCAGACTCCAAATTAAAGCTTTCTGACACAGACCTGACTTAGTAATCCTCAGATTTTTTACCACAGTACATATGAGTTCTCTTAGCAATCTCAAGCCAAACAACTTATGCGTATAGATGATAAAAGAGCCTGTCTCAACAAACCTGAGACCTGGGGATTAAAGAGAAAAGAAAAATCATGAAGAAACCAAGGGATCCTTCACACGAGATTGTCCCCAACAAAAACCCTTTCACATTTGTATCTTCAACAAAAACCCTTTCACACGAGATTGTCCCCAACAAAAACCCTTTCACATTTGTATCTTCAACCCCTTAAAAAGAACCAATAACAACAAAAGGAACTACCCAGCAAGTTTCCATAGAGCTACTGCACAACAAAAAACCCCTTGGCTCTCTCAAAATCCTTCACCTCTATCCTCTTTCCCGTAACTATGCGCTTGTCTTTTGGCTCTCAAGCATCTCCTCTTCTTCCACTCCCACATGCAAGAGTTCTTTCTTCATTAAGCTGGAGTACTGCCAACAATTAGTTCCATTATAGAGGGTGGCCATACAAAGGCCACTTATTTCCTAGGGTTCTAACCATACTCAATGATTTATTCTTATGGGACACATCTATTGGGCAGATATCTTGGCCACAAAAAAAACTATCATAGTTTGCAAAGCCCCCCCTTGGTTAGAGCATTCATGCTTAACCACTTATTATAGAAAAAAGTTTATTGAAACACCGCACCTAGATCAAGCTCCTTCTGACTGATTTTTACCATCATAGTATCAGCATATAAGCAACCACATGGAGGGCACGAGTCACGACATCATTAAAAATCTACTCGCACGGCAAGGAGGGAAGGCAAAAATGCTTTAATAACATTAAACCAATGCGACAAGCATCATGTAAATCAATGGTCACATCAAAATAAAAATGAAGAAGCCGAAAACATCTCGAAAAAGGAAGCTAAAAGAAGAAAGCGTCATAAAAGAGAACACAAACGCTGACAATCACACTCTGCTCTCGTGCTCAAAGAGCTGTTGCACAACAAAAAAAACCTTCGGCTTTCTCACAATCCTTCACCTCTATCCTCTTCCCCCGCAACTATGCGCTTCTCTTTTGGCTCTCGAGCATATGCACTCCCACATGCAAGAGTTCTTTCTTCATTAAGCTAAAAAAACCTATCAACGACACAAACGATCGAGCAATAATGCAAGAAACTAATCCTATATCTCCCACGTGGCAAGTCTGAGAGCTCTTGTCTAGCCTCATGCCACATGGGAACCATGTAATCCCAAGAGGGAAGTGCACAGGTCGCAATAGCGTATGGGTCAAGCACTAAAAGTTGAAAGAGACTAAGAGGTTATTTTGAAGATGTGGAAGTCCGGTCAAGACGTATTGCAATTTGCGCCGCTACTATAATGCAAGACCGTGCGCACTGGAGGAGGTTGCGCTGAAAGCCACTACCTTGAAAGTCTGTGCGCACTCGGTATATCAGGCGTGACAGTGGAGTGTCGTCTTTTTGTACGACCTTTCATGCATTTCTTGCGGTTCCATAAAAATTCAGTATACAGTGTGTGAGAGCCATTAATTTTTAATCCCTGATTTTGCTTTCAGTATACAGTGTGTGAGAGCCATTAATTTTTAATCCCTGATTTTGCTTTCAGTTCCCTGTTTAGCCTATTAGCCTGCATCATGACCGAGAACGCCAATGGGCTGGCGATCACCAACAAAATGGTAGCCAGACAGGGCGCATCTGCCAATGGAGAGGCGGCGAAAGCTGGTGACCCCGGCAGGCTCAAGAAGGATTGGGAAGCTCTGATCGACAGCAACGAGAGAGAAATGACGAAGGCAAGGTGGGCGGCTCGCGGTGTGGGAAGCCTCTATGGTCTCTCCCAGCAGCTCCTTGCATTCTGCAGCATCACCTGGGCCACTGTCGTCCTGCTAAGGGCCTTCATTCGTTACCTCAGACTGGCCGAATTCGCCATGATCACCGCCCTACTGCTGCTTGAAGCGGTGCGGTTGTCCCCCGACTTCTTCAGCCGCCTCGTCACAGCAGCACTCACCTCTCTTAGCCAGAACCCCAAATTCCTCAAATACGACGAAGACGACCAGTACAAGTGCGCTCGGTGAGCTTGTCTCTTCTCCCAGCTCTTGCATGTTTTCCTCATCTCCCCCAGTATCATTTTCCCCCTCGCCCACCTCCAGGCAGTGCGCCAGTACGACATCCCAAACGTACAAAATCTGCAGAGCGCCATATGTATCTTCTACATCCTCATCATCACCAACGCTGCTGTCTCCTGCCTCCCTGTCATCTGCTCCGCCATAGCTGAACCATCCCCCCGAGCAGAGCATCCAGAGGTACTACGACGAAATCTTGCCAAGAACTTTCAGCTCGGATGTCGTCTTAGCTGATGACTTTGAGTTCTTCGACTTCGCCTACAAGATGCTAGGGCGAGAATACGCCAAAAACGTTTAGCCTCAGGCGGTGGTGAAGCATCCTTGGAAGCTCATGGAGTATCTCTACGCCCACAGGCAAGGGCTGGACTTCTTGCTCATCTACTTGGACGCCGGCGATGCCTTCGTGCAGGAGGCGGCAGCCAACAGTTGAAGGCTACAGAGGGTGGTAATCATTTTAACATCCTTTAAACAAGATCCGAATATTCCTTCTTTCTATCATTTGCATCCAATTGAGCCCGTTGACATACTACTTACTTTTATAGGCTTGAGATCATTTCCTACTCAATATTTCCTTCTTAGGAGAGGTGAAATACATTCATAATTTCTCCTCTTAATTATTGGCAACATTTGGGTCATACAATTTTGCTTGTGCACAATGTTCTTCAACCTGGGATTCATTAATAATGTCTCTCAAACAATGAGCAATTTTTTTCAAGTCATCAAATAGGAACAATAGCAACCAAAAATCTTTGTTAGCACCTTCACTAAGAATTGATGGCACAAGTAAATTCTAGGTGTTTGTTGGAAATGTTGGGACACATCCTTTGCCGGTGCAACTTCACATGCTCTAGACTCAAGAAAATTAGCATGTTACCTGCCTAACATCACACAGGTTGCAATGACAACTCACGCATTTGAAAATTTAAAAGACGTCATAGAAAGATTTTGCCAAAAATATTCAGTAGTAATCAACTGCACTTCAACAGAGGGGAATTTTTTTGGCAAGCATTAAGCGACAAGTTTTTTTTTTGGCGAGCTTTGGTTCCATGGTTTTGCTTATGTAGAGTACCCTATTGATGTGGCACTTGGACATGTCCATGTAAGCATGTGACATGGCATGGACATGAACATAGATGCATCATGGATATACATGCTATCATGTGCACCATGGACATACATGCATCATCCAGTACACGATGCATGATGTCATAGACCATGGCCTTGGATGGTCCATACACATGTAGAATGGGTTGTATGGGATCTCCACATGCTTGGCCTTCTCCCAGTATACTCTGTTCGGTCCATGTTATTTGCATATGATTAGAATGGACTCTATGTGATTTCTATATGCATGGTCTTCTCAAGGTGTGCTCTGCCTTGTCCTTTGAGATATAGGCATGGTTCGAATGGGTTGCCCAATACATTTACATGCTCGGTGTTGTCTTGGTATGGTTTGCATGGCCTCCCCTTGGATTATCCATATGGTATGTAAATGTGTGAGATTGGCTGTATGGGATCTCCACATGCTTGGTCTTCTCTCGATGTGCTTTGTACGGTCCATGTGATCCACATATGTTTGGTTTGCACTCTATGTGATTTCTAGATGTGATTTCTAGATGCTTAATCTTATCAAGGTGTTCTCTACCTCATCCTTTGTAATTTGTCCATGGTCCAAATGGGCTACTCGAGACCTCCATCTATGTGATTTCTAGATGCTTAATCTTATCAAGGTGTTCTCTACCTCATCCTTTGTGATTTGTCCATGGTCCAAATGGGCTACTCGAGACCTCTACATACTCAGTGTTATCTTGGTGTGGTCTACATGGCCTTGGATTTGTGGAATGGGCTCCATGGAATCTCCATATGCTTGTTCTTCATTAACATTCTCTTTACCTTTATGTGATGCACTTACTGAACCTATAAAAATGATTTTCTAATGCAGCTTGTGACTCCATGGTCTATCAATAGACTCACGGCTACTAGAGGACTCTCTTGGTCCACTCAATGACTGTGATTTGCTGATATGTACTTTACGCAACCACTTGCTCCTCTGCACATCAATCCCAAAATCGAGTCTTTTACAGCAACTTGCCACTCCATGGTCTATCAATAGATTCACTCTGCTGCTAGAGGACTCTCTTGGTCCACTCAGCCTAAGAATGGTAAGGGGTGGTCTCTTCAGTCCATCAATGCATGAGCAACCTCTACAATGTGCCTATTCCTCCTCTTAGCAATATTGTTTTGCTAGTTGTGGAGTGTACGTGCATGTGAATTGCCTCTGAATTTTATGCTTTCTTAAGTACTCAATGAACTCATTGGAGAAGTAATCTCCCCCTCCATCCGACCTTAGGCACTTAACTCGCAAACTTGTTTTCTTTTCATCCAACGTTCTAAAATTCTAAAAGTGAGTAAACAATTCACTTTTCTCTTTCATGAAATAGACCCACACCTTCCTTGTGTGGCCATTAATGAAAGATACATAGTAAGAGCATCCACCCATTAATTCCATAATGCCTTCCGCGCGCAACCACCTCCAGTCGTGCAATAACGTCTTGACCACACGTCCGCAACTTCCTAATAACGTCTTGACCACACGTCCGCAACTTCCTAATAACGTCTTGACCACGCTTCCACAACTTCCTAACTTGTGTTGAAGGCTCATATTCAAAATAACCTGCTGAACATTTTGTTTGCCAAGGATTTGAAGTGTAGATTTTTTTCCTTTAAAATCGGTGGTACAGTGAATTCACCAACCTCCTACAGGCTAAAAATAAGGTGCACATGTGCTTTTAGAAAAACACATCTATTGAGTTGCTTTGTAAAAATGTTGTGTTAGAGCAAATGCCATGTCTTGGAATTCAATCCCACTCTCTCTCAACTTTTCATTTGAGAATGGGTCAATCATAAGGATTATTTCCACACGACTCTACTATTAATAATCTTCTATATCTTATTTGGGAGATGCCACTTGGAGGCTCCTAGCAACCCCAGGTAGTAGCTCCTCCTTTCTTGTCTTCTATATCTTATTTGGGAGATGCCACTTGGAGGCTCCTAGCAACCCCAGGTAGTAGCTCCTCCTTTCTTGTCTTCTTCTATACTACTAGTGGGCTGACACATGCCTTGCACGTCTCCTCACGACTCTACTATTAATAATTTCCACACGACTCTACTATCAATAATCTTCTATACTTATTTGGGAGATGTCACTTGGAGGCTCCTAGCAACCCCAGGTAGTAGCTCCTCCTTTCTTGTCTTCTACTAGTGGGCTGAAACATGCCTTGCACGTCTCCTCAAACCTCCAAATTCAAATTCTACCCCAACCTTCTCGAACCTCTTAATTCTTACCATGTGGCAGCTTTGTGAAACTCTTCCTTTATATAATATAGATATACATATACTACTGCTCTTTATACCATATATTACTATAGACATATATATATATATATATATGTATGTATGTATATGTATATGAGTATATGTATATGTATATGTATATGTATATATATATATATATATGTATATGTGTATATATATATATATATGTATGTATGTATAATATATATATATATATGTATGTATGTATGTATGTATGTATGTATATGCATATATATATATACTCTACTACTACTAGTAGTAGTACTACTACTATAGATAGTAGTAGTAGTAGTAGTAGTAGTAGTAGTAGTAGTAGTAGTAGTAGTAGTAGTAGTGGTATATGTAGCAACAGTAATAGTAGTACTATATATAGCAATATATATACCAGTACTATAATATATATATATATATATATATATAATACTGACCAATATATATATTGGTATATCCTACTACTACTACTACTACTACTACTACTACTACTACTACTACTACTACTACTACTACTATATAAGAGTAGTAATAGTAGTAGTATACATAAGATTATTAAATAGTAGAGTTGTCCGATCCAATCCCACTCTCTCTCAACTTTTCATTTGAGAATAGGTCAAGCATTAGGATAATTTCCCATGATTCTATTTTTTAATAGTCTTCTGCTTCTTCTTCTTCTTCTATGTCTTTTTTGGGAGATGCCATTTGGTGGCTCTTAGCTACCCCAAGTGGTAGCATCTTCTTTCGTCTCTTCTTCTACACTATACTACTACTCTTTTAATACTCTTTATACCATATACTCTTTATATATATTAGGATTAATTTTCCATGAGTATAGACTATTTAATAATCTTCTATATCTTATTTGGGAGATGTCAGCTAGAGGCTCCTAGCTACCCCAAGTGGCATCTCCTCCTTTCTTCTCCTCTTCTATATAGCTAGTGAGTTGCCTCATGCTTCACATGTCTCGTCAAACCTCCAAATTCAAATTTTACCCCAGCCTCCTCGAATGTCCTTCTCCTCTTCCCAAACCTCCAAATTCTTGCCATGTGGCAGCTTTGTGAAACTCTTCCTCTATATAGAGATACTACTACTTTTTAAACTTTCTTTATACCATATACTACTAAATACATATATATATATATATATACTTCTAAGCTACTATATACTACTACTACTACTACTGGTGCTGCTGCTGCTGTTGCTGCTATTGCTGCTGCTGCTGTTGCAGCTACTACTACTACTACTACTACTACTACTACTACTATATAGTAGTATATATATATATATATATATATATATACTACTGATACTTCCTACTGCTACTACTCTTATTACATAGTAGAATATATATATACTACTGCTACTGCTACTACAACTACTACTACTAATATTATTATAATATAATTGTATAAATATATACTACTACTACTGCTACTACTACTATTACTACTACTAATACTATATAGTAGTAGTAGTATACAAATACTATTACTATGATATAATAGTACATATATATATATATATATATATATACACTATATATATAGCAATAGTAGCATACTAATACTATTACTGATATAAAAGTATATATATATATATATATATACTACTACTACTACTACCTACTACTATATAGTAGTAGTAGTAGTATATATATAATACTACTATCATTTACTGATGACTAATCCAAACACAGTTGACTCTAGCTTACTCTGTAAGATCCTGCAGACTCCAAATTAAAGCTTTTTGACACAGACCTGACTTAGTAATCCTCAGATTTTTTACCACACATATGAGTTCTCTTAGCAATCTCAAGCAAAACAACATATACCAGAGCATAAACAACTCACCAATTAAAACCATAAGAAACTTTCTGCGTATAGATGATAAAAGAGCCTGTCTCAAAACAAACCTGAGACCTGGGGATTAAACAGAAAAGAAAAATCATGAAGAAACCAAGGGATCCTCACGAGATTATCCCCAACAAAAACCCTTTCACATTTGTATCTTTATCCCCTTTAAAAAAAACCAATAACTACAAAAGGAACTACCCAGCAAGTTTCCATAGAGCTGCTACACAACAAAAAACCCCTTGGCTCTCTCAAAATCCTTCACCTCTATCCTCTTTTTTGTAACTATGCGCTTCTCTTTTGGCTCTTGAGCATCTCCTCTTTTTCCACTCCCACATGCAAGAGTTCTTTCTTCATTAAGCTGGAGTACTGCCAACAATTAGTTCCATTATTGAGGGTGGCCATGCAAAGGCCACTTATTTCCTAGGGTTCTAACCATAGTTGATGATTTATTCTTATTCTTGGGTTTGGGCGAGGACACATCTATTGGGCACAAAAAAAACTATCATAGTTTGTAGAGCCAAAGAGCTACTGCACAACCAAAAAAACCTTCGTCTTTCTCACAATCATTCACCTCTATCCTCTTTGCCGCCGCAACTATGCGCTTCTCTTCTGGCTCTCGAGCATCTCCACTCCACATGCAAGAGTTCTTTCTTCATTAAGCTAGATTGTCAACAATTAGTTCGACTATAGAAGGTGGCCATGCAAAGGCCACTTATTTCCTAAGTTTCTAACCATGCTCGTTGATTTATTCTTATTCCTGGGTTTGGCCGGGACACATCTATTGGGCACAAAAAAACCTATCAAATGGCACAAACGATCGAGCAATAATGCAAGAAACTAATCCTATATCTCCCACATGGCAAGTTTGAGAGCTCTTTTCTAGCCTCATGCCACATGGCAACAATGTAATCCCAAGAGGACAGTGCATAGGTCGCAGCATGGGTCAAGCACTAGTTTAGTATAAAGAGTATTAAGAGACTAGTAGTATAGTATAGAAGAAGAGAAGAAAGGAGGAGCAAGCACTTGGGAGAGCTAGAAGCTACGAAGTGGTATCTCCCAAATAAGATATAGAAGTAGATTATTAAATAGTAGAGTCAAGGAAAATTAATCCTAATGATTGACCCATTCTCAAATAAAAAGTTGAAAGAGACTAAGAAGGCATGGCATTTGAAATCCACGTGCTCTAACATGACTTTTTACAAAGAAACTCCATTAGCACCCATTAATAGATGTGTTTTTCTAAAAGCACATGTGCACCTTATTTTTAGCCTCTAGGAGGTTGGATTAAAGCAGTGAATTCAATGCACCACCGATTTTAAAGGAATAAAAATCTCTTTCCGAATTCTGCACATCAAATTCTTGTTATAACTTGGATATTCTCAAGGCAAAGCAAAATTTCAACAGGTTATTTTGAATATGAGCCTTCAATAGGGTATTTTGAAGATGTGGAAGTCAACCACCCTCTTTTCTACCCCCTGCACTCACTCTTGAGGAAGGTTGCCATCTAAAGGTTGAGAGCTTGAGAGAGAAGAGAGTTCTAACCCTAACTGTCTGCTAAGCCATGGCTTAGCAAGCTAACCCTAACTCGCCTCCTGCCCTAGTAGGGCAGGATGTTCTCCCCCTCCTTTCTCAGTCCTCTCTCCTTTCACAACCCGAACGCATCGACTCCAAGTCTTGCACCCCCTAATGCCACTACATCAAATGCATGGGACTCTTCTAATCCTTTGCCTCACTGTACTTCACTACTAGTGTCCAACGTCTCAGCAGGCTCCCCTATCCCGCTAAAGGATCAGGATGCCATAGATGACCTTGACCCCCTATTTCGGAAGGTTCTACCTGTGGAATACGCAGATAAACTACAGCAGGCCATTAGAGCTCGCAATTAACTCCTGCAAGAACTCCCCAACCCTCTTGCATCCCACGAGAACGGCATCCCCCTTCATCCCCTCCAGTTAGCAGTCCAGAATTTGCTTTTTGCTGATGGCCCTCTCGAAGGAGGCAAGGATGGCGGCGCTCAAGAAGTTCATCACCAGAGTAGCCCACGAGATGCTAATGGAGGCCCTGGCCATGCTCCAATAGGTAAGCCCTCGATTATCCTCCCATCTGGTTATGTTCGAAGGCTCGAGCAGTCCCTTGAGAACAGAAGGCCCTGATAGGCCTGTTGGCTGGTCCCACACCCCCTGTTGAACACCTCAAAAATTGGATTAGGCAACAATGGAACCCCAGAGGGATCTACCTTGAAGCTATTCAGTGTCTCCCTAAGAACCACTTCTTATTTGTTTTTAAAGACCCTGCCATGGCTATAGAGGCTCTAAGTGCAGGCCAATGGGTACTCAGGAACTCCCCGCCGCTGTTGCTGTTCAAATGGAACAAGACCTTTAACCCTCAGGTTTTGGCCATGCGTAACTATCCAGTATGGGTAGAGTTCCCGAACTTACCTCTTCATCTCCATCAGCTGGTAGGCGCTATGTTTTTAAAGACCCTGCCATGGCTATAGAGGCTCTAAGTGCAGGCCAATGGGTACTCAGGAACTCCCCGCCGCTGTTGCTGTTCAAATGGAACAAGACCTTTAACCCTCAGGTTTTGGCCATGCGTAACTATCCAGTATGGGTAGAGTTCCCGAACTTACCTCTTCATCTCCATCAGTTGGTAGGCGCTATAGTAGCCAAACTTGGAAAGGTGTTAGCAGGACGTCAGAGAGACAATTTCTACAATCCTGTCTGGCACCCTCAGGTATTGGTAGAACCCGTCTCCAAGGGGCCCCAATCGAGGAACCCAACTCTAAGAAACAGGACAACAAAGGAAAGGTTCATGTCTCTAACCAGTTTGCAATCCTTGCTTGAATCTCTGATCGAATAGACTCTTATTCTGAGGACTCAGGAGAATTTATCCCCCTACCCAGAATGAAGTTCCTCCATCTGTTTCCCCACTAGAAGATGAGGTCAACGCCATGGATACCCAACCCTTACTTGACGACCTAAACAGAGATGACACTCCTATTGCAGAAGCTGCCACGACTTCGGGTAACATAGGACCTTCCCCCATGGAGGTGCACAAAGACAACAAAAGGAATCACTCTAGGGTTGCTCAATCGCCACCTAAAAGTGTAGGAGGCAAAAAAGACAAAAGGGTTGCCAAATGAGAGTTCTCTCATGGAATGTCAAGGGGCTCTCAAATCCCCTCAAAGCCAAACGGGTAGCCAGCTGGCTGAAAAATAATCCCTTCGACTGCATTGTTCTCGAAGAGGTTAAAACCACAGGCCCTGAGCTAGAGCACTCCTTACAGCTTGTATCTAAGTCTCACTACTGGATCCCTGACATCCACTACATTGGTTTGGGTAGATGTGTCATAGGTGTCCCCGTTCTATGGAAGGACATATTGGTTTGGGTAGATGTGTCATAGGTGTCATAGGTGTCCCCGTTCTATGGAAGGACATATTGGCCACTGCAAAACAAGGGCACAACTGGTGCTCGATCTCCCTCCCTCCCCCGTTCAACTCTAGACTAGTGGGAGTGTATGCAGGCGGGTCTGTTATGGATCAAATCATGCTGTGGCAAGAAATTCAAAATCTTCAAGGACCCCTTATTCTCGTTGGGGATTTCAACATGGTAGAATCTCTTGCTGACAGATTCCTTGCCAAAGGAACAACAGTAAAGGGCACTGAACTGGTGGCTTGGGAAGCCCTCAAATCCAAACTTCAGCTTTGGGACATAGGAGTAGAGGGCTACTTCACCTGGAAAAATTATGCTAAAGGAGACACAGCTAGAAAAGCCCATCTCGATAGGTGTTACATGGACATTAACTTGATCAACACCTTCACCAGAGTGAAAGCCAAGCCAAGATTCACCTCTTGCTTTTCGGACCACTACCCCTTAGCTATTACTCTAGATGACAAAGACTCTAAGGTCCAAAACTAGTGGCTCCATATACTGATCCCATGCTGTTCCAGCTTCCTACAGTCAAGCAATCTATCGATGACATTTGGAAGGTAGCTTTCTCCAACTTCAAATCCCCCTCCAAGGCCTAGAGAGCCAAGCTATCAAGGACACCCAATGGATGCTCATTCAAGTCAGGAAAGAGGTTACCCTCATTAGGAAAAAAAGAAGAGACAAAATCTATGATGAGCTTGCCACCCTAGAAGCCTCTGAACCCTCTATTCAAAGTCAATCTACCATCACCGCTCTTCGTCAAAAATTAAAACAGGAAGAGGAGATCATGTTCAAGCACACCTCGGCCTTCTACAAAAACAATCTACCATCACCGCTCTTCGTCAAAAATTTAAACAAGAAGAGGAGATCATGTTCAAGCACACCTCGGCCTTCTACAAAAACAGTGGTGGGCTGGAAAGGTAGACCGTCCCACCAAGGAGATGTTCAAAGCCCTACGCAAAAAGAACAATAGGGAAAGGACTCCCTCTTCAACTCCCCTTCCTCGATCATGTCAGATGACCAAAAGTTGGAATTTGTACGGATTCACTTCAATAACGTCTTCAGCCCCCCAGAAACCCTCTCTCTGGAGATGGTAGATGCCAGAATTGAAGTCCTCTCTAACAGAATCCAAGTCATCCCTGAAGATGAAGCTGAATGAGCGGAGTCTCCTCTAACCCTCTCCGATCTCTATGAATCCATTGAATAGATGAAACCAAACAAGACTCCAGGTCTTGATGGGCTACCCTCTGAATTTTTCTTGTGTTTTAAGGAGCTCGTCTCTCCTTATTTGTTGCTGGCAATCTGGGAAGAATCTATTAGGCACCATGCCTTGCCTTGTGCCATCAACACAGGGGTTATTAAACTCTTTCACAAGAGAGGGGCTAAGGATGATCTAGCGAACTGGAGGCCGCTCACTATGCTTAACACCGCTTACAAGATCTTTGCCAAGGCTGTGTCCAATAGGATTTGCGTCCAAGGAGGAATGTTCCACCGTAGAATTTTTCAATGATCCAAAAAGGTCCAATCCACCTGAGCTTTAGCTTCCTCGGGATGCAGACCCATCCGTGACTGGAACAATAGGACCGGATCTTCTTTCTTGGGAACAACAGAAACTTGGAGTGGCAAGGGTCAACCCACTTCTTCCTTTGCTTTTGGATCACTGTAGTGACAAAGATTCTCTTGAATCAATCTTCATCCAGCTTGAGGAGCTAATCCAGACGATGCTACAGGGATTCCTCTGTGGAGACACCCAACAACTAGGCGACCTTCTCTAATCAAGAGTGCTGAGAGCCCCATCGTTTCACCTCCCAAAACCACAGCCAAAATAAACACATGACCACTATACATGGACTCCACTCTTTTATTAGCTAGTCAGCTCTTCACATGCACCCAGCCACTCTCACTAGTCAGCTCTTCACATGCACCCAGCCACTCTCACTACAAGTCAGCTCTTCACATGCACCTAGCCACTCTCACTAGTGTCTGGCCACTCTTGAGTCCTACCGGTCATTTTGGCTCCCCTAAACCCCGCATGATGACTTATCCAGATGATCGAGCTCTCTAGGTTCCCAATAATTCCATTGTCTTAACATTTCTCCCCCTTAAGAGGAGTTTTCGTCCTCAAAAATGAAATTCGAAAACCTCATTCTGAGTGTGCTTACCTTTTCCCACGTAGAACCTTCTTCTAGTATATCCTTCCACTTGACAGAGGGTTAGAAAGAGAAAGAGAGAGTTTTAGAGTGAGAGAGGGAGAGGGCTAGAAAGAGAAAGAGAGAGTTTTAGAGTGAGAGAGGGAGAGGGCTAGAAAGAGAAAGAGAGAAAAAGAGAGAGAGAGTTTTAGAGTGAGAGAGGGAGAGGGCTAGAAAGAGAAAGAGAGAAAAAGAGAGAGAGGGTTAGAGAGAGAGAGAGAGAGAGAGAGAGAGAGAAAGGGAGTTAGAGAAATGTGAAGAGCCTGAGTTACAGAGAAACAATGAGTGTTAGAGAGAGAAAGAGGGTTAGAAAGAGAAAGAGAGAGTTAGAAAAAGGTAAAGAGAGTTAGAGAGAGAGAGTGACTGCTGCTGAGGGCTACAAAATTAGAGAGAGAGAGAGAGAGAGAGAGAGAGAGTGAGGAGGTAAGAGAATTAGAGAGAGATATAGTGGGAGTTAGAGAAAGGTAAAGAGAGTGAGTGAGAAAAAGTGTCTTAGAGAGAGATAGAGAGAGGGGATTAGAAAGAGAAATACAGGGAGTTAGAGAAAGGTAAAGAAAGTTAGAGAGAGAGAGAGAGAGAGACTTTGTAAGAGAGAAAGGGAAAGAAAGAAGGTTTAAGAGAAGAGAGGTAGAGAAAGGTAAAGAGAGTTAGAGAAAAAGTGATAGAGAGAGAAAGAGAGAATTAGAGAGAGTTGGAGAAATAGTTAAAGAGAGTAAGAAAGAGAGAGAGAGAGAGAGGTTTAGAGAAAGGTAAAGAGAGTGAGTGACAGAGAGAATGTGAGTGGAAGTGAGTGGAAGAGAGAGAGTGAGAAGGCTAAAGAGTATAGAGAGTTAGAGGGTTAGAGAGAGAGTGTGTGTGAGTTAGAGAGAGTTGTAGGAAGGTAAATTAAGTGAGTTAGAGAACAACAATGAGAGTTAGAGAGAGAGATAGAGTTAGAAATAGAGTGAGTGTTAAAGAGAGAGTTAAAAGGTTAGATAGAGAGAGTTAGAGGGTTAGAGAGAGAGTGTGTGAGTTATAGGAAGGTAACTTGAGTGAGTTAGACAGAAACAATAAGAGTTAGACAGACAAATAAAGAGAGTTAGAAAGAGAGTGAGTGTTAGAGGGTTAGATAGAGAGAGTTAGAAAGAGAGTGAGTGTTAGAGCGTTAGATAGAGAGAGTTAGAGAGGGAAGGGTTAGAGAGAGAGAGAGGGGGGGGGAGTTAGAGAAAGGTCGAGAGAGTTAGAGAGAGAGTGAGTGTTAGAGAGAAAGAGTGAGAGAGAGAGAGGTTTAGAAAGAGAAATAAATAGAGTATTAGAGAGCGAAAGAAAGAGTGAGTTAGAGAGAGAGAGAGAGAGAGTGAGAGTGAGAGAGAGTAAGTTAGAGAGAGGGCAGGTTAGAGAGAGTTAAAGAGAGAGAGAGAGAGAGAGAGAGAGAGAGAGAGAGGGTTAGAGATTGAGCAGGTAAGAGAATTAGAGAGTTTGTGAGAGGTAAAGAGAGTTTGAGAGAGAGTGTGTGTGATGGAGAGAGAAAGAGAGAATTAGAGAGAGAGAGAGAGAGAGAGAGAGAGAGAGAGAGAGAGAGAGAGAAAGTTAGAGAAAAAGAGAGAGTGTTAGAGAAAAAGAGAGTGTGCTAGAGAAAAAGAGAGAGACAGAATTAGAGTTAGAGAGAGCAAGAAAAAGACACAGAGAGAGTGTTAGAGAGATAGAGATAGTTAAAGAGAGACAGTGTGTGTGTTACTAGAGAGAGAGTGTTAGTTAGAGAGAGAGAGAGTTGGCAAATTTAAGAGAAATAGAGAGGGTTAGAGAGAGTAGGAGAGTATGAGAGTTAGATAGATAGATAGAGAGAGAGAGAGAGAGAGAGAGAGAGAGAGAGAGGGAGAGAGAGAAAGTAAAGAGAAAGGTAAAGAGAGTAGGTGAGAGAGAAAGAGTGAGTGTTAGAGAGAGTTGGCCGGTTTGAGTGAAATAGAGAGAGTAAGAGAGATTGAGAGAGTTAAGTAGAGAGAGAGTTAGATAGAAAGAACTAGAGAGAGAAAGTTAGAGATAGAGAGTGAGCGTTAAAGAGGGAGAGTGTGTGCTAGAGAGATTTAGAACTAGAGAGTTAGGCAGGTCGAGAGAAATAGAGATAGGTAGAGAGAATAAGAGAGATTAAGAGAGTTCAAGAGAGATTAGAGAGATTAAGAGAGAGAGAGAGAGATTGAGAGATTAGAGAGAGAGAGAGAGAGAGAGAGAGAGAGAGAGAGAGAGAGTTCTGTATATTTAAAGAGAGTGTGCATTATAGAGAGTTAGAGAGAGAGTTGGTAAGTTTCAGAGCTATAGAGAGCTTAAGAGAGTTAAAGAGAGACATACAATGAGTGAGAGTGAGATAGAGAGAGAGTTACAAGGAGTTCAACAGAGAGCGTTAGACAAAGGTAAAGAAAGTGAATTAGAGAGAGAGTGAGTGAGAAAGAGAGGGTGAGAGAGAGAGAGTGTGTTAGAGAGATTTTGCCAGTTTGAGAGAAATACAGACACTAATAGAGAAAGAACGTTAGGTGATTAGAAAGAGAAAGGAAGTGAGACAGAGAGAGTTAGAGAAAGGTAATATCTTATTAGAGAGAGAGAGAGAGAGAGAGAAAGAGAGAGAGAGAGAGAGAGAGAGAGAGAGAGAGGGAGGGAGTTAGCGAAATGTAAAGAGAGTGAGTTAGAGAGAAACAATGAGTGTTAGAGAGAGTTAGAGAGAGAGGGTTCGAAAGAGAAAGAGAGAGTTAGAGAGTGAGTCGGAGGGAGAGAGTTAGAAAGAGAGAGAGAGAGAGAGAGAGAGAGAGAGAGAGAGAGAGAGAGAGAGAGAGAGAAATGTAAAGAGAGTGAGTTAGAGAGAAATAGTGAGTGTTAGAGAGAGAAAGAGAGAGGGTTAGAGAGAGAAAGAGAGAGGGTTAGAAAGAGAAAGAGAGAGCTAGAGAGAGTTAAAAAAAGGTACAGAGAGTTAGAGAGAGAGTGACTGTAAGAGAAAGAGAGAGAGATAAAGAGATAGAGAGAGGGGGTTAGAAAGAGAACAAAAGACAGTTCGAGATAGTGAGAGTTAGAGAAAGGTAAAGAGAGCTAGAGAGAGAGTGATAGAGTGAGAAAGAGAGAGAGACTAACAGAGAGAGTCGTTTGAGAGCTAGAGAGAAAGATAGGGGTTTAGACAAACGTAAAGAGAGTGAGTTAGAGAGAGAATGTGAGTGTTAGAGAGAGAGAGAGAGAGAGAGAGAGAAGGTTAGAGAGTTAGAGAGAGAGAGAGAGAGTGCGTGAGTTGGAGAGAGAGATAAGAGAGTTAGAGAGAAACAATGAATGTTAGAGAGTGAGAGAGAGAGAGAGAGAGAGAGAGAGAGAGTTAGAGAGAAGGTTAGAGAGTTAAAGAGATAGCTAGAGAGTTAGAGAGGCAGGGGCTTAGAAAGAGAAAGAGAGAACAAAAGAGAGTTAAAGAGAAAGCGAGTGTTAGAAAAAGAGAGAGAGCTAGAGGGCTACAGAATTAGAGAGTGAGTTAGAGAGAGAATGTGAGTGTTAGAGAGAGAGAGAGAGAGAGAAGGTTAGAGAGTTAGAGAGAGAGAGAGTGCGTGAGTTGGAGAGAGAGATAAGAGAGTTAGAGAGAAACAATGAATGTTAGAGAGTGAGAGAGAGAGAGAGAGAGAGAGAGAGAGAGAGTTAGAGAGAAGGTTAGAGAGTTAAAGAGATAGCTAGAGAGTTAGAGAGGCAGGGGCTTAGAAAGAGAAAGAGAGAACAAAAGAGAGTTAAAGAGAAAGTGAGTGTTAGAAAAAGAGAGAGAGAGCTAGAGGGCTACAGAATTAGAGAGAGAGAGAGAGAGAGAGAGAGAGAAGGTAAGAGAATTAGAGAGAGAGTTAGAGGGAGTTAGAGAGAGAGAGTTAGAGAAAGATAAAGAGAGTGAGTGAGAAAAAGTGTCTTAGAGAGGGATAGACAGAGGGGATTAGAAAGAGAAATAAAGGGAGTTAGACAAAGGTAAAGAAAGTTAGAGAGAGAGAGATTGTGCAAGAGAGAAAGAGAAAGAAAGAAGGTTTAAGAGAAGAGAGGTAGAGAAAGGTAAAGAGAGTTAGAGAGAAAGTGGTAGAGAGAGAAAGAGAGAATTAGAGAGAGTTGGAGAAAGGGTTAGAGAGTAAGAAAGAGAGAGACAGAGAGAGGTTTAGAGAAAGGTAAAGAGAGTGAGTGACAGAGAGAATGTGAGTGGAAGAGAGAGAGTGAGAAGGCTAAAGAGTTACAGAGAGAGTTAGAGGGTTAGAGAGAGAATGTGTGAGTTAGAGAGAGTTGTAGGAAGGTAAATTGAGTGAGTTAGAGAACACCAATGAGAGTTAGATAGAGAGATAAAGAGAGTTAGAAATAGAGTGAGTGTTAGAGAGAGAGTTAGAAGGTTAGATAGAGAGAGTTAGAGGTTTAGAGAGTTAGAGAGGGAAGGGTTAGAAAGAGAAAGGGAGAGAAGAAAGGTAAAGAGTTAGAGAGAGTTAGAGGGCTAGAGAGAGAGAGTGTGAGTTATAGGAAGGTAACTTAAGTGAGTTAGAGAGAAACAATAAGAGTTAGACAGACAAATAAAGAGAGTTAGAAAGAGAGTGAGTGTTAGAGGTTTAGATAGAGAGAGTTAGAGAGGGAAGGGTTAGAAAGAGAGAGAGAGAGAGAGAGAGAGAGAGAGAGAGAGAGAGAGAGAGGAGTTAGACAAAGGTCAAGAGAGTTAGAGAGAGAGTGAGTGTTAGAGAGAAAGAGTGAGAGAGAGAGAGAGAGAGAGGTTTAGAAAGAGAAATAAAGAAAGTATTAGAGAGCGAAAGACAAAGTGAGTTAGAGAAAGAGAGAGTGCTGGAAAGAAAGAGCTAGATACAGAGTATGAGAGAGAGAGAGAGAGAGAGAGAGAGAGTTAAAGAGAGAGTGAGTTAGAGAGAGAGAGTTAAAGAGAGAGTGAGTTAGAGAGAGGGCAGGTTAGAAAGAGAGAGAGAGAGAGAGAGAGGGTTAGAGATTGAGCAGGTAAGAGAATTAGAGAGAGAGAGAGAGTCAGAGGGACTTAGAAAGAGAGTTAAAGAGAAAGGTAAAGAGAGTAAGTGAGAAACAATGAGTGTGTGTGAGAGAGAGAGAGAGAGAGAGAGAGAGAGAGAGTGTGTGTGTTACTAGAGAGAGAGTGTTAGAGAGAGTTAAGGAGAGAGAGTGTTAGAGAGAGAGAGTTGGCCAATTCAAGAGAAATAGAGTGTTAGAGAGCGTAAGAGAGTATGAGAGAGGTAGATAGATAGATAGAGAGAGAGAGAGAGAGAGAGAGAGAGAGAGAGAGAAAGTAAAGAGAAAGGTAAAGAGAGTAGGTGAGAGAGAAAGAGTGAGTGTTAGAGAAAGTTGGCCGGTCTGAGTGAAATAGAGAGAGTTAGAGAGAGTAAGAGAGAGTAAGAGAGTGAAGTAGAGAGAGAGTTAGATAGAAAGAACTAGAGAGTTAGGCGGGTTGAGAGAAATAGAGATATGTAGAGAGAATAAGAGAGTTTAAGATAGATTGAACATAATGTTTGTGCTATATTTGATGACTAAATCCTATTACTCCCAGGGCCTGCCAATCGAAACTCTCTTTTTGATCTTGATTGGACTCTTTTTCTTCCTTGTTGGCTTGATGTCGACTGTCTGTTTATCAATGCTTGCCTCTGTTGCTTGTTTGGGAGGGGTATCCTTGTCTTCAGCTATCTCCACGTATTCTTCTTCTTGGATTGTGTCGCCTGATGCAATCATGGGTGGCTCTCGAAACCTTATGAGCTTGTGTTTTCCATAGCCCTCCAGACATTTGGGCTCCTTAACACCACATGCTAATGCATAAGAAGTGTAAGACAAAAAGTAAGAGGCCCTAGAGGCCTGCTTATTCACATAATCCCCAAATATATCTATGGCAGACAACCTCTCTATCAAAATGATCTTTTCCTTTTGCCATGAAAGATCATGTCCACCTAAAACCCTAGACAAACATTTAAAGAAGTAAACAATGGCTTCTCCATTGTTGCTCAACTTCCTATGGTAAATCAAGATCTTAGCACTGCCTAGATCATGAATATAATGAGCTAGGCTTGACATTTTGCCAAACCCAGCCGGCCTGCTTCCACTTGTTCTCTGGAGGAATGTGTCATCCTCAATTTGTAGCTGCCACATATCAAAAGATTGGAGTGAGACAATACACAACTACAAAACATTTAAACACAAGATAAAGTATTTGATTTGAAGTAACAAGATCATACCTTCTCCTCTATGCCAACCTCCTTGTTAAGCCTTGAAGCCTGGGCAATAAGGGAAATGGCATAGTCCTCCCTCAAATTGAACATACACTCTATATCATGGAGGAAGACATAATCTTTACCACCAATCAAGACACCTGGAAGCATGGGCACTGCATAGTTGCTGCTCTGAACATCAAAATCTTCAACTGGCTATGCTGCCCTAAGAGTTTCAGTCCTCAGTTGAACAAGGTCAAGAGCAGCCACTTGCAGCCCCTCATCCTCGAGAGTGATATCTTCTTCCTGCTCTGCCATTTCTGTTGCCACAGGAACATCCTCTTTTTCCTCTGCTTCAGATGTGTCTTCTTCTTCAGCCTCCTGCCCTTGCTCTTCTAGAGAGTACTGTTTGAAGACAATGTACATAAGGAATGCCATGGTTTCCTCAAGCACTCTACACTTTCTGGTGTGCAAGTTACAGTTGAATTTATATTCCTTAGGCAGGCTATCAAATCTTCTATTCACATGGTACCTCAGCCTGTCTCATCAATGGAGACAATATGATTTATATGCACAAAAACCTTTTCACCTTCCACAATTCTTCCTGCCTCTGTCAGTCGTTTGAAGGTATCCCAATGGTCTGAAAGAAAATCTTGTGATGCTCTAGTACAGAGCTCATAGTGAACTCCTTGTTGAAAATACTATGGTATATGTGGAAGTTCCTCTAAGCCTTGCATTTGTGAAGAAAGTCAAATAGGAGCAAATCTGGAGATTTGTGCTCTTCTGATTCCTTTTGTTTTGAGAGGGAAGACTCAGCTTTCTGCTCCAGTCTCTTCCTTTTGCCTGAACCAAAATTTATATATCATGAATTCTATATGCTGACATATGCAATCAGGGAATGTATAGGATATCACCAAACAACTCCCTTCATGGGCACACATGACTCACCTGGTGATTGCTGTGGTCTGAGTATAGCAGCAGAAAAGTCCAACTTTCTCTTGAAAGGAGGGGCCTGAGAATCAATTGTTCCAAAGCAAAAACTTTTCTCATCATCAAGGAAGAAATCCCCAGGGCCAAAGAAAGCAAAACAATGAGGAAGAAGTGAAAACCAAAAGGGACACAGGAATTTTCAAGAAAACGCGATGTAGGGCCATTTGGAAAATGTCAAGTACTCTCCTCGCATTTTGTTGTGCAAATTTTCCATTTCTGTTGATATCCATCTCCAATCAAATGCTAGGATCACCTCACAGATTCCTGGACAGTAGATGATAGTAGGAAGAATTCCCCAGGACCAAAGAAAGCAAAACAATGAGGAAGAAATGAAAACCAAAAGAAATATAAGAATTTGCAGGAAAACGCGATATAGGGCTATTTGGAAAATGTTAAGCACTCTCCTCGCATTTTGTTTCAAACTTCTAGGTTCTATTGATATCCATCTCCAATCAAATAGATAGCTTCTAGGTCAAGGGGCTTATGCAAGATATAATGGGGAGTTTGTCATTTTGGCTAGTTAAAACAACAATAACTTAATTAGTACTTTTGCTCAATATAAGTAATATGTCAAGGGGCTTAATTGGATGTAAATGATGCACAATTAGTACTCTTTGCATGACTTTAAACAGCATATAAAATTGATTTGAAAAAAGCTATTTGAAGCATGTTTTCAAGCGCCCATGCTGATCTTCGTTTTGATGAAAGCCTTCAAATTTGAGGGGCTGCCCAGGTCTTTTCCGGCCAAGCTTAGATCTACCCAAAAGCCAGCCATGTTGGCCGCCGCCTGCTGCACGAAGGCATCGCCGGCGTCCAAATAGATGAGTAGGAAGTCCAGGCCTTGCCTGTGAGCGTAGAGGTACTCCATGAGCTTCCGATGATGCTTCACCACCGTCTGAGGCTGCACGTATTTGGCGTATTCTCGCCCCAGCATCTTGTAGGCGAACTCGAAGAACTCAAAGTCATCAGCTAAGACCACACCCGAGCTGAAAGTTCTTTGCAAGATTTCGTCGTAGTACCTCTGGATGCTCTGCTCGGGGGGATGGTTCAGCCAGGTGAAGGCTATGGCGGAGCAGATGAGAGCGAGGCAGGAGACAACAGCGTTGATGATGACGAGGATGTAGAAGATACATATGGCGTTCTGCAGATTGTGTACATTTGGGATGTCGTACTGCACTGCCTGGAGGCGGGCGAGGGGGAAGATGATACTGGGGGAGATGAGGAAAACTTGCAAGAGCTGGGAGAAGACACGAGCTCGCCGAGCGTGCTTGTATTGGTCGTCCTCGTCGTATTTGAGCGATTTAGGGCTCTGGCTAAGAGAGGTGAGTGCTCCTGTGAATAGCCGGCTGAAGAAGTCAGCCGACGCCAACCGCGCCGCTTCCAGCAGCAGCAGGGTGGTGACCATGGCGAAATCGGCCAGTCTGAGGTAACGAATGAAGGCCCTTAACAGGACGAAAGTGGCCCAGGTGATGTTGCAGAATGCAAGGAGCCGGGAGAGGCCATAGAGGCTTCCCACACCGCGAGCCGCCCACCTTGCCTTCGTCATTTCTCTCTCGTAGCTGTCGATCAGGGCTTCCCGATCCTTCATGAGCCTGCCGGGGTCACCAGCTTTCCCCGCCTCTCGATTGGCAGATGCGCCCTGTCTGGCCACAATATTGTTGGTGCTCGCCAGCCCGTTGGCGTTCTCGGCCATGATGCAGGCTAATAGGCAGCTAGACAGGGAACTGAAATCAAAGTTAGGGATTAAAAACTAATGGCTCTCACACTCTGTATACTGAATTAATGGCACTATCCCTAAAAACTAATGGCTCTCACACTCTGTATACTGAATTAATGGCACTGCGGCAGCGTGAAAGGTTGTAGATGAAGACTGTCACGCCTAATATATATACCGAGTGCGAGTAGTAGTGGCCTTCCGCGCAATAACGTCTTGACCACACGTCCGCAACTTCCTATTCCTAATAACGTCTTGACCACACTTCCACAACTTCCTAAGTTGTGTTGAAGGCTCATATTCAAAATAACCTGCTGAACTTTTTGTTTGCCAAGGATTTGATGTGTAGATTTTTTTCCTTTAAAATCGGTGGTACAGTGAATTCACCGGCTAAAAATAAGGTGCACATGTGCTTTTAGAAAAACACATCTATTAATGGGTGCTAATGGAGTTGCTTTGTAAAAATGTTGTGTTAGAGCAAATGCCATGTCTTGGAATCCAATCCCACTCTCTCTCAACTTTTCATTTGAGAATGGGTCAATCATAAGGATTATTTTCACACGACTCTACTATTAATAATCTTCTATATCTTATTTGGGAGATGTCACTTGGAGGCTCCTAGAAGCAACCCCAAGTAGTAGCTCCTCCTTTCTTGTCTTCTTCTATACTACTAGTGGGCTGACACATGCCTTGCAAGTCTCCTCAAACCTTCAAATTCAAATTCTACCCCAACCTTCTCGAACTTCCAAATTCTTACCATGTGGCAGCTTTGTGAAACTCTTCTTTTATATAATATAGATATAGAGATACTACTGCTCTGTATACCATATATTACTATAGACATATATATATATATATGTATGTATATGTATATGTATATGTATATATGTCTATATGTATAATGTATATGTATATGTATATATGTCTGTATGTATAATATATATATATATATATATATATGTATGTATGTATGTATGTATGTATGTATGTATGTATATGCATATATATATATATATACTCTAATACTACTACTACTACTACTACTACTACTACTACTACTTGTAGTAGTAGTAGTAGTAGTAGTAGTAGTAGTAGTAGTAGTAGTAGTAGTAGTAGTAGTAGTAGGAATAGTAATAGTAGTACTATATATAGCAATATATATACCACTATAATATATATACATATATATATATATATATATGTATGTATATAATACTGACCAATATATATATTGGTATATACTACTACTACTACTACAATATATATATAAGAGTAGTAGTAGTAGTATACATAAGATTATGAAATAGTACAGTTGTCCTATCCAATCCCACTCTCTCTCAACTTTTCATTTGAGAATAGGTCATGCATTAGGATAATTTCCCATGATTCTTCTTTTTAATAGTCTTCTTCTTCTTCTTCTTCTTCTTCTATGTCTTATTTGGGAGATGCCATTTGGTGGCTCTTAGCTACCCCAAGTGGCAGCATCTTCTTTCGTCTCTTCTTCTATACTATACTACTACTCTTTTAATACTCTTTATACCATATACTACTATATATACATACATATATATATATATTAGGATTAATTTTCCACGAGTACAAACTATTTAATAATCTTCTATATCTTATTTGGGAGATGTCAGCTAGAGGCTCCTAGCTACCCCAAATGGCATCTCCTCCTTTCTTCTCCTCTTCTCTATACTATTGGTGGGTTGCCTCATGCTTTACATGTCTTGTCAAACCTCCAAATGCAAATTTTACCCCAGCCTCCTCGAACATCCTCCTCCTCTTCCCAAACCTCTAAGTTCTTGCCATGTGGCAGCTTTGTGAAACTCTTCCTCTATATAGAGATACTACTACTTTTTTAACACTCTTTATACCATATACTACTATATACATATATATATATATATACTACTAAGTTACTATATACTACTACTACTACTGCTGCTGCTGCTGCTGCTGCTACTGCTACTATTGCTGCTTCTGTTGCTACTGCTATTGCTACTATTGCTGCTTCTGTTGCTACTACTACTACTACTACTACTACTACTACTACTACTACTACTACTACTACTACTACTACTACTACTACTACTACTACTACTACTACTACTACTACTACTATATAGTAGTATATATAGATATATATACTATTGATACTTCCTACTGCTACTACGACTACTACTACTAATATTACTATGATATAATAGTGAAAATATATACTACTACTACTACTACTATTACTACTACTAATATTACTATGATATAATAGTGAAAATATATACTACTACTACTACTACTACTACTATTACTACTACTAATATTATATAGTAGTAGTAGTATATATGTATATACTATATATATAGTAGTAGTAGTATACTAATACTATTACTATGATATAATAGTACATATATATATATATATATATATATATAGTAGCATACTAAAATTATTACTATGATATAAAAGTATATATGTATATACACTAGTACTACTACTACTACTACCTACTACTATATAGTAGTAGTAGTAGTATTAGTAGTATATATATAGTACTACTATTATTACTGACTAACCCAAACACATAGTTGACTCTAGCTTGCTCTATCGGATCCTGCAGACTCCAAATTAAAGCTTTCTGACACAGACCTGACTTAGTAATCCTCAGATTTTTTACCACAGTACATATGAGTTCTCTTAGCAATCTCAAGCCAAACAACTTATGCGTATAGATGATAAAAGAGCCTGTCTCAACAAACCTGAGACCTGGGGATTAAAGAGAAAAGAAAAATCATGAAGAAACCAAGGGATCCTTCACACGAGATTGTCCCCAACAAAAACCCTTTCACATTTGTATCTTCAACAAAAACCCTTTCACACGAGATTGTCCCCAACAAAAACCCTTTCACATTTGTATCTTCAACCCCTTAAAAAGAACCAATAACAACAAAAGGAACTACCCAGCAAGTTTCCATAGAGCTACTGCACAACAAAAAACCCCTTGGCTCTCTCAAAATCCTTCACCTCTATCCTCTTTCCCGTAACTATGCGCTTGTCTTTTGGCTCTCAAGCATCTCCTCTTCTTCCACTCCCACATGCAAGAGTTCTTTCTTCATTAAGCTGGAGTACTGCCAACAATTAGTTCCATTATAGAGGGTGGCCATACAAAGGCCACTTATTTCCTAGGGTTCTAACCATACTCAATGATTTATTCTTATGGGACACATCTATTGGGCAGATATCTTGGCCACAAAAAAAACTATCATAGTTTGCAAAGCCCCCCCTTGGTTAGAGCATTCATGCTTAACCACTTATTATAGAAAAAAGTTTATTGAAACACCGCACCTAGATCAAGCTCCTTCTGACTGATTTTTACCATCATAGTATCAGCATATAAGCAACCACATGGAGGGCACGAGTCACGACATCATTAAAAATCTACTCGCACGGCAAGGAGGGAAGGCAAAAATGCTTTAATAACATTAAACCAATGCGACAAGCATCATGTAAATCAATGGTCACATCAAAATAAAAATGAAGAAGCCGAAAACATCTCGAAAAAGGAAGCTAAAAGAAGAAAGCGTCATAAAAGAGAACACAAACGCTGACAATCACAATCTGCTCTCGTGCTCAAAGAGCTGTTGCACAACAAAAAAAACCTTCGGCTTTCTCACAATCCTTCACCTCTATCCTCTTCCCCCGCAACTATGCGCTTCTCTTTTGGCTCTCGAGCATATGCACTCCCACATGCAAGAGTTCTTTCTTCATTAAGCTAAAAAAACCTATCAACGACACAAACGATCGAGCAATAATGCAAGAAACTAATCCTATATCTCCCACGTGGCAAGTCTGAGAGCTCTTGTCTAGCCTCATGCCACATGGGAACCATGTAATCCCAAGAGGGAAGTGCACAGGTCGCAATAGCGTATGGGTCAAGCACTAAAAGTTGAAAGAGACTAAGAGGTTATTTTGAAGATGTGGAAGTCCGGTCAAGACGTATTGCAATTTGCGCCGCTACTATAATGCAAGACCGTGCGCACTGGAGGAGGTTGCGCTGAAAGCCACTACCTTGAAAGTCTGTGCGCACTCGGTATATCAGGCGTGACAGTGGAGTGTCGTCTTTTTGTACGACCTTTCATGCATTTCTTGCGGTTCCATAAAAATTCAGTATACAGTGTGTGAGAGCCATTAATTTTTAATCCCTGATTTTGCTTTCAGTATACAGTGTGTGAGAGCCATTAATTTTTAATCCCTGATTTTGCTTTCAGTTCCCTGTTTAGCCTATTAGCCTGCATCATGACCGAGAACGCCAATGGGCTGGCGATCACCAACAAAATGGTAGCCAGACAGGGCGCATCTGCCAATGGAGAGGCGGCGAAAGCTGGTGACCCCGGCAGGCTCAAGAAGGATTGGGAAGCTCTGATCGACAGCAACGAGAGAGAAATGACGAAGGCAAGGTGGGCGGCTCGCGGTGTGGGAAGCCTCTATGGTCTCTCCCAGCAGCTCCTTGCATTCTGCAGCATCACCTGGGCCACTGTCGTCCTGCTAAGGGCCTTCATTCGTTACCTCAGACTGGCCGAATTCGCCATGATCACCGCCCTACTGCTGCTTGAAGCGGTGCGGTTGTCCCCCGACTTCTTCAGCCGCCTCGTCACAGCAGCACTCACCTCTCTTAGCCAGAACCCCAAATTCCTCAAATACGACGAAGACGACCAGTACAAGTGCGCTCGGTGAGCTTGTCTCTTCTCCCAGCTCTTGCATGTTTTCCTCATCTCCCCCAGTATCATTTTCCCCCTCGCCCACCTCCAGGCAGTGCGCCAGTACGACATCCCAAACGTACAAAATCTGCAGAGCGCCATATGTATCTTCTACATCCTCATCATCACCAACGCTGCTGTCTCCTGCCTCCCTGTCATCTGCTCCGCCATAGCTGAACCATCCCCCCGAGCAGAGCATCCAGAGGTACTACGACGAAATCTTGCCAAGAACTTTCAGCTCGGATGTCGTCTTAGCTGATGACTTTGAGTTCTTCGACTTCGCCTACAAGATGCTAGGGCGAGAATACGCCAAAAACGTTTAGCCTCAGGCGGTGGTGAAGCATCCTTGGAAGCTCATGGAGTATCTCTACGCCCACAGGCAAGGGCTGGACTTCTTGCTCATCTACTTGGACGCCGGCGATGCCTTCGTGCAGGAGGCGGCAGCCAACAGTTGAAGGCTACAGAGGGTGGTAATCATTTTAACATCCTTTAAACAAGATCCGAATATTCCTTCTTTCCATCATTTGCATCCAATTGAGCCCGTTGACATACTACTTACTTTTATAGGCTTGAGATCATTTCCTACTCAATATTTCCTTCTTAGGAGAGGTGAAATACATTCATAATTTCTCCTCTTAATTATTGGCAACATTTGGGTCATACAATTTTGCTTGTGCACAATGTTCTTCAACCTGGGATTCATTAATAATGTCTCTCAAACAATGAGCAATTTTCAAGTCATCAAATAGGAACAATAGCAGCCAAAAATCTTTGTTAGCACCTTCACTAAGAGTTGATGGCACAAGTAAATTCTAGGTGTTTGTTGGAAATGTTGGGACACATCCTTTGCCGGTGCAACTTCACGTGCTCTAGACTCGCATGTTACCTGCCTAACATCACACAGGTTGCAATGACAACTCACGCATTTGAAAATTTAAAAGACGTCATAGAAAGATTTTGCCAAAAATATTCAGTAGTAATCAACTGCACTTCAACGGAGGGGAATTTTTTTGGCAAGCATTAAGCGACAAGTTTCTTTTTTGGCGAGCTTTGGTTCCATGGTTTTGCTTATGTAGAGTACCCTATTGATGTGGCACTTGGACATGTCCATGTAAGCATGTGACATGGCATGGACATGAACATAGATGCATCATGGATATACATGCTATCATGTGCACCATGGACATACATGCATCATCCACACGATGCATGTACCATGCATGATGTCATAGACCATGGCCTTGGATGGTCCATACACATGTAGAATGGGTTGTATGGGATCTCCACATGCTTGGCCTTCTCCCAATATACTCTGTTCGGTCCATGTTATTTGCATATGATTAGAATGGACTCTATGTGATTTCTATATGCATGGTCTTCTCAAGGTGTGCTCTGCCTTGTCCTTTGAGATATAGGCATGGTTCGAATGGGTTGCCCAATACATTTACATGCTCGGTGTTGTCTTGGTATGGTTTGCATGGCCTCCCCTTGGATTATCCATATGGTATGTAAATGTGTGAGATTGGCTGTATGGGATCTCCACATGCTTGGTCTTCTCTCGATGTGCTTTGTACGGTCCATGTGATCCACATATGTTTGGTTTGCGCTTTATGTGATTTCTAGATGTGATTTCTAGATGTGATTTCTAGATGCTTAATCTTATCAAGGTGTTCTCTACCTCATCCTTTGTGATTTGTCCATGGTCCAAATGGGCTACTCGAGACCTCCATCTATGTGATTTCTAGATGCTTTATCTTATCAAGGTGTTCTCTACCTCATCCTTTGTGATTTGTCCATGGTCCAAATGGGCTACTCGAGACCTCTACATACTCAGTGTTATCTTGGTGTGGTCTACATGGCCTTGGATTTGTGGAATGGGCTCCATGGAATCTCCATATGCTTGTTCTTCATTAACATTCTCTTTACCTTTATGTGATGCACTTACTGAACCTATAAAAATGATTTTCTAATGCAGCTTGCGACTCCATGGTCTATCAATAGACTCACGGCTACTAGAGGACTCTCTTGGTCCACTCAATGACTGTGATTTGCTGATATGTACTTTACGCAACCACTTTCTCCTCTGCACATCAATCCCAAAATCGAGTCTTTTACACCAACTTGCCACTCCATGGTCTATCAATAGATCCACTCTGCTGCTAGAGGACTTTCTTGGTCCACTCAGCCTAAGAATGGTAAGGGGTGGTCTCTTCAGTCCATCAATGCATGAGCAACCTCTACAATGTGCCTATTCCTCCTCTTAGCAATATTGTTTTGCTAGTTGTGGAGTGTACGTGCATGTGAATTGCCTCTGAATTTTATGCTTTCTTAAGTACTCAATGAACTCATTGGAGAAGTAATCTTCCCCTCCATCCGACCTCAGGCACTTAACTCGCAAACTTGTTTTCTTTTCATCCAACGTTCTAAAATTCTGAAAGTGAGTAAACAATTCACTTTTCTCTTTCATGAAATAGACCCACACCTTCCTTGTGTGGCCATTAATGAAAGAGACATAGTAAGAGCATCCACCCATTAATTCCATAATGCCTTCCGCGCAACCACCTCCAGTCGTGCAATAACGTCTTGACCACACGTCCGCAACTTCCAAATAACATCTTGACCACGCTTCCACAACTTCCTAACTTGTGTTGAAGGCTCATATTCAAAATAACCTACTGAACATTTTGTTTGCCAAGGATTTGAAGTGTAGATTTTTTTCCTTTAAAATCGGTGGTACAGTAAATTCACCAACCTCCTACAGGCTAAAAATAAGGTGCACATGTGCTTTTAGAAAAACACATCTATTGAGTTGCTTTGTAAAAATGTTGTGTTAGAGCAAATGCCATGTCTTGGAATTCAATCCCACTCTCTCTCAACTTTTCATTTGAGAATGGGTCAATCATAAGGATTATTTCCACAGGACTCTACTATTAATAATCTTCTATATCTTATTTGGGAGATGCCACTTGGAGGCTCCTAGCAACACCAGGTAGTAGCTCCTTCTTTCTTGTCTTCTTCTATACTACTAGTGGGCTGACACATGCCTTGCACGTCTCCTCATGACTCTACTATTAATAATTTCCACACGACTCTACTATCAATAATCTTCTATATCTTATTTGGGAGATGTCACTTGGAGGCTCCTAGCAACCCCAGGTAGTAGCTCCTCCTTTCTTGTCTTCTTCTATACTACTAGTGGGCTGACACATGCCTTGCACGTCTCCTCAAACCTCCAAATTCAAATTCTACCCCAACCTTCTCGAACCTCTTAATTCTTACCATGTGGCAGCTTTGTGAAACTCTTCCTTTATATAATATAGATATACATATACTACTGCTCTTTATACCATATATTACTAGATAGACATATATATATATATATATATATGTGTGTGTGTGTGTGTGTGTGTGTATGTATGTATATATATGTATGTATGTATATGTATATGAGTATATGTATATGTATATGTATATGTATATGTATATGTATATGTATATATATGTACATATGTATATATATATATATGTATGTATAATATATATATATATATATATATATATATGTATGTATGTATGTATGTATGTATGTATGTATGTATGTATGTATGTATGTGCATATATATATATACTCTACTATTACTAGTAGTAGTACTACTACTATTAGTAGTAGTAGTAGTAGTAGTAGTAGTAGTAGTAGTAGTAGTAGTAGTAGTAATAGTAGTGGTATATGTAGCAACAGTAATAGTAGTACTATATATAGCAATATATATACCAGTACTATAATATATATATATAGTAATAGTAGTGGTATATGTAGCAACAGTAATAGTAGTACTATATATAGCAATATATATACCAGTACTATAATATATATATATATATAATACTGACATATATATATATTGGTATATACTACTACTACTACTACTATATAAGAGTAGTAGTAGTAGTAGTAGTATACATAAGATTATTAAATAGTAGAGTTGTCCGATCCAATCCCACTCTCTCTCAACTTTTCATTTGAGAATAGGTCAAGCATTAGGATAATTTTCCATGATTCTATTTTTTAATAGTCTTCTTCTTCTTCTTCTTCTTCTATGTCTTATTTGGGAGATGCCATTTGGTGGCTCTTAGCTACCCCAAGTGGCAGCATCTTCTTTCATCTCTTCTTCTACACTATACTACTACTCTTTTAATACTCTTTATACCATATACTCTTTATATATATTAGGATTAATTTTCCATGAGTATAGACTATTTAATAATCTCCTATATCTTATTTGGGAGATGTTAGCTAGAGACTCCTAGCTACCCCAAGTGGCATCTCCTCCTTTCTTCTCCTCTTCTATATAGCTAGTGGGTTGCCTCATGCTTCACATGTCTCGTCAAACCTCCAAATTCAAATTTTACCCCAACCTCCTCGAATGTCCTTCTCCTCTTCCCAAACCTCCAAATTCTTGCCATGTGGCAGCTTTGTGAAACTCTTCCTCTACATAGAGATAATACTACTTTTTAAACTTTCTTTATACCATATACTACTAAATACATATATATATATACTTCTAAGCTACTACTACTACTACTACTACTACTACTACTACTACTACTACTACTACTACTACTACTACTACTACTACTACTACTACTACTACTACCACCACTACTGCTGCTGCTGCTGCTGCTACTACTACTATTGCTGCTATTGTTGCTATTTCTGCTGTTGCTGCTACTACTGCTACTACTATATAGTAGTATATATATATATATATATACTACTGATACTTCCTACTGCTACTACTCTTATTACATAGTAGAATATATATATACTACTGCTACTGCTACTACGACTACTACTACTAATATTATTATAATATAATTGTATAAATATATACTACTACTACTACTACTACTACTACTACTACTACTACTACTACTACTACTACTACTACTACTACTACTACTACTACTACTATTACTACTACTAATACTATATAGTAGTAGTAGTATACAAATACTATTACTATGATATAATAGTACATATATATATATATATATATATATACACACACTATATATATAGCAATAGTAGCATACTAATACTATTACTGATATAAAAGTATATATATATATATATATATATACTACTACTACTACTACCTACTACTATATAGTAGTAGTAGTAGTATTAGTAGTATATATATATAATACTACTATCATTACTAATGACTAATCCAAACACAGTTGACTCTAGCTTACTCTGTTAGATCCTGCAGACTCCAAATTAAAGCTTTTTGACACAGACCTGACTTAGTAATCCTCAGATTTTTTACCACACATATGAGTTCTCTTAGCAATCTCAAGCAAAACAACATATACCAGAGCATAAACAACTCACCAATTAAAACCATAAGAAACTTTCTGCGTATAGATGATAAAAGAGCCTGTCTCAAAACAAACCTGAGACCTGGGAATTAAACTAAAAAGAAAAATCATGAAGAAACCAAGGGATCCTCACGAGATTATCCCCAACAAAAACCCTTTCACATTTGTATCTTTAACCCCTTTAAAAAAAACCAATAACTACAAAAGAAACTACCCAGCAAGTTTCCATAGAGCTGCTGCACAACAAAAAACCCCTTGGCTCTCTCAAAATCCTTCACCTCTATCCTCTTTTCTGTAACTATGCGCTTCTCTTTTGGCTCTTGAGCATCTCCTCTTTTTCCACTCCCACGTGCAAGAGTTCTTTCTTCATTAAGCTGGAGTACTACCAACAATTAGTTCCATTATAGAGGGTGGCCATGCAAAGGCCACTTATTTCCTAGGGTTCTAACCATAGTCGATGATTTATTCTTATTCTTGGGTTTGGGCGAGGACACATCTATTTGGCACAAAAAAAAACTATCATAGTTTGTACTCGGGGGGGTCACTCGTATAAATATGTAAGTATCACGTGGGTTCAACAGAAGGACATTTTAAATATTTAAAACTTACAGAAATATATTTACAGAGGGGATTTATTTATTGTATTTTAAAAAAAATTACAGATTTGAATAGGAAAGGATACATTATATTCACTAAAAAAATCACAGATAAGGGACTTTTTAAATAGGCCTTGAACGCACGTGATATAGAGGATTTACATATAGTGACCCCCCCGAGAGTTTGTAGAGCCAAAGAGCTGCTGCACAACTAAAAAAACCTTCGCCTTTCTCACAATCATTCACCTCTATCCTCTTTGCCGCAACTATGCGCTTCTCTTTTGGCTCTCGAGCATCTCCACTCCCACATGCAAGAGTTCTTTCTTCATTAAGCTAGATTGTCAACAATTAGTTCCATTATAGAAGGTGGCCATGCAAAGGCCACTTATTTCCTAAGTTTCTAACCATGCTCGTTGATTTATTCTTATTCCTGGGTTTGGGTGGGACACATCTATTGGGCACAAAAAAACCTATCAAACGGCACAAACGATCGAGCAATAATGCAAGAAACTAATCCTATATCTCCCACATGGCAAGTTTGAGAGCTCTTTTCTAGCCTCATGCCACATGGCAACAATGTAATCCCAAGAGGACAGTGCATAGGTCGCAGCATGGGTCAAGCACTAGTTTAGTATAAAGAGTATTAAGAGACTAGTAGTATAGTATAGAAGAAGAGAAGAAAGGAGGAGCAAGCACTTGGGAGAGCTAGAAGCTACGAAGTGGTATCTCCCAAATAAGATATAGAAGTAGATTATTAAATAGTAGAGTCAAGGAAAATTAATCCTAATGATTGACCCATTCTCAAATAAAAAGTTGAAAGAGACTAAGAAGGCATGGCATTTGAAATCCACGTGCTCTAACATGACTTTTTACAAAGAAACTCCATTAGCACCCATTAATAGATGTGTTTTTCTAAAAGCACATGTGCACATTATTTTTAGCCTCTAGGAGGTTGGATTAAAGCAGTGAATTCAATGCACCACCGATTTTAAAGGAATAAAAATCTCTTTCCGAATTCTGCACATCAAATTCTTGTTATAGCTTGGATATTCTCAAGGCAAAGCAAAATTTCAACAGGTTATTTTGAATATGAGCCTTCAACAGGGTATTTTGAAGATGTGGAAGTCAACCGCCCTCTTTTCTACCCCCTGCACTCACTCTTGAGGAAGGTTGCCATCTAAAGGTTGAGAGCTTGAGATAGAAGAGAGTTCTAACCCTAACTATCTGCTAAGCCATGGCTTAGCAAGCTAACCCTAACTCGCCTCCTGCCCTAGCAGGGCAGGATGTTCTCCCCCTCCTTTCTCGGTCCTCTCTCCTTTCACAACCCGAATGCATCGACTCCAAGTCTTGCACCCGCTAATGCCACTACATCAAATGCATGGGACTCTTCTAATCCTTTGCCTCACCATACTTCACTGCTAGTGTCCAATGTCTCAGCAGGCTCCCCTATCCTGCTAAAGGATCAGGATGCCATAGATGACCTTGACCCCCTATTTCGAAAGGTTCTACCTGTGGAATACGCAGATAAACTACAGTAGGCCATTAGAGCTCGCAATCAACTCCTCCTGCAACAACTCCCCAATCCTCTTGCATCCCAAGAGAATGGCATCCCCCTTCATCCCCTCCAGTTAGCAGTCCAGAATTTGCTTTTTGCTGATGGCCCTCTCGAAGGAGGCAAGGATGGCGGCGCTCAAGAAGTTCATCACCAGAGTAGCCCACGAGATGCTAATGGAGGCCCTGGCCATGCTCCAACAGGTAAGCCCTCGATTATCCTTCCCTCTGGTTATGTTCGAAGGCTCGAGCAATCCCTTGAGAACAGAAGGCCCTGATAGGCCTGTTGGTTGGTCCCACACCCCCTGTTGAACACCTCAAAAATTGGATTAGGCAACAATGGAACCCCAGAGGGATCTACCTTGAAGCTATTCAGTGTCTCCCTAAGAACCACTTCTTATTTGTTTTTAAAGACCCTGCCATGGCTATAGAGGCTCTAAGTGCAGGCCAATGGGTACTCAGGAACTCCCTGCCGTTGTTGCTGTTCAAATGGAACAGGACCTTTAACCCTCAGGTTTTGGCCATGCGTAACTATCCAGTATGGGTAGAGTTCCCGAACTTACCTCTTCATCTCCATCAGTTTGGTAGGTGCTATAGTAGCCAAATTTGGAAAGGTGTTAGCAGGGCATCAGAGAGAGAATTTCTACAATCCTGCCTGGCACCCCCAGGTATTGGTAGAACCCATCTCCAAGGGGCCCCAATCGAGGAACCCCAACTCTAAGAAACAGGACAACAAAGGAAAGGTTCATGTCTCTAACCAGTTTGCAATCCTTGCTTGAATCTCTGATCGAATAGACTCTGATTCTTAGGACTCAGGAGAATTTATCCCCCTACCCAGAATGAAGTTCCTCCATCTGTTTCCCCACTAGAAGATGAGGTCAACGCCATGGATACCCAACCCTTACTTGATGACCTAAACAGAGACGACACTCCTATTGAAGCTGCCACGACTTCGGGTAACATAGGCCCTTCCCCCATGGAGGTGCACAAAGACAACAAAAGGAATCACTCTAGGGTTGCTCAATCGCCACCTAGAAGTGTAGGAGGCAAAAAAGACAAAAGGGTTGCCAAATGAGAGTTCTCTCATGGAATGTCAAGGGGCTCTCAAATCCCCTCAAAGCCAAACGGGTAGCCAGCTGGCTGAAAAATAATCCCTTCGACTGCATTGTTCTGCAAGAGGTTAAAACCACAGGCCCTGAGCTAGAGCACTCCTTACAGCTTGTATCTAAGTCTCACTACTGGATCCCTGACATCCACTACATTGGTTTGGGTAGATGTGTCATAGGTGTCCCCGTTCTATGGAAGGACATATTGGCCACTGCAAAACAAGGGCACAACTGGTGCTCGATCTCCCTCCCTCCCCCGTTCAACTCTAGACTAGTGGGAGTGTATGCAGGCGGGTCTGTTATGGATCAAATCATGCTGTGGTGGCAAGAAATTCAAAATCTTCAAGGACCCCTTATTCTCGTTGGGGATTTCAACATGGTAGAATCTCTTGCTGACAGATTCCTTGCCAAAGGAACAACAGTAAAGGGCGCTGAACTGGTGGCTTGGGAAGCCCTCAAATCCAAACTTCAGCTTTGGGACATAGGAGTAGAGGGCGACTTCACCTGGAAAAATTATGCTAAGGGAGACACAGCTAGAAAATCCCATCTCGATAGGTGTTACATGGACATTAATTTGATCAACACCTTCACCAGAGTGAAAGCCAAGCCAAGATTCACCTCTTGCTTTTCGGACCACTACCCCTTAGCTATTACTCTAGATAAAAAAGACTCTAAGGTCCAAAACCAGTGGCTCCATATACTGATCCCATGCTCTTCCAGCTTCCTACAGTCAAGCAATCTATCGATGACATTTGGAAGGTAGCTTTCTCCAACTTCAAATCCCCCTCCAAGGCCTGGAGCCAAGCTGTCAAGGACACCCAATGGATGCTCATTCAAGTCAGGAAAGAGGTTACCCTCATTAGGAAAAAAAGAAGAGACAAAATCTATGATGAGCTTGCCACCCTAGAAGCCTCTGAACCCTCTGTTCAAAGTCAATCTACCATCACCGCTCTTCGTCAAAAATTAAAACAGGAAGAGGAGATCATGTTCAAGCACACCTCGGCCTTCTACAAAAACAGTGGTGGGCTGGAAAGGTAGACCGTCCCACCAAGGAGATGTTCAAAGCCCTACGCAAAAAGAACGATAGGGAAAGGACTCCCTCTTCAACTCCCCTTCCTCGATCACGTCAGATGACCAAAATCTAGAATTTGTATGGATTCACTTCAATAACGTCTTCAGCCCCCCAGAAACCCTCTCTCTGGAGATGGTAGATGCCAGAATTGAAGTCCTCTCTAATAACAGAATCCAAGTCGTCCCTGAAGATGAAGCTGAACGAGCGGAGTCTCCTCTAACCCTCTCCGATCTCTATGAATCCATTGAATAGATGAAACCAAACAAGACTCCAGGTCTTGATGGGTTACCCTCTGAATTTTTCTTGTGTTTTAAGGAGCTCGTCTCTCCTTATTTGCTGGCAATCTGGGAAGAATCTATTAGGCACCATGCCTTGCCTTGTGCTATCAACACAGGGGTTATTGAACTCTTTCACAAGAGAGGGGCTAAGGATGATCTAGCGAACTGGAGGCCGCTCACTATGCTTAACACCGCTTACAAGATCTTTGCCAAGGCTGTGTCCAATAGGATTTGCGTCCAAGGAGGAATGTTCCACCGTAGAATTTTTCAATGATCCAAAAAGGTCCAATCCACCTGAGCTTCAGCTTCCTCGGATGTGGACCCATCCGTGACTGGAACAATAGGACCGGATATTCTTTCTTGGGAACAACAGAAACTTGGAGTGGCAAGGGTCAACCCACTTCTTCCTCTGCTTTTGGATCACTGTAGTGACAAAGATTCTCTTGAATCAATCTTCATCCAGCTTGAGGAGCTAATCCAGACGATGCTACAGGGATTCCTCTGTGAAGACACCCAACAACTAGGCGACCTTCTCTAATCAAGAGTGCTGAGAGCCCCATCGTTTCACCTCCCAAATCCACAGCCAAAATAAACACATGACCACTATACATGGACTCCACTCTTTTATTAGCTAGTCAGCTCTTCACATGCACCCAGCCACTCTCACTAGTCAGCTCTTCACATGCACCTAGCCACTCTCACTAGTGTCCGGCCACTCTTGAGTCCTACTGGTCATTTTGGCTCCCCTAAACCCCGCATGATGACTTATCCAGATGATCGAGTTCTCTAGGTTCCCAATAATTCCATTGTCTTAACTTTTCTCCCCCTTAAGAGGAATTTTCGTCCTCAAAAATGAAATTCGAAAACCTCTTTCTGAGTGTGCTTACCTTTTCCCAGGTAGAACCTTCTTCTGGTATATCCTTCCACTTGACAGAGGGTTAGAAAGAGAAAGAGAGAGTTTTAGAGTGAGTGAGAGGGAGAGGGCTAGAAAGAGAAAGAGAGAAAAAGAGAGAGAGGGTTAGAGAGAGAGAGAGAGAGAGAGAGAGAAAGGGAGTTAGAGAAATGTGAAGAGCCTGAGTTACAGAGAAACAATGAGTGTTAGAGAGAGAAAGAGGGTTAGAAAGAGAAAGAGAGAGTTTGAAAAAGGTAAAGAGATTTAGAGAGAGAGAGTGACTGCTGAGGGCTACAAAATTAGAGAGAGAGAGAGAGAGAGAGAGAGAGAGAGAGAGAGAGAGAGAGAGAGAGAGAGAAGGTAAGAGAATTAGAGAGAGAGATAGTGGGAGTTAGAGAAAGGTAAAGAGAGTGAGTGAGAAAAAGTGTCTTAGAGAGAGATAGAGAGAGGGGATTAGAAAGAGAAATAAAGGGAGTTAGAGAAAGGTAAAGAAAGTTAGAGAGAGAGAGAGAGAGACTTTGTAAGAGAGAAAGAGAAAGAAAGAAGGTTTAAGAGAAGAGAAGTAGAGAAAGGTAAAGAGAGTTAGAGAAAAAGTGATAGAGAGAGAAAGAGAGAATTAGAGAGAGTTGGAGAAATAGTTAAAGAGAGTAAGAAAGAGAGAGACAGAGAGAGGTTTAGAGAAAGGTAAAGAGAGTGAGTGACAGAGAGAATGTGAGTGGAAGTGAGTGGAAGAGAGAGAGTGAGAAGGCTAAAGAGTACAAAGAGTTAGAGGGTTAGAGAGAGAGTGTGTGTGAGTTAGAGAGAGTTGTAGGAAGGTAAATTAAGTGAGTTAGAGAACAACAATGAGAGTTAGAGAGAGAGATAAAGAGAGTTAGAAATAGAGTGAGTGTTAGAGAGAGAGTTAAAAGGTTAGATAGAGAGAGTTAGAGGGTTAGAGAGAGAGTGTGTGAGTTATAGGAAGGAAACTTGAGTGAGTTAGAGAGAAACAATAAGAGTTAGACAGACAAATAAAGAGAGTTAGAAAGAGAGTGAGTGTTAGAGGGTTAGATAGAGAGAGTTAGAAAGAGAGTGAGTGTTAGAGGGTTAGATAGAGAGAGTTAGAGAGGGAAGGGTTAGAGAGAGAGAGAGAGAGAGGGAGTTAGAGAAAGGTCAAGAGAGTTAGAGAGAGAGTGAGTGTTAGAGAGAGAGGTTTAGAAAGAGAAATAAATAGAGTATTAGAGAGCAAAAGAAAGAGTGAGTTAGAGAGAGAGAGAGAGAGAGTAAGTTAGAGAGAGGGCAGGTTAGAAAGAGAGAGTTAAAGAGAGAGAGAGAGAGAGAGAGAGAGAGAGAGAGAGAGGGTTAGAGATTGAGCAGGTAAGAGAATTAGAGAGTTTGTGAGAGGTAAAGAGAGTTTGAGAGAGAGTGTGTGTGATGGAGAGAGAAAGAGAGAATTAGAGAGAGAGAGAGAGAGAGAGAGTAAGAGATAGAGAGAGAAAGTTAGAGAAAAAGAGAGAGTGTTAGAGAAAAAGAGAGTGTGCTAGAGAAAAAGAGAGAGACAGAATTAGAGTTAGAGAGAGCAAGAAGAAGACACAGAGAGAGTGTTAGAGAGATAGAGATAGTTAAAGAGAGACAGTGTGTGTGTTACTAGAGAGAGAGTGTTAGTTAGAGAGAGAGAGAGTTGGCAAATTTAAGAGAAATAGAGAGGGTTAGAGAGAGTAAGAGAGTATGAGAGTTAGATAGATAGAGAGAGAGAGAGAGAGAGAGAGAGAGAGAGAGAGAGAGAGAACGTAAAGAGAAAGGTAAAGAGAGTAGGTGAGAGAGAAAGAGTGAGTGTTAGAGAGAGTTGGTCGGTTTGAGTGAAATAGAGAGAGTAAGAGAGATTGAGAGAGTTAAGTAGAGAGAGAGTTAGATAGAAAGAACTAGAGAGAGAAAGTTAGAGATAGAGAGTGAGCGTTAAAGAGGGAGAGTGTGTGCTAGAGAGATTTAGAACTAGAGAGTTAGGCAGATCGAGAGAAATAGAGATAGGTAGAGAGAATAAGAGAGATTAAGAGAGTTCAAGAGAGATTGAGAGATTAGAGAGATTAAGAGAGAGAGAGAGAGAGAGAGATTGAGAGATTAGAGAGAGAGAGAGAGAGAGAGAGTTCTATATATTTAAAGAGAGTGTGCATTACAGAGAGTTAGAGAGAGAGTTGGTAAGTTTCAGAGCTATAGAGAGCTTAAGAGAGTTAAAGAGAGACATACAATGAGTGAGAGTGAGATAGAGAGAGAGTTACAAGGAGTTCAACAGAGAGTGTTAGACAAAGGTAAAGAAAGTGAATTAGAGAGAGAGTGAGTGAGAAAGAGAGGGTGAGAGAGAGAGAGTGTTAGAGAGATTTTGCCAATTTGAGAGAAATACAGACACTAATAGAGAAAGAACGTTAGGTGATTAGAAAGAGAAAGGAAGTGAGATAGAGAGAGTTAGAGAAAGGTAATATCTTATTAGAGAGAGAGAGAGAGAGAGAGAGAGAGAGAGAGAGAGAGAGGGGAGGGAGGGAGGGAGGGAGTTAGCGAAATGTAAAGAGAGTGAGTTAGAGAGAAACAATGAGTGTTAGAGAGAGAGGGTTTGAGTGTTAGAGAGAGAGGGTTTGAAAGAGAAAGAGAGAGTTAGAGAGTGAGTCAGAGGGAGAGAGTTAGAAAGAGAAGGAGAGAGAGAGAGAGAGAGAGAGAGAGAGAGAGAGAGAGAGAGCTCGAGGGAGTTCGAGAAATATAAAGAGAGTGAGTTAGAGAGAAATAGTGAGTGTTAGAGAGAGAAAGAGAGAGGGTTAGAGAGAGAAAGAGAGAGGGTTAGAAAGAGAAAGAGAGAGCTAGAGAGAGTTAAAAAAAGGTACAGAGAGTTAGAGAGAGAGTGACTGTAAGAGAAAGAGAGAGAGAGAGAGATAGAGAGAGGGGGTTAGAAAGAGAACAAAAGACAGTTCGAGATAGTGAGAGTTAGAGAAAGGTAAAGAGAGCTAGAGAGAGAGTGATAGAGTGAGAAAGAGAGAGAGACTAACAGAGAGAGTCGTTTGAGAGTTAGAGAGAAAGATAGGGGTTTAGACAAACGTAAAGAGAGTGAGTTAGAGAGAGAATGTGAGTGTTAGAGAGAGAGAGAAGGTTAGAGAGTTACAGAGAGAGAGAGTGCGTGAGTTGGAGAGAGAGATAAGAGAGTTAGAAAGAAACAATGAATGTTAGAGAGTGAGTGAGAGAGAGAGAGAGAGAGAGAGAGAGTTAAAGAGATAGCTAGAGAGTTAGAGAGGCACGGGCTTAGAAAGAGAAAGAGAGAACAAAAGAGAGTTAAAGAGAAAGTGAGTGTTAGAAAAAGAGAGAGAGAGCTAGAGGGCTACAGAAAAAGAGAGAGAGAGCTAGAGGGCTACAGAATTAGAGAGAGAGAGAGAGAGAGAGAGAGAGAGAGAGAGAGAGAAGGTAAGAGAATTAGAGAGAGAGTTAGAGGGAGTTAGAGAGTGAGAGAGAGAGAGAGAGAGAGTTAGAGAGAAGGTTAGAGAGTTAAAGAGATAGCTAGAGAGTTAGAGAGGCACGGGCTTAGAAAGAGAAAGAGAGAACAAAAGAGAGTTAAAGAGAAAGTGAGTGTTAGAAAAAGAGAGAGAGAGAGAGCTAGAGGGCTACAGAATTAGAGAGAGAGAGAGAGAGAGAGAGAGAGAGAGAGAGAGAGAGAGAAGGTAAGAGAATTAGAGAGAGAGTTAGAGGGAGTTAGAGAGAGAGAGTTAGAGAAAGATAAAGAGAGTGAGTGAGAAAAAGTGTCTTAGAGAGGGATAGACAGAGGGGATTAGAAAGAGAAATAAAGGGAGTTAGACAAAGGTAAAGAAAGTTAGAGAGAGAGAGACTGTGTAAGAGAGAAAGAGAAAGAAGAAGGTTTAAGAGAAGAGAGGTAGAGAAAGGTAAAGAGAGTTAGAGAGAAAGTGGTAGAGAGAGAAAGAGAGAATTAGAGAGAGTTGGAGAAAGGGTTAGAGAGTAAGAAAGAGAGAGACAGAGAGAGGTTTAGAGAAAGGTAAAGAGAGTGAGTGACAGAGAGAATGTGAGTGGAAGAGAGAGAGTGAGAAGGCTAAAGAGTTACAGAGAGAGTTAGAGGGTTAGAGAGAGAATGTGTGAGTTAGAGAGAGTTGTAGGAAGGTAAATTGAGTGAGTTAGAGAACAACAATGAGAGTTAGAGAGAGAGATAAAGAGAGTTAGAAATAGAGTGAGTGTTAGAGAGAGAGTTAGAAGGTTAGATAGAGAGAGTTAGAGGTTTAGAGAGTTAGAGAGGGAAGGGTTAGAAAGAGAAAGGGAGAGAAGAAAGGTAAAGAGTTAGAGAGAGTTAGAGGGCTAGAGAGAGAGTGTGAGTTATAGGAAGGTAACTTAAATGAGTTAGAGAGAAACAATAAGAGTTAGACAGACAAATAAAGAGAGTTAGAAAGAGAGTGAGTGTTAGAGGGTTAGATAGAGAGAGTTAGAAAGGGAAGGGTTAGAAAGAGAGAGAGAGAGAGAGAGAGAGAGAGAGAGAGGGAGTTAGACAAAGGTCAAGAGAGTTAGAGAGAGAGTGAGTGTTAGAGAGAAAGAGTGAGGGAGAGAGAGAGAGGTTTAGAAAGAGAAATAAAGAAAGTATTAGAGAGCGAAAGACAAAGTGAGTTAGAGAAAGAGAGAGTGCTGGAAAGAAAGAGCTAGAGACAGAGTATAAGAGAGAGAGAGAGAGAGAGAGAGAGAGAGAGAGAGAGTGAGTTAGAGAGAGAGTTAAAGAGAGAGTGAGTTAGAGAGAGGGCAGGTTAGAAAGAGAGAGAGAGAGAGAGAGAGAGAGAGAGAGAGAGAGAGAGGGTTAGAGATTGAGCAGGTAAGAGAATTAGAGAGAGAGAGAGAGTCAGAGGGACTTAGAAAGAGAGTTAAAGAGAAAGGTAAAGAGAGTAAGTGAGAAACAATGAGTGTGAGAGAGAGAGAGAGAGAGAGAGAGAGAGTGTGTGTGTGTGTTACTAGAGAGAGAGTGTTAGAGAGAGTTAAAGAGAGAGAGTGTTAGAGAGAGAGAGAGTTGGCCAATTCAAGAGAAATAGAGTGTTAGAGAGCGTAAGAGAGTATGAGAGAGGTAGATAGATAGATAGAGAGAGAGTAAAGAGAAAGGTAAAGAGAGTAGGTGAGAGAGAAAGAGTGAGTGTTAGAGAAAGTTGGCCGGTCTGAGTGAAATAGAGAGAGTTAGAGAGAGTAAGAGAGTGAAGTAGAGAGTGAGTTAGATAGAAAGAACTAGAGAGTTAGGCGGGTTGAGAGAAATAGAGATATGTAGAGAGAATAAGAGAGTTTAAGATAGATTGAGAGATTAGAGAGAGAGAGAGAGAGAGAGAGAGAGAGTTATACAAATTTAGAGAGAGTGTGTGTTACAAAGAGTTAGAGAGAGAGTTGGCAAGTTTTAGAGATATAGAGAGCTTGAGAGACATAGAGTGAGTGAGAGTGAGATAGAGAGAGTGAGTGAGAAAGAGAGGGTGAGAGAGTTAGAGAGTGTTAGAGAGATTTCGCTAATTTGAGAGAAATACATATCGTTATAGAGAAAGAAAGTTAGGGGATTAGAAAGAGAAAGAAAGTGAGTTAGAGAGTGAGATAGAGAGAGTTAGAGTGAGAAAGGTAATATCTTATCAGAGGGTTAGAGAGAGAGAGGGGGGGAGTTAGAGAGAGTTAGAGAAATGTAAAGAGATTGATTTAGAGAGAAATGATGAGTGTTAGAGAGAGTTAGAGAGAGAGAGAGGATTAGACAGAGAAAGAGAGAGTTAGAGAGTGAGTCAGAGGGAGAGAGATAGAAATAGAAAGAGAGAAGAGAGAGAGTGAGGAAAGAGAGTGATAGAGAGAGAGAGCTAGAGGGAGTTAGAGAGAGTTAGAGAAATGTAAAGAGAGTGAGTTAGAGAGAAACAATGAGTGTTAGAGAGAGAAACAGAGGGGGTTAGAAAGAGAAAGGGAGAGCCTTAGAGAGTTAGAAAAAGGTACAGAGAGTTAGAGAGAGAGAGTGACTGTAAGAGAAAAAGAGAGATAGAGAGATAGAGAGAGGAGGTTAGAAAGAGAAAGAAAGAGAGTTTGAGATAGTGAGAGTTAGAGAGAAAGGTAAAGAGAGTTAGAGAGAGAGTGATAGAGAGAGAAAGAGAGAGAGACTTACAAAGAGAGTCGTTTGAGACTTAGAGAGAAAGATAGAGGTTTAAACAAAGGTAAAGAGAGTGAGTTGGAGAGAGAATGTGAGTGTTAGAGAGAGAGTGAGAAGGTTAGAGAGTTACAGAGAGAGAGTGTGTGAGTTGGAGAGAGAGAGACAAGAGAGTTAGAGAGAAACAATGAGTGTTAGAGAGAAACAATGCATGTTAGAGAGAGAGAGAAAGTTAGAGAGAAGGTTAAAGAGTTAAAGAGAGAGCTAGAGAGTTAGAGGGTTAGAGAGTTAGAGAGGCAGGGGCTTGGAAAGAGAAAGAGAGAACAAAAGAGAGTTAATAAAGGGAACGTGAGTGTTAGAGAAAGAGAGAGAGCGCTAGAGGTTACAGAATTAGAGAGACAGCTATAAAAATAGAGAGAGAAGGTTAGAAAGATTAAGAAAGAGACTATCCGAGAGATAAAGAGAGAGAGAGAGAGAGAGAGAGAGAGGGAGGAAAGGGGCTTAGAGAGTGTTAGAGAGAAAGAGGGAGTTAGAAAGAGAGTTAGAGAGAGAGTATCAAAGAGAGAAAGAGAGAGAGTCAGAGATATAGACAGAGTGAGAGAGAGGGGGGTTAGAAAGCAGTGTTAGAGAGAAAGCGATAAAGTAGGAGATAGAGAGAGAATTAGAGAGAGAGGGGGTTAGAAAGAGAGAGAAAGTTAGAGGGAGTGAAGGGGTTAGAATGAGAAGAAAGAGAGGTAGAGAGAGTGAGATAGAGAGAGTTCAAGAAAGGTAACATCTTATTAGAGGGTTAGAGGGTTAGAGAGAGAGAGAGAGAGAGAGAGAGAGAGGGTTAGAGAGTTAGAGAGAGAGAGAGAGAGAGAGAGAGAGAGAGAGAGAGAGAGAGAGAGAGAGAATTAGAGAGTGAGAAGGTAAGAGAATTAGAGAGAGAGAGAGTTAGAGGGAGTTACAGAGAGAGAGTTAGAGAAAGGTAAAGAGAGAGTGAGAAAAAGTGTGTTAGAGAGAGATAGAGAGGGGATTAGAAAGAGAAATAAAGGGAGTTAGAGAAAGGTAAAGAAAGTTACACAGAGAGAGAGAGAGAGAGAGAGTGTGTGTGTAAGAGAGAGAGAGAGAGAGAGAGAGAGAGAGAGAGAGAGAGAGAGAGTTAGGGAGAAAGAGAAAGAAAGAAGGTTTAAGAGAAGAGAGGTAGAGAAGGTAAAGAGAGTTAGAGAGAGAGAGAATTAGAGAGAGAATTAGAGAGAGTTGGAGAAAGAGTTAGAGAGAGTAAGAAAGAGAAAGAGAAAGAGAGAGAGGTTTAGAGAAAGGTAAAGAGAGTAAGTGAGAGAGAGAATGTGAGTGGCAGAGAGAGAGTGAGAAGGCTAAAGAGTTATTGAGAGAGTTAGAAGGGTTAGAGAGAGAGTGTGTGAGTTAGAGAGAGTTATAGGAAGGTAAGTTGAGTGAGTTAGAGAGAAACAATAAGAGTTAGACAGACAAATAAAGAGAGTTAGAAAGAGAGTGAGTGTTAGAGGGTTAGATAGAGAGAGTTAGAGAGGAAAGGGTTAGAGAGAGAGAGAGAGAGAGAGAGAGAGAGAGAGAGAGAAAGGTCAAGAGAGTTATAGAGATTGTGAGTGTTAGAGAAAGAGAGTGAGAGAGAGAGTGGTTTAGAAAGAGAAAGAAAGAGAGTATTAGAGAGAGAAAGAGAGAGTGAGTTAGAGAGAGAGTGTGTTGGAGAGAAAGAGCTAGAGACAGAGAGTGAGTGAGAGAGAGAGAGAAGTGAGTGTGAGAGAGAGAGAGAGAGAGAGAGAGAGAGAGTGAGAGAGTGAGAGAGAGAGAGAGAGTGAGTGAGTGAGTGAGTTAGTGAGAGGGGACATGTTAGAAAGAGAGAGTTTAGAGAGAGAGAGAGAGAGAGAGAGAGAGAGAGAGAGAGAGGTTTAGAGAAAGGTAAAGAGAGTGAGAGAGAGAGAGAGAGAGAGAATGTGAGCGGCCGAGAGAGAGTGAGAAGGTTAGAGAGTTATAGAGAGAGTTAGAGGGCTAGAGACAGAGAGTGTGTGAGTTAGAGAGAGTTATAGGAAGGTAAATTGAGTGAGTTAGAGAGAAAAAATGAGAGCTAGAGAGAGAGAGAGATGAAGAGAGTTAGAAAGAGAGTGAGTGTTAGAGAGAGAGTTAGAAGGTTAGATAGAGAGAGTTAGAGGGTTAGAGAGTTAGAGAGGGAAGGGGTCATAAAGAGAAAGAGAGAAAGAAGAAAGGTAAAGAAAGGTAGAGAGAGAGTGTGTGTGTGTTAGAGAGAGAGAGAGAGAGAGAGAGAGAGAGAGAGAGAGAGTTAGAGGGTTAGAGAGTTGGAGGGGTAGAGAGAGTGAGGATTAGAAAGAGAAAAAAGAGTGTTAGAGAGAGAAAGAGACAGAGAGCGAGTTAAAGAGAAAGAAAGAAAGAGCTAGAGAGAGAGAGAGAGAGAGAGTGCGAGTGAGTTAGAGAGAGAGTGTGAGAGTTAGAGATAGAGAGAGTTAGAGAGAGAGAGAGAGAGAGAGAGAGAGGGGAGGTGAGAAAGAAGAGAGAGTGTTAGAGAGAAAGAGAGACATCGTAGGAACAATCCCAAGAGACCAAAATGATCCATCCGACGTGAAGTGAGGTTCAGACACACATGACGTGTTGAATATCAACTCCATTAACAAACCACTTCTACCACATTTAGATGGTAGAGAGAGAGAGAGAGAGAGAGAGAGAGAGAGAGAGAGAGAGAAAGGTAAAGAGAGTATGTTAGAGGGAAAGAGTGAGTCTTAGAACAAGAAAGAGAGAGAGAGGAGTTGCTCCAAAATAGGTGTTGTGGCTTTGTCATGATGAGAAATGAAGAAGGAAAAAACAAAATTGTAAAAGAATGATAGTAATTCAGCTAAGCAAGAAAATACTATGTGCGAAATAATACTTACGACGTTGCTTTGAGTTTGATGAAGTCATATATTGTCCCAATTGTTACAAATTAAGAATCAATAACTTCAAGTGTCAAAAAGCCCATAAGTGGTCTTGTAAGCATCGAAGATGTCAAAGAAGCTCAAAATGTGAGAACCTTGATGATGAATTGCCCTTGGAACTTGTGGTTTGAATCTTCAAAAAGCAACCCTTGAAAATTTATTTGAAATTCTCCTCTTGCTTGTAATCCTTGATGCTCAAAATAATAATTCTTGATGCTCAATTGCTTTTTGGCTTTTCAACTTTAGACATACCCTTTGTAAATTTCGAACATAAAACTGTATGGTCTTTATATACTTAGCTTATAGGTAAGGATTTGGGTTAAGGCGTACAAGAGTTTTAAAAGCTTTTGAGTGAAAATTTTTAACCCTTTTGAAAACCCTATTTTTGCAAATAAAAGCAATCTTGAGTAAGCTTTAATATTAAAGCTTATGAAGTTTATGGGCTTTGGCTAAAGCTAATGCTTTTAAAGTCTTATAAAATGTTAAAAGATTTTAGGGTGTAAAGCTTTAAATGTTTTTAGAAAGTAATAGTTTTAAGCTTTAATAAACAAAGCTTATGGGCTAACTAAAAGCGACATCTAACAAGCATAACAACCAAAAGACAAGCAAATCACTGGTGGTAGTGAAAAAGAAACCAGGCGGTAGCACGCAGGGCAGAAATTGTTTTTTGAAGAAAACGAATGAAAAACTATCGCTTGAGGCCATTGATGTTGCTAAATCTCACTCTCTCTCTCTTTCTTACCCTCTCTCTATAACTCACTTTTTTAACCTTTCTCTAACTCTCTGTAACTCTCTTTCTCGCTCTAACTATCTAACCTTCACACTCTCTAACCCTCTAATAAGATATATATGTAAACACACACACACACACACACGCACGCACGCACACACATATCTAACCTTCAAATAAGATTTATATGTAGTAGTTGTAGTATATATATATATATATAACCTTCAAGTAAGATATATACATATAGTAGTAGTAGTAGTGTAAAGTGAGTAGATTAGAGAGAAAAAGTGAGTGTTAGAAAGAGAAAGAGAGACTAGAGAGAGTTGGACCAATTTGAGTGAAATAGAGTGTAAGAGAGATTGAGAGAGTTATAGCGAGTAAGAGAGATTGAGAGAGTTAAGGAGAGAGAAAGAGTTAGAAAGAGACAATTAGAGAGATAAATTTAGAGAGAGAGTGAGTGTTAAAGAGAGAGAGAGAGAGAGAGAGAGAGCGTTGGCCAGGTCGAGAGAAATAGAGACAGTTAGAGAAGTTAGGCAAATGTAAAGAAAGTGAGTTAGAGAGAGAGAGAGAGAGAGAGAGAGAGAGAGAGAGAGAGAGAGAGAGAGAGAGAGAGAGAGAGAGAGAGAGAGAGGGGGTATTTCCACTGACGAGAGCAAAGTGAAGTTGATCTTGAAATTAGCCCCATCAACAAACTACAAGGGTGTGCAACCATTTATGGGACACTTTGGGTACTATAGAGACGATTCATCATATTCTAAGCTAAAATTGCCAGGCCATTGTATAGACTACTCATCGTCTTTGAATGGACCAAGGAATGTTAAAATGCATATGATAAGCTGAAGGAAGCACTGGCTAGTGCACCAATTCTGAGACCACACAATTGGGATCTTGTATTTCATGTGCAGATCGATGCATCAAATTTTTCTATAGGATGCGTATTGTTGCAACCTACAAAATTCAAATTGGATTACCCAGTTTGCTTTGCCATTCATCAACTGAATGATGCAGAGATAAACTACACCACAATTGAGCATGAAGGGTTGGCCATGGTTTATGCTATAAAGAAATACTAACATTACTTGCCAACAAGTTTGTATTCTTTGTTGATTACTAGTCCTTATTATATCTAGTGAATAAGCCTTACACCATGGGGAGAATCATACACTGGTCTCTTTTACTCCTGGAATTCGACTTTATGGTCACGGTAAGGAAAGGAACACAACATGTTTTGGCACACCATATGTCTAGAATTCCAAACGATGATGACCTCCCATATGCGTCTTTTCAAAATTGATATGGTGTCTGAGCAGAGTGAGGAAATATTAGAATACCTAGCTCAAGGGTTCCCACAAGATCGACCTTTGAACAAAGATAAGATGCATCGGCTTATTAAGCTAGCCACATCATATCAACTGATTGCGGGAGAACTATATAAGCTCGGCAAAGGCGATATCCTTAGGAGATGTGTCCGAGAAGACGAGTTCGTCACAATTTTAGAAGCAGCATACTCTAGAATAGCCGATGGACATTTTGCAAGAGAAGTTAGAGCTCGCAAAGTGATTCAAGAGCAAGACTGTGGTTGCCTACATTATTCAGAGATGCCATAGAATTTGTAAAGGGATGTGAGGAATGTCAACGATTTGCCATTCCATAAAAAAAGGACAACGTGCCACTCACCCCTATGATTGTGAGACAACCCTTTGAGAAATGGAGTAAGTGAGCTTAAGAGAGTTAAGGAGAGACATAGAGTGAGTGACAGTGAGGTAGAGAGAGTTACAAGAAGTTCAAAAGAGAGGGTTAGATAAAGGTAAAGAAAGTGAGTTAGAGAGAGAGTGAATGAGAAAGAGAGGGTGAGAGAGATAGAGCCTTTTCACCACTTTGAGATAAATACACACAGTTTTAGAGAAAGAAAGTTAGGGGATTAGAAAGAGAAAGAAAGTGAGATAGAGAGAGTTAGAGAAAGGTAATATCTTATTAGAGGGTTAGAGAGAGAGAGAGAGAGAGAGAGAGAGTTAGAGAAATGTAAAGAGAGTGAGTTTGAAAGAAACAATGAGAGAGAGAGAGAGAGAGAGAGAGAGAGAGAGAGAGAGAGAGAGAGAGGGTTAGAAAGAGAAAGTGAGAGTTAGAGAGTGAATTAGAGGGAGAGGGCTAGAAAGAGAAAGAGAGAGAGGGTTAGAGAGAGAGAGAGGGAGTTAGAGAGAGAAATGTGAAGAGCCAGAGTTACAGAGAAACAATGAGTGTTAGAGAGAGAAAGAGGGTTAGAAAGAGAAAGAGAGAGTTAGAAAAAGGTAAAGAGAGTTAGAGAGAGAGAGTGTGACTGCAAGAGAGAGATAGAGAGAGGGGGTTAGAAAGAGAGAGAAAGAGAGTTTGAGAAAGAGAGGGAGTTGGAGAAAGGTAATATCTTACTAGAGGGTTAGAGAGAGAGAGAGAGGGTTAGAAAGAGAAAGAGAGAGTTAGAGAGTGAGTTAGAGGGAGAGGGCTAGAAAGAGAAAGAGAGAAAAAGAGAGAGAGGGTTAGAAAGAGAGAGAGAGAGAGAGAGAGAGAGAGGGGGGGGGGAGTTAGAGAAATGTGAAGAGCCTGAGTTACAGAGAAACAATGAGTATTAGAGAGAGAAAGAGGGTTAGAAAGAGAAAGAGAGAGTTAGAAAAAGGTAAAGAGAGTTAGAGAGAAAGTGACTGCAAGCGAGAGATAGAGAGAGTTAGAGAGAGGGGGGTTAGAAAGAGACAATGTTAGAGAGAAAGAGACAAAGTAAGCGATAGAGAGAGATTTAGAGAGAGAGGGGGGTGTTATAAAGAGAGAGAGAGAGTGAGAGAGAGAGAGAGAGAGAGTTAGAGAGAGTGAGGGGCTTAGAAAGAGAAAGAAAGAGAGGTAGAGAGAGTGAGATAGAGAGAGTTAATATCTTATAAGAGGGTTAGAGAGAGAGAGAGAGAGAGTGTGTGTGTTAGAGAGTGAGCAGGTAAGAAAATTAGAGAAAGAGTTAGAGGTAGTTTTAGAACAAGAGAGTTAGAGAAAGGTAAAGAGAGTGAGTGAGAAAAAATGTGTTACAGAGAGAGAAAGAGAGATAGAGAGGGGATTAGAAAGAGAAATAAAGGGAGTAAGAGAAAGATAAAGAAAGTTAGAGAGAGAGAGAGTGTGTGAGTGTAAGAGAGAAAGAGAGAGAGAGTTAGGGAGAGAGAAGGGGTTTAGAAAGATAAAGAAAGAAGGTTTGAGAGAAGAGGTAGGGAAAGGTAAAGAGAGTTAGAGAGAGAAAGAGATAATTAGAGAGAGTGTGTTAGAGAGAGTTGGAGAAAGAGTTAGAGAGAGAGAGAGAGAGAGAGAGAGAGGTTTAGAGAAAGGTAAAGAGAGTGAGTGAGACAGAGAATGTGAGTAGCAAAGAAATGAAATGATATATTAATGTCTCTATGAGGTCATTAGAGAGAGAATTAGAGGGAGAGAGAAATGTAAAGAGAGTGAGTGAGAAACAATGAGTGTTAGAGAGAGAAACAAAGAGAGGGGTTAGAACGAGAAAGAAAGGGAGTTAGAAAAAGGTAAACAAAGTTATAGAGAGAGTTAAAGAGAGAGTGAGATAGAGAGCGAGAGGGAGAGGGAGTTAGAAAGAGAGTTTGAGAGAGTGAGAGTTAGAGAGAGTGAGAGTTAGAGTTAGAGAAAGGCAAAGAGAGTTAGAGAGAGAGTGTGATAGAGAGAATTAGAGTGCGACAATTAGAGAAAGAGTTAGAGAGAGTAAAAGAGAGAGAGAGGGGGGTTTAGAGAAAGGTAAAGAGAGTGAGTGAGAGAGAGAATGTGAGTGGCAGAGAGAGAGTGAGAAGGTTAGAGAGTTACAAAGAGAGTTAGAGGGTTAGAGAGAGAGTGTGTGTGAGTTAGAGAGAGTTGTAGGAAGGTAAATTGAGTGAGCTAGAGAGAAACAATGAGAGATAGAGAGTTAGAAAGAGAGTGAGTGTTAGAGAAAGAGTTAGAAGGTTAGACAGAGAGAGAGAGAGTTAGAGGGTTAGAGAGTTAGAGAGGGAAAGGTTTAGAAAGAGAAAGAGAGAGAAGAAAGATAAAGAGAGCTAGAGAGAGAGTGTGAGTATTAGAGAGAGAGAGAGAGAGAGGGTTAGAGAGAGTGAGCCTTAGTAGAAAGAGAAAAAAAGAGAATATTAGAGAGAGAAAGAGAGAGAGTGTGTGTGTTAGAGAGAAATACAGAAAGAGACAGAGAGAGAGAGAGAGAGAGAGAGAGAGAGAGAGAGAGAGAGTTATAGATAGAGAGAGTTAGAGAGAGAGAGAGTGAGTGAATTAGAGATAGAGAGAGTTAGAGAGAGAGGGGAGGCTAGAAAGAGAGTGTTATAGAGAAAGAGAGACTTCATAGGAACAATCCCAAGAGACCAAAATGATCCATCCGATGTGAAGTGAGGTTCAAACACAGGACGTGTTGAATATCAACTCCATGAACAAACCACTTCTACCACTTTTGGACGGTAGAGAGAGAGAGAGAGAGAGAGAGAGAGAGAGTAGGTTAGAGGGAAAGAGTGAGTCTAAGAGAGAGAAAGAGGAGTTGCTCCAAAATAGAAGGTGGTGTGGCTTTTCATGATGAGAAATGAAGAGGGAAAAAACAAAATTGTAAAAGAATGATAGTAATTAAGATAAGCAAGAAAATACTATGTACGAAATAATACTTACAACATTGCTTTGAGTTTGATGAAGTCGTATATTATCCCAATTTTTACAGAGTAAGAATCAATAACTTCAAGTGTAAAAAAGCCCGTACGTAGTCTTGTAAGCTTTGAAAAAAAGATGTCAAAGAAGGTCGAAATGTGAGAACCTTGATGATGAATTGCCCTTGGAACATGTGGTTTAAATCTTCAAATAGCAACCCTTGAAAATTTATTTGAAATTCTCCTCTTGCTTGTAATCCTTGATGCTCAAAATAATAAATCTTGTTGCTCAATTGCTTTTTGGCTTTTCAACTTTAGACGTACCCTTTGTAAATTTGGAATATAAAATTGTATGGTCTTTATATACTTAGTGTATAGGTAAGGATTTGGGTTAAGGTGTATAAGAGTTTTAAAAGCTTTTGAGTGAAAATTTTTAACACTTTTGAAAACCTTGTTTTTGCAAATAAAAGTGATCTTGAGTAAGCTTTTATATTAAAGCTTATGAAGTTTATGGGCTTTGGCTAAAGCTAATGCTTTTAAAGTCTTATAAAACATTAAAAGCTTTTAGGGTGTAAAGCTTTAAAGCTTTTAACGCTTTTGATGTTTTTAGAAAGTAATATTTTTAAGCTTTAATAAACAAAGCTTATGGGCTAACTAAAAGCGACAGTTGACAAGCGTAACAACCAAAAGAGAAGCAAATCACTAGTGGTAGTGAAAAAGAAGCCAGGTGGTAGCACACAGGGCAGAAATTGTTTGCAGGGTGTCTAAGTGAGGGTGGTTGCAAGATGAGGTTATCTAGTTTCATGTCGTGGGCGCCCTTGGCTTTAGCTGGAAAACAGGCATTTTTTCAAGAAGAATACCCAATCTCTCATAGTTAGCCAAGGAGTTTCACTTCAAGGTCTTCTAATGAAACATCATATGCAAAGTTGGGCACCTAAAACTATAATCTGATCGAATATCCAATAATTGCAAATCCCCTTTTCTTTGGGAACCAAGTTTGTATACAGGCCCTATCCTAGGTTTAGACAGGTATAGTGAATGTGAGTAAATTGCCTATAACTTTTACATTATTACTCATATGATGTTCCCACTTTGCATATCACAAATACAAATAACATAGAGCTTAACTTGATTTATCGAGTAATTTTTGATGTGTTCTACTATTTTCTATATTATTTAAAAGATATTAGAATTGTTAAAAAACATACTATTTTATCCTCCCACCACATCTACCATTTAAAATGCTCAAATTGTATGGATCTAGTGATGATTAGATTGGGAAAGATTATTATAATGTGGGTATAAGGTAAAATTACAAATCTAACGGTTTGATTTTTGTAGATTTACTTTGGAAAATTTATTATGACTGTTAGAGGCCCATTAAATCAATAGTAATTTAATTCTAGAAAATTAAATATTGAATCTTTCAATCTAAAAACGCAAGGGATCAATACTCTTGTTGCCATGAATTTATTAAAAAAAAATTGGCTTGATTTGAGTATGGGAAGGTCCATTTTCAATCCTCCCAAGTGAAAATTCCCATATTGTGTCCACTCTCCCCTTTTCAAGTCTAAAACCAATCCTAGTTAGGTTTGGAAATCTAGGCTTGGTAAACTTCACAGCTTAGGTTTCATTCCATGTGTGAGGCTTGGGTAGGCACAAACCTTATATATGCATGCCACTTTATGTCCACGTGAGCATCGAGAGGATCCACATAAGCAGCTTGCCACCTCAGCTTACCACCTCCACCCTCCATGTCAACATGGTCAACCTAGTTGACTCCCCACCTCATCATCCTAGTCATCATTAATGCCACATCATCTTGCCACCTTTGCATGCCACCTCGCACATGGTGACATGGCATGCCACATCATGGAATTGCCACATCAACCATAATAGTCCACATGTCAAGAGAATGCCACGTGTCATGCACGCTTGTGACACGTGGCATCTCCTTCCCACCTCCCCTCTTTTTTCAAAAACATATTTTTGGAAAAGTTAATTTAGTAATTTAGAGAAATAGAATATAGAAATTTAAATAATAAAATATATGTAACTTATTAAATAAAAGAATTTAAAATCACTAATTTTAAAGGATTATATTTTGGGATTAGATCAATAAAAATATTATTAAAGATCAAATTATTAATTTTAAAAAAATAAATTTTTTAATTTTATATTTTTTGAAAAATTTTTATGAAGAATAAACCTTTGAATAAAATTTAAAAAAAATACTTTATTTAAAAAAAGCAGTTATATAATTATAAAATAAAAGATATCTTTAAAGATATATTTATATATCTAGTAATGATAAATATTTAGACTTGTTAATAAATATTATAAATAATATTAATTTTTAAGTGGATAATAGTTTATCTTTAATTATCTTTATGTTTATCTTAGTTATCCAATCAATCTTAGATAGGAAATCCAATGAGATTTGAAGTGGATAACCTATTTTTCCTATATAATCACACATCTCTAGTACTATCCCACACTTATCTCTAGTACTATCCCATCATTGAGCCTTTATAATATTTTCTCTCTTAGCTTCCTTGAGAATGGGTTCTCAAAGTCGTAGGAGTCGGAAACGTGATAGGACTAGACTCCCCCCCATCCACCAAGTTCAAGAGGAGGAGAGGAGAAGGGTAGCTCGTGAGAGAAAGAGAGAGTGGAGAGCACGTCAACGAGCAACACCTTCCGTTGGCGATGATCCAAGCCTTGCTCCTCCTCTTCCACTTCCTCTCCCTTCGCCCTCTTCCCCCCCACTGGCGGTGCTACAAAGTGTTCATCATTCCTATATAGTTAACAAGAAGAGGAACTCTACGGACGCTTTGGCTACTTGACGGGCTATTGTGGCAGCCATAAGTAGCTCCCAAATGAAGGGTAAGGTTAGTGCCACATCTCACATCCTTTCCATAGCACCACACGCACTTAGAGTTGGGTCTATTAGGCGACAAAGTTTAGATGCCAATGAGGTTGGTGCTATGTGGGCGAGTAGTGGTCGTGTAGCTAGGCATGATCGCCTACTAGATGAAACCACTAGAACCTTGATAGAAAGTTTTTGGAAGGAGAATTGTCGTGCATCGCCAGTTTTCAAGAAAGAAGGGAGCTTTCATATGTCCCAAATAATATATACACATTGCTAATAAATATGAATGGCATCCAAATAAATTAATGGTGCTTTGCGTAAGAGAGTGACAAGAGGAGTGTTCATTGAGCACGGTGCTTGCTTTCTTGAAATGACCCAAACTGAGTTGTATTCTCAGTTTGTGGCTTCATATCCCAGAGCTTAAAATTGGGCAAAGGTCATTTGAGGGGTGTAAGCCTTGGTTTGTGAGGTACTCACGTCAACGTGACACATGTTGTTGTCGCTACCATGTTGAGTTCAAACTTTTTTATGATGTGTTCCGTTCTCTTAGTGGGCATAGAGAGTTGCCTCGTAGTCCACGTGATTTCATCCACTCTCTTTTGTGTGCACGCACGGAGGATGCCCAGTTCCATAGGATGCCTTGTGTGGAGAGCAATTGCACATCATGTGGTTCACTTGCACATCTACAGATGGTAGATCTTGATGCAAGTGACCAAGAGATAGTGGCATGGCAACGTTATGAGTATGTGACACACCAGCTCCAGAGTGGTGGACAGTCCAGGAAGTTGCAGCTCGTGGACAAACATACACCACGTTGTCACTTCACAGCCACATTTAGGGAGCAGATCTACCCCTACATACGGCACAGTCATTGTGCCAAGTGGCAGGATCGTCAGTTCCGAGCATGCCTAGCAGAGTTTCCTATTGGTGTGGTCGTCTCTGTGATTGATTTTGCAGAGAACTACACTTTCACACCTTTTCAGGAGATACAATCTGAGTATTACTTCTCAGAGCAGGTAATGGTTAGATTTTGTAATATTTGTTTTATGTTTGAGCTACATTACTTAATTGATTTTTTGTGTCCTAAACGTATGTATTGCTTACCTCACCAGGTTGCTATTTTGGTCCACATTAGCTATCGACATGCAGAGGCTCATGTAGATGGGATAGCGAGTACCCCCGAGACCCGTGTCATTATTCAAGAGTATCATTTCTATATCAGTGATGATCGTTCACATGATGCACATTTTGTGCAACACTGTTTTCGTCTCCATGATGATTTTTTAGGAGATTGTGGGATCAGACATGTCCAGCGATGGGTTTGGTCGGATGGTTGTGGCGCACAGTTCAAGTCATCACGTCAATTCTATTGGCTCTACAGGTAGTACTTATGGCTTTCTTACATTTACAATTAAACTAAATTCACTAGAACATCTTAAAGAAAACAATAACTAAGACTATCTTTTATGGATTTATAGGTGGCATGTGCAGTCTAGTATCCCAGTGATTTGGTCATTCTTTGAGACTGGTCACGGGAAGGGTGAGCATGATGGTGCGGGCGCGTGTGTGAAACGTGCCTTGAGGCGTCATCAGCTGCGACGACAGGATGCTCAGCGGTTCAGAGATGCGGGCCACGTAGTCGAGTGGTGCTCCCAACATTTGTGTGGGAGTGCAGCATCATCGTACCCCAAACGTGATGCTCGGATTGTCAGGAGATTTTTTTGGCATGTGGATGGTGGCATGATTGACCGTAGAGCCTCCCATGATTGTGACACAGTACCTGGCACCTTGGGCTTACATTCCATCAGGAGCACGTGCATGGCGGCCCCCACGATTTACACAAGACGGTTTGCATGCTTCTGTGGAGCATGTATGGATGGCGATTGGTCACATTGTGCCTCGAGAGGATGGGCAGATGCATGGATACAGACATTCCTCTCCCTCGAGCATCCTTCACATCCAGTGGTGTCTGATGAGCACACAGGTCCTGCGTTCATGGTCAGTTATGATGACCTGACAGATTTGCTACAGGAGGGTGATGTATTTGCTGTTATTGCCAGTGAGGGAAATAGCGAGGGAGTAGATTACTATCTGATGAGTTGCACTAGGCCAAAGTGCATGCTTGACCAGGATACAGTGGATGATCATGGGTTTTCTTATGACGCCCATAGCATGATTGTGGCAGGACGGTTCTACCAGCAGATTCGACTTCATCGGGGGGAGTCTTGAGTTCCAGCAGTGGAAGTGGGAGTTAGAGGCATTTCAGTTCTCTCATCTAGTGGTTGCTACTAGGCTCACTCTTGTTCGAGTACAGAGCCGAAAACACAGTTCTCACCCTCGTTTTCGGCTTCGAGTGGATGACCATGTTAGCATTCTAGAGCAGTTGAGAGCTAGAGAGGGTGCTGCTGACTAGATCTCTATCTTGATAGTGACTAAACTCAGACTAGCTGGGGTTAGCTCACTTACATTGTACTTAGATTTTTGGGCAGTGACTAACCTCAGACTAGCTGGGGTAGCTCATTTTCATAATGTACTTATTTGATGTTTATATCATTATGAGTTTTCTCATTATTGAGTATCATTACATTTTAGTTGATGTTCTTGATTTTATTATATTTTTTAACACTTTGGCTATCATATTGTTTGTTGAAAATCTCCATGCCATCGTACCCAAACATGCTCTGATGGGGACCAAACTTTGCAAGCATGGGGAGGGGATCCACCATGCTTGCAAAGTTTGGTCGCAATCACAGCATGTTTGGATTGGTAATTAGCGCCCAGTCCGGTTTTTTCAAGTCTCTTGGTGCTCAAGAGGCCATGGAAAATCCAGGCCTTCCCCATACCATCGCACCCAAACATGCTCCGATGGGGACCAAACTTTGCACGCATGGGGGGGGCCCACCCCCACATGCTTGCAAAGTGTAGTCACAATCAGAGCATGTTTGGATTGCCCAGTCCAGATTTTTCAAGTCTCTTGGTGCTCAAGAGGCCATGGAAAATCCGGGCCTTCCCCATACCATCGTACCCAAACATGCTCCGATGGGGACCAAACTTTGCAAGCATGTGGGGGTGGGTCACCCCCACATGCTTGCAAAGTTTGGTCCCTATCGGAGCATGTTTGGATTGGTAATTAGCGCCCAGTGCGGGTTTTTCAAGTCTCTTGGTGCTTAAGAGGCCATGGAAAATCCGCGCCTTCCCCATACCATTGCACCCAAACATGCTCCGATGGAGACCAAACTTTGCAAGCATGTGGGGGTGGGTCCCCCCCACATGCTTGCAAAGTTTGGTCACAATCAGAGCATGTTTGGATTGGTAATTGGCGCCCAGTTCGGGTTTTTGAAGTCTCTTGGTGCTTAAGAGGCCATGGAAAATCCGAGCCTTCCCCATACCATCGTACCCACCAAACATGCTCCGATGGGAACCAAACTTTGCAAGCATGTGGGGGTGGGTCCCCCCCACATGCTTGCAAAGTTTGGTCACAATCAGAGCATGTTTAGATTGGTAATTAGCGCCCAGTGCGGGTTTTTCAAGTCTCTTGGTGCTTAAGAGGCCATGGAAAATCCGGGCCTTCCCCATACCATCGTACCCAAACATACTCTGATAGGGACCAAACTTTGCAAGCATGTGGGGGTGGGTCCCCCCCACATGCTTGCAAAGTTTGGTCACAATCAGAGCATGTTTGGATTGGTAATTAGCGCCCATCCCGGATTTTTCAAGTCTCTTGGTGCTTAAGAGGCCATGGAAAATCCGGGCCTTCCCCATACCATCGTACCAAAACATGCTCCGATAGGGACCAAACTTTGCAAGCATGTGGGGGTAGGTCCCACCCACATGCTTCCAAAGTTTGGTCACAATCAGAGCATGTTTGGATTGGTAATTAGCGCCCAGTGCGGGTTTTTGAAGTCTCTTGGTGCTTAAGAGGCCATCGAAAATCCGGGCCTTCCCCATACCATCGTACCCAAACATGCTCCGATGGGGACCAAACTTTGCAAGCATGGGGGGGGGCCACTCCCACATGCTTGCAAAGTTTGGTCACAATCGGAGCATGTTTGGATTGGTAATTAGCGCCCAGTCCGGATTTTTCAAGTCTCTTGGTGTTCAAGAGGCCATGGAAAATCCAGGCCTTCCCCATACCATCGCACCCAAACATGCTCCGATGGGGACCAAACTTTGCAAGCATGTGGGGGGGACCCACCCCCACATGCTTGCAAAGTTTGGTCCCTATCGGAGCATGTTTGGGTACGATGGTATGGGGAAGGCCCGGATTTTCCATGGCCTCTTAAGCACCAAGAGACTTGAAAAATCCGGACTGGGCACTAATTGCCAATCCAAACATGCTCTGATTATGACAAAACTTTGCAAGCATGTGGGGGGGACCCACCCCCACATGCTTGCAAAGTTTGGTCCCTATCAGAGCATGTTTGGGTACGATGGTATGGGGAAGGCCCGGATTTTCCATGGCCTCTTAAGCACCAAGAGACTTGAAAAACCCGCACTGGGCGCTAATTACCAATCCAAACATGCTCTGATTGTGACCAAACTTTGGAAGCATGTGGGGGGGACCCACCCCCACATGCTTGCAAAGTTTGGTCCCCATCGGAGCATGTTTGGGTATGATGCTATGGGGAAGGCCCGGATTTTCCATGGCCTCTTAAGCACCAAGAGACTTAAAAAACCCGCACTGGGCGCTAATTACCAATCTAAACATGCTCTGATTGTGACCAAACTTTGCAAGCATGTGGGGGGGACCCACCCCCACATGCTTGCAAAGTTTGGTCCCCATCGGAGCATGTTTGGGTACGATGGTATGGGGAAGGCCCGGATTTTCCATGGCCTCTTAAGCACCAAGAGACTTCAAAAACCCGCACTGGGCGCTAATTACCAATCCAAACATGCTCTGATTGTGACCAAACTTTGCAAGCATGTGGGGGGGACCCACCCCCACATGCTTGCAAAGTTTGGTCCCCATCGGAGCATGTTTGGGTACGATGGTATGGGGAAGGCCCGGATTTCCCATGGCCTCTTAAGCACCAAGAGACTTCAAAAACCCGCACTGGGCGCCAATTACCAATCCAAGCATGCTCTGATTGTGACCAAACTTTGCAAGCATGTGGGGGGGACCCACCCCCACATGCTTGCAAAGTTTGGTACCCATCAGAGCATGTTTGGGTGCGATGGTATGGGGAAGGCCTGGATTTTCCATGGCCTCTTAAGCACCAAGAGACCTCAAAAACCCGCACTGGGCGCCAATTACCAATCTAAACATGCTGTGATTGTGACCAAACTTTGCAAGCATGTGGGGGGGACCCACCCCCACATGCTTGCAAAGTTTGGTCCCCATCGGAGCATGTTTGGGTACGATGGTATGGGGAAGGCCCGGATTTTCCATGGCCTCTTAAGCACCAAGAGACCTCAAAAACCCGCACTGGGCGCCAATTACCAATCTAAACATGCTCTGATTGTGACCAAACTTTGCAAGCATGTGGGGGGGACCCACCCCCACATGCTTGCAAAGTTTGGTCCCCATCGGAGCATGTTTGGGTACGATGGTATGGGGAAGGCCCGGATTTTCCATGGCCTCTTAAGCACCAAGAGACTTCAAAAACCCGCACTGGGCGCCAATTACCAATCCAAACATGCTCTGATTGTGACCAAACTTTGGAAGCATGTGGGGGGGACCCACCCCCACATGCTTGCAAAGTTTGGTCCCTATCGGAGCATGTTTGGGTACGATGGTATGGGGAAGGCCCGGATTTTCCATGGCCTCTTAAGCACCAAGAGACTTGAAAAATCCGGAATGGGCGCTAATTACCAATCCAAACATGCTCTGATTGTGACCAAACTTTGCAAGCATGTGGGGGGGGCCCACCCCCACATGCTTGCAAAGTTTGGTCCCTATCGGAGCATGTTTGGGTACGATGGTATGGGGAAGGGCCGGATTTTCCATGGCTTCTTAAGCACCAAGAGACTTGAAAAACCCGCACTGGGCGCTAATTACCAATCCAAACATGCACTGATTGTGACCAAACTTTGCAAGCATGTGGGGGGGACCCACCCCCACATGCTTGCAAAGTTTGGTCCCCATCGGAGCATGTTTGGGTACGATGGTATGGGGAAGGCCCGGATTTTCCATGGCCTCTTAAGCACCAAGAGACTTCAAAAACCCGCACCTGGGCGCTAATTACCAATCCAAACATGCTCTGATTGTGACCAAACTTTGCAAGCATGTGGGGGTGGGTGCCCCACCATGCTTGCAAAGTTTGGTCCCCATCAGAGCATGTTTGGGTATGATGGCATGGAGATTTTCAACAAACAATATGATAGCCAAAGTGTTAAAAAATATAATAAAATCAAGAACATCAACTAAAATGTAATTATACTCAATAATGAAAAAGCTCAGAATGATATTGAGTGTTAGACAGAGAGATAAAGAGAGTTAGAAAGAGAGTGAGTGTTAGAGGGTTAGATAGAGAGAAAAAGAGGGTTAGAGAGTTAGTAGAGAGGAAGGGTTATAAAGAGAAAGAGAGATACAAAGGGAGTTAGAGAAAGGTAAAGAGAGTTAGAGAGAGAGTGAGTGTTAGAGAGAAAGAGAGAGAAAGAGTGTGAGGTTTAGAAAGAGAGTATTAGAGAGAGAAAGACATAAAGTGAATTAGAGAGAGAAAGTGTTGGAGTGAAAGATCTAGAGAGAGAGAGACTTAGAGAGAGAGGGCAGGTTAGAAAGAGAGAGTTAAAGAGAGAGAGAGAGAGAGAGAGAGAAGGTAAGAGAATTAGAGAGAGGGTTAGAGGGAGTTAGAGAAAGGTAAAGAGAGTGAGTGAGAAACAATGAGTGTTATAGAGAGAAACAGAGAGAGATAGAGAGAGGGGGTTAGAAAGAGAAAGAAAGGGAGTTAGAAAAAAGGTAAAGAAAGAAAGACAGAGAGTGAGTGTAAGATAGAAAGCGAGAGGGAGTTAGAGAGAGAGGAGTGAGAGTGAGAGGGAGAGGGAGAGGGAGAGGGAGTTAGAAACAGGTTTGAGAGAGTGAGATAGTGAGAGTGAGATAGAGAGAGGGAGAGGGAGAGGGAGTTAGAAATAGGTTTGAGAGAGTGAGAGTTTGAGAGAGGTAAAGAGAGTTAGAGAGAGACAGTGTGATGGAGAGAGAAAGAGAGAATTAGAGAGAGAGAAAGTGTGTTAGAGAGAGCAAGAGTAAGAGATAAAGAGAGTGTTAGTGAGATAGAGAGAGTTAAAGAGAGAGAGAGTGCTAGAGAAAAAGAGAGACAGAATTAGAGTTAGAGAGAGCAAGAGTAAGAGATAGAGAGAGTTAAAGAGAGAGAGAGAGAGAGAGAGAGAGAGAGAGAGAGAGAGAGTGTCACTAGAGAGAGAGTGTTGGCCAATTCAAGAGAAATAGAGAGGGTTAGAGAGAGAGAGTTGGCCAATTCAAGAGAAATAGAGAGGGTTAGAGAGAGTAAGAGAGTATGAGAGAGTTAGATAGAGAGAGAGAGAGGGAGGGAGGGAGAGTAAAGAGAAAGGTAAAGAGAGTAGGTGAGAGAGAAAGAGTGAGTGTTAGAGAGAGTTGGCCGGTTTGAGTGAAATAGAGAGAGTTAGAGAGGGAGAGAGTTAAGTAGAGAAAGAGAGAGTTAGATAGAAAGAACTAGAGAGAGAATGTTAGAGATAGAGAGTGTCTCTCTCTATATCACTCTCTCTCTAACTTTCTTTACCTTTTTCTAACTCCCTTGCTTTCTCTTTTTAACCCCTCTCTTTGTTTCTCTCTCTAACACTCATTGTTTCTCACACTCTCTTTACTTTTTCTCTAACTCCTTCTAATTCTCTCTCTAATTCTCTTACCTTCTCACTCTCTAACCCTCTCTCTCTTTAACTCTCTCACTCTCTAACCCTCTCTCACTCTCTAACCCTCTCTCTCTCTCTCTCTCTCTCTCTCTAACTATTTATTTCTAACCTCCCCTCTCTCTCTAACTCTCTCTCTCTCTTATACTCTCTCTCTAGCTCTTTCTCTCTCTCTCTCTCTCTCTCTCTCTCTCTCTCTCTCTCTCTCTAACTCACTCTCTGACTTTGTCTTTCTAATACTCTCTATCTTTCTCTTTCTAAACCTCACTCTCTCTCTAACCCTCTAACCTCTCTCTCTCTCTCTCTCTCTCTCTCTCTCTCTCTCTCTCTCTCTCTCTCTCTCTCTCTAACACTCACTCTCTCTCTAACTCTCTTTACCTTTATCTAACTCCTTTTCTCTCTCTCTTTTTGTTTCTAACCCCTTCCCTCTCTAACTCTCTAACCCTCTAACTCTCTCTACCTAACCTCCTAACTCTCTCTCTACCGCTCACTCTTTTTCTAACTCTCTTTATCTCTCTCTCTAACTCTTATTGTTTCTCTCTAACTCACTCAATTTACCTCTCTCTAACTCACACACTCTCTCTCTAAATCTCTAACTCTCTCTCTCTCTCTAACTCTTATTGTTTCTCTCTAACTCACTCAATTTACCTTCCTATAACTCTCTCTAACTCACACACTCTCTCTCTAAATCTCTAACTCTCTCTGTAACTCCCTAGCCTTCTCACTTTCTTCAGCACCAGCACTAGTGTAAGATTCCTCCCCAGCCCCTCAAGATGTCTAGTATCTTCCCCTGTAATCAATCCCCTTTTCAGAATAATAAATGATCTTGTTTCTACCTGTTTTAACCTAGAGAGAGAAAATATTCTAGAGAGAGGTTATTCAGTTTTTAGATATTTTTGGATAGAAAAATATCTCTTCTTATTAAAATAAATTCTCCCAAAACAAAAGTTTAAAAAGAATTTCCTAAGGTGCATTATAAATAAATTATAATCTGCTAAAAAGACCTTAGCCTAAGGGTCCAGATTTTCTAAAAATTTTAGATTAAGGTTCTAAGGGGCCAATCAAATTAATCCAAATGTAGGGAGGAGATAAATTGAACAAATAAAGAACAACCCCCCTCCCCCCCGGTGCCCCCCAAAAAAAATGAGTAAATACTCACATAAGATGAAGAGTGGACTAAGGACCAAAGGAAATACTAAAAAAATGAATTTTTGACACCTCAGAGTGGGGATTCCCCCTCATGAAGGAGGCGCCTATTTCACATGTGTGGTGGAGTTTTAAACTCTCAAATAATGAGATATTTCATCTCTCCTCTCTCCTAATTCAAGTCTAGTTCCAAAAAGTAAGCTAACCTGACCCAAAAATGGTCAAAATTGACCAAACTGATCTGAAAAATTCTAGAATCAGTTTGCTTGGTTAGAGGCTCATTTTTTCCTATAAATAAAAGCCTCCCCCTTTGTAGAAGCTTAATAGTGTTTTATGCACTATTACTCTACTCCTCCCCAGAGCCAAAAACATTGAATTCTTTGATAATTCACTTGTTTTTGAGTAATTCCTCTACAAAGAATTGGTGGCCACTCTTGATCCAAAGCAAGAGTAGAACCCTCAATCCCTCAAGCCAAAGGAAAGCTCACAAAACTCCATGTAAGTTAGAAATTCTATTTTTTAAATTCAATCCTATGGTTTTCTCATTTCTTGCTGTTTTTATGTGAAATTGGATGTTTATGCCTTGATGGAAAGACTTCCCCCTTCTCTTGATTGTGAATTCAGCCCTTCTTTATCCAAGATGTGTAATCAAATAAATAGAGTTAAACTTTTCGTATTGTTTACTCTTATAAAAAATGAGAATTGATTAGATTAGGGTGCTAAATTCATCTTGGGGTAAATTCTAAGTAGATTTAGAATGAAAAAAAAATGAGAAATGGTTAGCCATACAAAGGAGGTTATGGCAAAATTTTCTTAAATTTTGTGGAAATAAGTTTTTTCTTTATGTTATTCAAAAAGAGTAATCCCCTCCATTTGTGTATTCTAAAAGTGTTATTTTCATTCTATGCATAGAAAGGTGCATATTGGAAATATTTTTATTATAAAAGCGTTATTTTCATTAGAATTAATTTCTATGCATAGAAAGATGCATATTGGAAATATTTTTATTATAAAAACGTTATTTTCATCAAAATTGATTTTTATGCATAAAATGATGCATAAAAGAATTCTCACTCACTTAATGTCTCTCTTTAACTCTCACTCACTTAATGTCTCTCTTTAACTCTCTTAAGCTCTCTATATCTCTAAAACTTGTCAACTCTCTCTCTAACTCTCTGTAACACACTCTCTCTCTAAATCTATATAACTCTCTCTCTCTCTCTCTCTCTCTCTCTCTCTCTCTCTCTCTCTAATCTCTCAATCTGTCTTGAACTCTCTTAATCTGTCTTATTCTCTCTACCTATCTCTATTTCTCTCGACCCGCCTAGCGCTCTAGTTCTTTCTATCTAACTCTCTCTCTACTTAACTCTCTCAATCTCTCTTACTCTCTCTAACTCTCTCTATTTCACTTAGATGACCGGCCAACTTTCTCTAACACTCACTCTTTCTCTCTCACCTACTCTCTTTACCTCTCTCTCTCTCTCTCTCTCTCTCTCTCTCATACTCTCTTACACTCTCTAACCCTCTCTATTTCTCTTGAATTGGCCAACTCTCTCTCTCTAACTCTCTTTAACACTCTCTCTCTAGTGACACACACACACACTCTCTCTCTCTCTCTCTCTCTCTCTCTTTAACTCTCTCTAACGCTCTCTCTCTAGTAACACACACACACACACACACTCTTTCTCTCTCTCTTACACTCATTGTTTCTCACTCACTCTCTTTACCTTTCTCTGACTCTCTTTCTAAGTCCCTCTAACTCTCTCTCTAATTCTCTTACCTGCTCAATCTCTAACCCTCTCTCTCTCTCTCTCTCTCTCTCTCTCTCTTATACTCTGTCTGTAGCTCTTTCTTTCCAGCACTCTCTCTCTCTCTCTCTCTAACTCACTCTGTCTTTCGCTCTCTAATACTCTTTTTATTTCTCTTTCTAAACCTCTCTCTCTCACTCTTTCTCTCTAACACTCACTCTCTCTCTAACTCTCTTGACCTCTCTCTCTCTCTCTCTCTCTCTCTCTCTCTCTCTCTCTCTCTCTTTGTAACCCTTCCCTCTCTAACTCTCTCTATCTAACCCTCTAACACTCATTCTCTTTCTAACTCTCTTTATTTGTCCGTCTAACTCTTATTGTTTCTCTCTAACTCACTCAAGTTACCTTCCTATAACTCATACACTCTCTCTCTAACCCTCTAACCCTCTAACTCTCTCTAACTCATACACTCTCTCTCTAACCCTCTAACTCTCTCTAACTCTCTTTACCTTTCTTCTCTCCCTTTCTCTTTCTAACCCTTCCCTCTCTAACTGTCTAACCCTCTAACTCTCTCTATCTAGCCTTCTAACTCTCTCTCTAACACTCACTCTATTTCTAACTCTCTTTATCTCTCTCTCTAACTCTCATTGTTGTTCTCTAACTCACTCAATTTACCTTCCTACAACTCTCTCTAACTCACACAATCTCTCTCTAACCCTCTCTCTCTCTCTCTATAACTCTTTAGACTTCTCACTCTCTCTCTGCCCCACTCACATTCTCTCTATCACTCACTCTCTTTACCCTTCTCTAAACCTCTCTCTGTCTCTCTCTTTCTTACTCTCTCTAACTCTTTCTCCACCTCTCTCTATCACTTTCTCTCTAACTCTCTTTATCTTTCTCTACCTCTCTTCTCTCAAACCTTCTTTCTTTCTCTTTCTCTCTTACACAGTCTCTCTCTCTCTAACTTTCTTCACCTTTCTCTAACTCCCTTTATTTCTCTTTCTAATCCCCTCTATCTATCTCTCTCTAAGACACTTTTTCTCACTCACTCTCTTTACCTTTCTCTAACTCTCTCTCTCTCTCTAACTCCCTCTAACTCTCTTTCTAATTCTATTACCTTCTCACTCTCTAACCCTCTCTCTCTCTCTCTCTCTCTCTCTCTCTCTCTCTCTCTCTAAGTCATTATTTCTCTCTAACTCTCTTATCTCTCTCTCCAACTCACGCACTCTCTCTGTGTAACTCTCTAACCTTCTCACTCTCTCTCTAACACTCACATTCTCTCTCTAACTCACTCTCTTTACCTTTGTCGAAACCCCTATCTTTCTCTCTAACTCTCAAACGACTCTCCTTGTAAGTCTCTCTCTCTCTTTCTCTCTCTATCACTCTCTCTCTAACTCTCTTTACCTTTCTCTAACTCTCACTATCTCAAACCGTCTTTCTTTCTCTT
>NC_141100.1:33303826-33341326 GCF_041138505.1 Cibotium barometz
TCTCTTTAACACTCACTCTCTATCTCTAACTTTCTCTCTGTAGTTTTTTCTATTTAACTGTCTCTCTACTTAACTCTCTCTATTTCACTAAAACTAGCCAACTCTCTCTAACACTCACTCTATTTCACTAAAACTGGCCAACTCTCTCTAACACTCACTCTTTCTCTCTCGCCTACTCTCTTTATCTTTCTCTTTACTCTCTCTCTCTCTCTCTCTCTCTCTCTCTCTCTCTCTATCTATCTATCTATCTATCTATCTACCTCTGTCATACTCTCTTACTCTCTCTAACCCTCTCTATTTCTCTTGAATTGGCCAACTCTCTCTCTTTAACTCTCTCTAGCAATCTCTCTCTACTAGTAACACTCTCTCTCTCTCTTTAACTCTCTCTATCTCTCTAACACTCTCTTTGTCTCTTACTCTTGCTCTCTCTAACTCTAATTCTTTCTCTCTCTTTTTCTCTAGCACTCTCTCTTTTTCTCTAACACTCTCTCTTTTTCGCTAACTCTCTCTATCTCTCTGACACTCTCTCTTTCTCTATCTAGCACTCATTGTTTCTCACTCACTCTCTTTACCTTTCTCTAACTCTCTTTCTAACTCCCTCTAATGCTCTCTCTAATTCTCTTACCTTCTCACTCTCTAACCCTCTCTCTCTCTCTCTCTCTCTCTCTCTCTCATTGAGATATCGAGCTCATCTAGTGAGGCGGTGGACACTCATGACCCGCCTGGGGGATAGGCCCCACACTTACACCACTGGCATGGTTGGTGAGATCTTGGGTGATATGCGGCCAGTGGGATGACAGGCTGTGTGACAGCCATTCTAGAGACTGGCATAGTTATAGCGCCAGCTCATTTAGTTGGGTTCACACTATAGAGAACCCGTGTATGTATTGGTTGAGTATCTTTCATATTGTGAGTACTCTTATCTTGTATATGGTGTGTTGAGTGTTGAGTGAAGAAGAAGAAGATTTTCAGCCTCTCACCTTGTGTGTTCTCTATTAGGGTTTTGTGAGTGTGTGTGTGCTTGCAAGAGCTCAAGCTCTCTTCTCCCCTGCATCTTTTCATCTCTCTCTCTCTTTCTCACTCACTCACTCTCTTTACCTTTCTCTAACTCTCTTTCTAACTCCCTCTAATGCTCTCTCTAATTCTCTTACCTTCTCACTCTCTAACCCTCTTTCTCTCTCTCTCTCTCTCTCTCTCTCTCTCTCTCTCTCTCTCTTCAACTCTCTTTCTAACCTATCCTCTCTATCTAACTCTCTCTCTCTCTCTCTCTCTTATAATCTGTTTTTAGCTCTTTCTCTCCAACACACTCTGTCTCTCTAACTCACCATGTCTTTCTCTCTCTAATACTCTCGTTCTTTCTCTTTCTAAACCTCTCTCTCTCTCTCTCTCGCTCTTTCTCTCTAACACTCACACTCTCTCTAACTCTCTTGACCTCTCTCTCTCTCTCTCTCTCTCTCTCTCTCTCTAACCGTTCCCTCTCTAACTCTCTCTATCTAACCCTCTAACACTCACTCTCTTTCTAACTCTATTTATTTGTTTGTCTAACTCTTATTGTTTCTCTCTAACTCACTCAACTTACCTTCCTATAACTCTCTCTAACTCACACACTCTCTCTCTAACCCTCTAACTCTCTCTGTAACTCTTTAGCCTTCTTACTCTCTTTTTGCCACTCACATTCTCTCTCTCACTGACTCTCTTTACCTTTATCTAGACCTCTCTCTCTCTCTCTCTCTCTCTCTTACTCTCTCTAACTCTTTCTCCAACTCTCTCTAATTCTCTCTTTCTCTCTCTAGCACTTTCTCTCTAACTCTCTTTACCTTTCTCTACCTCTCTTCTCTTAAACCTTCTTTCTTTCTCTTTCTCCCTAACTCTCTCTCTCTCTCTTTCTCTTGCACACAGTCTCTCTCTCTCTCTCTCTCTCTCTCTCTCTCTCTCTCTCTCTATATATATATATATATATTTTTTACGTTTCTCTAACTCCCTTTATTTCTCTTTCTAATCCCCTCTCTCTATCTCTCTCTAACACACTTTCTCTCACTCACTCTCTTTACCTTTCTCTTACTCTCTCCCTCTAACTCCCTCTAACTCTCTCTCTCTCTCTAATTCTCTTACCTTCCCACTCTCTAACCCTCTCTCTCTCTCTCTCTCTCTCTCTCTCTCTCTCTAATCCTATAATAAGATGTTACCTTTCTGTAACTCTCTCTACCTCTCTTTACTTCTCTTTCTAACTCCCTCACTCCCTCTAACTCTCTCTCTCTCTCTCTCTCAGTCTCTCTAACCCCCCTCTCTCTAACTCTCTCTCTCTATTTCCTACTCTGTCTCTTTCTCTCTAACACTGTCTCTTTCTAACCCCTCTCTCTCTCTCTCTCACTCTCTCTATATCTCTAACTCTCTCTTTGTCTCTTTGATACTCTCTCTCTTTGTCTCTTTGATACTCTCTCTCTAACTCTCCTTCTAACTCCCTCTCTCTATCTCTCTTTGTCTCTAACACAGTCTCTCTCTCTTATCATCTCACTTTCTCTTTCTCTCTCAGAAAGTCTATTTCTAACCTTCTCTCTCTACTTTTATAGCTCTCTCTCTAATTATGTAGCCCTCTCTCTCTAATTATGTAGCCCTCTCTCTCTCTCTCTCTCTCTCTCTCTCTCTCTCTCTCTCTCTCTCTCTGTAGTTTTTTCTATTTAATTGTCTCTCTACTTAACTCTCTCTATTTCACTAAAACTGGCCAACTCTCTCTAACACTCACTCTATTTCACTAAAACTGGCCAACTCTCTCTAACACTCACTCTATTTCACTAAAACTGGCCAACTCTCTCTAACACTCACTCTTTTTCTCTCGCCTACTCTCTTTATCTTTCTCTTTACTCTCTCTCTCTCTCTCTCTCTCTCTTTATCTTTCTCTTTACTTTCTCTCTCTCTCTCTCTCTCTCTCTCTCTCTCTCTCTCTCTCTCTATCTATCTATCTATCTACCTCTCTCATACTCTCTGACTCTCTCTAACCCTCTCTATTTCTCTTGAATTGGCCAACTCTCTCTCTCTCTCTAACTCTCTCTAACAATCTCTCTCTACTAGTAACACACACTCTCTCTCTTTAACTCTCTCTATCTCTCTAACACTCTCTTTGTCTCTTACTCTTGCTCTCTCTAACTCTAATTCTTTCTCTCTCTTTTTCTCTAGTGCTCTCTCTTTTTCTCTAACACTCTCTCTTTTTCGCTAACTCTCTCTATCTCTTTGACACTCTATCTCTTAATCTTGCTCTCTCTAACACCCTCTCTCTAATTCTCTCTTTCTCTCTCCACCACACACACACTCTCTCTCTAACTCTCTTTACCTCTCTCAAACTGTCACTCTCACAAACTCTCTTTCTAACTCCCTCCCTCTCCCTCTCTCTCTCTCTCTCTCTCTCTCTCTCTCTCTCTCTCTCACTCACTCACTCACTCGCTCTCTAACTCTCTGTCTTTCTCTCTTACACTCGCTCTCTGTCTAACTTTCTTTACCTTTTTCGATTTCCCTTTCTTTCTCATTATAACCCCCTCTCTCTATCTCTCTCGCTTTCTCTATCTAGCACTCATTGTTTCTCACTCACTCTCTTTACCTTTCTCTAACTCTCTTTCTAACTCCCTCTAATGCTCTCTCTAATTTTCTTACCTTCTCACTCTCTAACCCTCTCACTCTCTAACCCTCTCTCTCTCTCTCTCTTTCTCTCTCTCTCTCTCTCTCTAACTCTCTTTCTAACCTATCCTCTCCATCTAGAACTAACTCTCTCTCTCTCTCTCTCTCTCTCTCTCTCTCTCTTATAATCTGTCTTTAGCTCTTTCTCTCCAACACACTCTTTCTCTCTAACTCACCATGTCTTTCTCTCTCTAATACTCTCGTTCTTTCTCTTTCTAAACCTCTCTCTCCATCTCACTCTTTCTCTCTGACACTCACACTCTCTCTAACTCTCTTGACCTCTCTCTCTCTCTCTCTCTCTCTCTCTCTCTCTCTCTTTCTCTTTCTAACCGTTCCCTCTCTAACTCTCTCTATCTAACCCTCTAACACTCACTCTCTTTCTAACTCTATTTATTTGTTTGTCTAACTCTTATTGTTTCTCTCTAACTCACTCAACTTACCTTCCTATAACTCTCTCTAACTCACACACACTCTCTCTAACCCTCTAACTCTCTCTGTAACTCTTTAGCCTTCTTACTCTCTCTCTGCCACTCACATTCTCTCTCTCACTGACTCTCTTTACCTTTATCTAAACCTCTCTCTCTGTGTGTGTGTGTGTGTGTGAGTGTGTGTGTCTTACTCTCTCTAACTCTTTCTCCAACTCTCTCTAATTCTCTTTTTCTCTCTCTAGCACTTTCTCTCTAACTCTCTTTACCTTTCTCTACCTCTCTTCTCTTAAACCTTCTTTCTTTCTCTTTCTCCCTAACTCTCTCTCTCTCTCTCTCTCTCTCTCTCTCTCTCTCTCTCTATTTCTTTACCTTTCTCTAGCTCCCTTTATTTCTCTTTCTAATCCCCTCTCTCTATCTCTCTCTAACACACTTTCTCTCACTCACTCTCTTTACCTTTCTCTTACTCTCTCTCTCTAACTCCCTCTAACTCTCTCTCTCTCTCTAATTCTCTTACCTTCCCACTCTCTAACCCTCTCTCTCTCTCTCTCTCTCTCTCTCTCTCTCTCTCTCTCTCTAATAAAATGTTACCTTTCTGTAACTCTCTCTATTTGACTCTCTCTACCTCTTTTTATTTCTCTTTCTAACTCCCTCACTCCCTCTAACTCTCTCTCTCTCTCTCTCTCTCTCTCTCTAACCCCCCCTCTCTAACTCTCTCTTTATCTCCTACTCTGTCTCTTTCTAACCCCTCTCTGTCTCTCTCTCACTCTCTCTATATCTCTAACTCTCTCTTTGTCTCTTTGTTGATACTCTCTCTCTAACTCTCTTTCTAACTCCCTCTCTCTATCTCTCTTTATCTCTAACACTCTCTCTCTCTCTTATCATCTCTCTTTCTCTTTCTCTCTCAGAAAGTTTATTTCTAACCTTCTCTCTCTACTTTTATAGCTCTCTCTCTAATTATGTAGCCCTCTCTCCTCTCTCTCTCTCTCTCTCTCTCTCTCTCTCTCTCTCTCTCTCTTTGTCTCTTTCTCTAACACTCACTTTCTCTTTAACTCTCTTTCTCTTTCTAAGCCCCTGCCTCTCTAATTGTCTAACCTTCTACCTCTCTAGCTCTCTCTTTTACTCTCTAACCTTCACTCTAACTCTATCTCTCTCTTTAACACTCATTGTTTCTCTCTAACTCTCTTATCTCTCTCTCCAACTCACACACTCTCTCTCTTTTTGTAACTCTCTAACCTTGTCACTCTCTCTCTAACACTCACATTCTCTCTCTAACTCACTCTCTTTACCTTTGTCTAAACCTCTATCTTTCTCTCTAACTCTCAAATGACTCTCTTTGTAAGTCTCCTCTCTTTCTCTTTGTCTCTCTATAACTCTCTCTCTGACTCTCTTTACATTTCTCTAACTCTCACTATCTCGAACTGTCTTTCTTTCTCTTTCTAACCCCCTCTCTCTATGTAAGATTCCTCCTTAGCCTGAATAATGAATAAGCCTTTACTTCATTACCATGTAATCATTCCTTGTTTTTGAATACAAAAAAATATTAATTTTTCTTGTTTTTGCCTAGTGAGATAAAAATTTCTAGAGAGTGGTAAATCAATATTGAGATATTTTTGGATATATGAATTCTTTAAAGATCAAAAATATGTTTCCCTGAAACAGAAAATCAAAATAAATTTTCCAAGGTGCAATTGGAATTAATTAAAAATGATTTAAAAGACAGCCTAAGGGTCAAGATTTTCTGAAAATCTTGGATTATGGTCCAATTAAGGTTCCTATGGACCAATAAGGTTAATCCAAGTGTTGGGATGAGATAAATCCAATGAATAAAAGAAAATACCCAAAAATGAGTAAATTCCCACATAAGATGAAGAGCTGATTGATGTGAGTACAAGATTTATTAGTTAAAAATTATGAAATATTAATTAAAAAATGAGATATTTTGAAGTAATCATTCATTTTTGACACCTTGGTAAGGAAAGGGGAGCCTTCAAGGAGGTGCCTAATTCACATGTGTGGAGTTTTAAACTAAAAAATAATAGGATATTTTTATCTCTCCTCTCTCCTAGATCAAACCAAATCAAAAAGGGAGCTAAAATGGTCCAAATCTTGTCCAAATTCAGCCAAAGTGAAGCTGGAAAATTCTAGAACTTAGTTGGACTCAGTTAGTGGCCTCCCTCACCTATAAATAGACCCTCATTCTTTTGTATTCTAATATGTGAACTAAACTATGCCGGTATTACTCTAAAATAAGTATATTTTCTATTATCCTCTAAAAATCAAGGAAAACATTAAGGACATACATCCATTCATAAAACATATATGAATGGGCTAATTTTTTTTTAAAGATAAATATAATTGGTTTGGCGAATTTTGAATATTTTTGAAACTCAAAATATAACTTGGTTGGCGAATGCATGATAATAAATTAAAAAGATTACAGTGGATTTGGCGAATTTTAAAATTTTCAAAACTCAATATAACTTGATTGGCGATTTTCAATTGTTTCCAAAGGACATAAGGCACATACAAAATTTCATTATACTTACATGTGACATGGTGATTGTTAGAAGATTATTAAGAGTATAATAAATTCTAACATTAGAAGATTATTAAGAGTATAATTGATGATGAAAGTATTGAGGCTGATGGTGGATATGTAAATGCTAATGGTACCATTTTGATCTCTTAGAATTGTTGCTAAGATTCCCTTGTTGCAATTCAAGATTAAAAAATAAGCAAAACATAACGCAATTTTATTTGATGTACAATGTTATGATTTGTAAAATGAGGAAGCTAAATCCTAGCCTATGACGATTTTCAAACATTCTTCTATGACGAAACATACATGAATTATGTTTCTTTTTGCATGATTCAAATGTAAAGTTAAGGAATGGCATATTTCTGACAATTTGACTATAGATTTCTTCTAAGTTCCTTCCCTCATGAGCTTGTAGAAAAGGCATGCCATCTCTGAAGAGACCATATATCCTCAAAGTGAAAAGACTTATTAACAAAAAAGGAGCTCTTAAGATTCTATTGAATACAAAACCTTCAACAAAGCAATTCATTATTCAAAAGTAAGCTAATAAAAACATGTAAGCACAACACAAGTCTGAAATATATATTCTTGTGTATGAGAACATAGGCATTATGTGTTAATAATCATTCCAAAACTCTTATTGAAGGCAATCCAAAATATCTTATAGACTACCCACATTGAACATTAACATGTCCACTTCTTAGAAAAGATAAAGGTATTGATGTTATATGCATCAAGATAGAGGCACAATAGATTTTCAGAATCCACAACTCGAATAAGACAAACTTATAGTCAGTATACATGCGCTTTTACAAGTCATGCCTCAAAAAATGAGTCCAAAATTTAATTTTATGCCCCTATGATCAAGTGTTAGGAAGGATCAACTCTAAGTCAAGATTACAGGAAGCTATCCTTCAGGTCACAAGCTTTAACCCATTTTCTACTGACTTTTAATTTTTATGCATCATATTTCTATATCCAATCCTTCTCATATGCATAAAAGGAGTAACTGAAAACATAGTGAAGCTAAGAAACTACATCCCAAAAAGCATATGTTCTTTCCAAAACTTGCAAGAATTCTTACAATAGTCCATGGACCATGATTCCAGGAGGACAAAATATTTTACATCCCAAAAAGCATATGTTCTTTCTAGATCTTGCAAGCATTCTTACTACAGCAAGTTGCAGCCCATTATAGCTCATTCTATTCAAGCTCGCGTCTCAGTAAAAAAGGACAGCAAAACTTTAAACTGGAAGAAGCCAACTAGTCTATATGTAGTTTGTATTAGACCATTAGTTTTTGAGATAGTTAAGTCTATCCACATTTGCAAAAGCTTACTAAAGCTTTATGAACATGAAAAGTTTTATCAAAATTACAATAATTCTATCCTATTACACAAAATACCAGATAGAAAATGGCATAGTGCACAAGGAAGCCAGATAAAGGGCTGCATGATAGTTGCGCTTTGGCTTGTCTAACCTGTAGCTGGAGTAATGCAATACGGTCCAAATGCAAACACTGGGCATCATACAAATAATGCTTCTGCAAAAACAAATGGTTTTCAAACATTAGCATGTCTACGAAGAAAAGAAACCATGGCAGGAAGCATCAGCACACCATCTCTGTTTATTATATGGCAGAAAAAAATGTAGCATATCATTAGTAGAACTACCCCCATGAATCCCAACTACATTTACAAAAAAAGGGACCAAGTGAGCATGACTAAGTCCACATATGAAACATATATTAAGCATGTATTCTCATCAATGCATGCATTCTCATCAAAGAAGCATGTGAATGTCGTGAAGCATCATATTTGAGTGATTAATCATATCTAAGTGAAGCATAATATGTATGTGAAGCATCAGATGCAATCAACCTATGTAGCACAACTCCAACTAGGCATCATACATAAGTGAAGCTTTATATAATGTAAAACTGATGAAAAAATAAGCAATTCTTTATAGGCAGGTGAGGATTATGTAAGAAATGTAGTTAAAGAGAGCCCTCTAGATTTCGCTTAGTACACATAAATAAACCATTTTCTTCACATCAAGGTCAAACCTAAAAAACTTTTGAAAGATGACTATACCTGATAATAAGGGGAGACATCCCCCCCTTAGCCGCTTTTCCACCATCCCCCACATGGACCTGGTGCACACACAATTCTGAAACAGATGAATGGGACTCTCATCTTCATTGTCTCTAAAAACTAACAACACAAAGATGTGGTCAAGGAACAAATAGTTTTGCTCAAAAAATATTGAAACAAAAGCAAAACAAAAGAGATAAATGCTTACCATACTAAAGAGAAGGAATTTGAAAGCTTTGTAAATCAAATGATGTACTTGCACCATCAGCACTTGTATGTGATGCATCATTCCCACCCCTTCTATGGCAATATGAATCCCACAAAGCATAAGCCTCCTCAAATGGGAATGTCTCTAAATTTGGCTTTGCAGCATACAATCGTAGACAAGAGTCTAGATTCTTCTCAAGCTTGTTTCGCAGGTTATTCTTTATGAAGGTCAAGCTACTAAATACTCGTTCATCCTCAATTGATCCAAGTATCATCGTTTGACATAAATCTGCAAGTTTGAAGTATTATGACATTCGATCTTGCAAGTATACACTCATACTCAATTTATTCCATAACCTAGTCATTGCTCCAGGCTTTGAGGGTTCATCAAAAAGACTATATTGTTCCCACATGGTTTGGCCAAATACACCAGATTGCTGAACCAACTCATTCGGATTTAAAATTCCATCTAGCTTAACACCATGCAACTCCACACTTTTCCCAAAATGCTCCGAAATGATACGCACCTTGCTAGTGAAATCAGATAACAAATTTTGCTTGTCTTTTGTGTTGTTCCAATACATAGGATGAACGATAGCCATAGACTCCAGAAGTTCATCTCTTGGAAACCTTTCTCGAATCTCATTTGTTAAAGTGTCACAAATGGAGACCAGGTTCTTCTTGACGAAGTCAATCACATTTGGAAAATTTGATTCTTTAACTCTCCGATACTTGTAAATTCCATTCACTGTTCTCTTGACGTGAAGCATTATTAACTTGCCTTTGACTTCCATGCACAGATTACCATTATCATCGTATTTTAAATAACTATCTTGACTGCCAACATTTAAAACAGATCTCCATTTCCCGAATTGCTCGGCAGTAAAGCTTGAGCTTTCTCCATACAAAGTATTTAATTGAAGGCATGCCAACCTTCGTGCAGTTGTATATTCCATAACGTAGCACTCCCTCTTTTGAGAAATCTTAATCAAAACATTCATCTCATGCAACATAGGCAACAAACCCCCCAAATATAGAAATGTTTCTGCATCGTTAAGAAGATCTAACAACCTCCTTGCTTTATCTTGGCCTTTTCCCTTTTTCTGGGCAAGCTCATAAACAACCCCCGTAAAACAGACATGTATTCCTCAAAGAGCCGTTGCACTGGACCAATAAGAGAAATCCACCTTGTATTGACCTGTTTCAACAACTTCCGACCTTGGGTTATGCCCTCAGCAAACATCTTAAATTCATTGTACCGTTTTGGACTCTTAGAAAAGAAGGCATAGGCTTTACGCACCAAATTGTCCACTTTTTTTACAGCACCAAATTTTGAAAGTATCTTGTAAGCTAGGTTTGTACGATGGGCCATACAATGGATGCCCAGCATGTAAGGAGCAAAGGATGTTTGTAATTGGATACATAGTCCCGCTCGACACCCATGCATCACTGAAGCACCATCCACTCCCACACAAACAACTTTTCTAGATATCTCCTCCAAAGTCATGCAACCAAGTGTTTTCAAGCCGTCAATAACCAATTTTGTCAAAATATCTGATGTTGCACTTCTTTTCAACTTGAAGATACCAAGATAGCATACTTGCCTTATATGCTTCTCCACAAAATAAATGTTAATGCATGCCCACGAAGTGTTATCACGAGCAGTCACTTCATCAAGTGATACCGCAATGAATGTAGCAGCTGCTATCCTTTGTTGCAAGTTCCCCTTGATGACTTCTCCAAGGAACTTCGCAAATTCCCATCCACTTGGCTCATTCCAATAATGTGTAGGGAATTCAGGGACATGGATTCCAAGGAAACTAAGAGGTTGCCGCCACTTAGGATAATCTGCCATAGGCTTCCCCATCGATAGTATATGTAGCACAATCACAAATTGTGCAATTGTAGATTGTCCATCCTTAACAATTTTCTTCTCATACAAATGTCGAATCAACCCTCCAGCCTTCTTGTCTTGTTCCAAATGTAACAAATGGGCTTCATATAAAGCCATATATCGCACATGGCGGCATTCCTTTGCAGTCTTCCATTTTACAATATTAATAACCTCTCCATCAACCTCCTCTTTCTCATAGACCTTGCCTATGTGTTTCTCTATGGTATCAAGTTTCAATTGCATTGTTAGCTCCCGACCCAATTTCCAACTGCAAGCTATACAATTAGCAAACTTTGGAGGTTCATCATTCTTAGATTTCACAGGTTCAATAAATGGAAATCTCGATACCCACTCCGATTGGAACACTCTTCCAATAACCCATTGGCCCCTCTTCCTCTTCTTGTCTTTTATCTTGGATTCATTATCCAGACAAGGGGCTTGTATCCCCTCTTCAAGTTGATGAGAAGAAGATGGTGAGAAGCTATCATGAATTGACTGTGAGGTGGAGGGCACAATAGAAGCACCACCACCAACCGGAGGTGTAGCATCAAAGATTTCGGTCATATTCTCTTCTAAAGAGGCTGACTTAGGATTTGAGCTAGGAAAAAATTCTGTGAGACGTCCTCTAGTAGATGACAAAGGGACTCCACATTTCATTTTTGGCGCCATTCCAAACCACAGATAATAACCTGCAACACAATTAAATAGAAGCTATTTCAAGCAATCGTACCAGGCCCACAAAATCACACCACATCAGACAACCGGCACACGCCCTGGTCCGGGACTCAATCAAAAAATATCCACTTCATAATATGAGACCAATATATGTTTGCAGGGACCTAACCGAGCAGAGACACTGAGCAATACTCACTTGAAAGGCAGCAAAGCCACCACAGAGAATGGTTGTAAAACTCACGGCCAGGGCAAGGAATCGAAACGTACCTGGAGAGAGACAACTACTGGTTGTGAGCGAGCCGCCTTTGCCTCAAACAAGCTTTCTTCCCTTCCTCTCCTTGTTGCTGGAACATGTCCCCATCTTGAATCCAGATGCACGTCAAGAATTTGCAAGCTCGTCAGAATCCAGATGCACGTTAAGATGACCGGAATACAACTAATTGACTGATTGTTGATCGACTGAGAAACTATTTGATGAAGTTGCGAGAGTAAGCTTGCATAGGCAAAAGTGCAAGCAAGGAGAATCGATACAGGCAACAGCATAGAAGGCGCACTGGTAGTCTGGAAGGCTTTCAAAATATATGCAGTAAGTTCCCCAAAAGAGGGAGTGGTTCCGCCATGGACTCCAGAGGGGTTCTGCCCATACGCTCTCCTCATTATTGCAAGAAAGAAGATGGGGCAAGGAGTGGTGGTAATGTGGAGATGGGGCGAGGAGTGGTGGTAATGTAGTAGCATCATGAGGAGGATGGGCGATCCTCCAAGAAGAGATCGGGTGGCTCCCACAGCTCAGAAGGCAAATGATGGAAACGATGGGGAGGAGAAATAGCAATGGAGAGGGCTAAATGATATGTTGAAACATTAGAACTTAAGGTTTTTTGGGCTATCAAATATGAGCTCCTTAACCATACCATTCGCCCACCCTAAAACTCTATAAGAGAAATATTCGCCAATGGGCTATTATTCGCCCCTATTTTTTTCCTTGATAAAAATCCTCTACAAATTGAAGAGATTGAAGCTTCTCTCTCTCTTCAACCTTCCTTGGAGTCTTCATCAACATACTAAACCAATTGATTGGTTGGGGGCCTCTCCATAGACTAAAGAATCAAGCAAATTAAGAGGTAAACTGTGATTTATGGTCTTTTTTCTTAATCTCAAAATGTTTCTCACTTCTCAACCCCTTTCAAGCTTGAGAAGCATTCAATTGAATGGCTCTTTAATGCAATTGGAACACTCTAATGAATTTTAGTGATAAATCTTATAAAGTTTCAATTTATGCTTAAATTAAAATATTTTTTAAGCATATCTCTCTCTCCCCCAAAGAATGGTCATTCCTATGACCTATTTTATATTCAAATGATGCTTCTCATGAAGCAATTCTCAAATCTAAAAGTAAATTCTATGCTTGTCAAATTAGAGGCCAAAGAAGTGGCTTTTTAATGCTTTTATGCTATTTAGATTATGAAAAACTTAGGAATCAAGTCCATAATTGGATATTGATCCTAATGATAGTTATTCTATCATATTGTATTTCTAAAAGTTAATGTTTTCAAAATTATTGAAAATTATCAGTGTACTCTTATCTTTGTATATGGTGTGTTGAGTGTTGAGTGAAGAAGAAGAAGATTTTCAGCCTCTCACCGTGTGTGTTCTCTATTAGGTTTTGTGAGTGTGTATGTGCTTGCAAGATCTCAAGCTCTCTTCTCCCTTGCATCTTTTCATCATCGTAACCAAAATGAAGAAGCACATAAGGCTACTCAAAGTATGATCAATGAGGTATTTGTGCTCAAAGCTGATGTACCTCTGTATTGTGGAAGGGAGTGTTTGGAGAAAGAAGAGAAGTTTTTGTTGACCGGCAAGATACCAGAGGAGGTTGAGAAGTCCAAAAAGTATGGTTTTGTGAGGAAAGCTGGTAGTACACACTTATTGATGATGTAATGTATATGCGGGGAGCAGATCTGATTTTAAGATGTGTACCATGGAAGGAGGAATTGTATAAGATCCTTGAGGAAAATCATGAAGGATCTTGTGGTGGACATTTTGCATTAAAAATTACTTTGCATAAAATCTTGGAGGAAGGATATGTATGGCCGAGTGTTCAAAAGGATGTACACCACTGGTGCAAGTCATGCAAACAATGTCAATCATTTGGAAATAGGATACTTAAACCCGAGCTTCAAAAAACCATAATAGCTTATGATGTATTTGAAAAATGGGGAATCGATGCTGTGGGTCCATTGACTACAGTTGATTATCTTTCTAGGTGGGCAAAAGCTAAGGCAGTCAAGAAGATAGGTGCTAAAGATGTAAAATTTGTGTATGAGGACATTTGTTTGCAAATTTGGAGTGCCTCTTGAGTTGCTTTCTGATCAACAGCCTGGTTTTAGAGCAAAATTGATAAATTACTTATGTGCCAAAATGAAAATTAAGCATAACTACACCACTCCATATACTACCCACAATGTAATGGACTTAATGAAAGATTCAATGGTGAGATTATTAAGATATTGTCTAAGGTAACCCAGCATCAAGGAAAAAATTAGGATCTGGAATTGCCTAGTGCTCTATGGGCTTATAGAACATTTGTGAAAATTGGCACCGGATTTACACCCTTTCATTTGATCTATGGCAAGGAAGCTTTGTTGCCTATTGAGGTGTAATTACCTACAGTTAAGATGCTTGAAAAACTAATGATTAACCCAAAAGATATATACAAGGAAAGACTTACGTATCTGCAAGTTGGATAGACCCTTCGCTTTGGAGCATTGTAAGAAAATGCAAGAAGAGAATGTGAAGTGTACAAATGCTAAGATCAAAAGTAAAGGGATTGTAAAAGGTGACATGGTGTTAAGATATAATAGCAAATTGGAAAACAACTTTCAGAAAAAGTTTCAAGCTAAGTGGGAAGGTCCTTTTATGGTGTTGGAATGCTTTGCCAATGGTACTTACCAATTGGCTAACCTTGATGGAACTCCACATACATCCAGGGTAAATAGTCTGCACTTAATTATGCAAGATTGATGACCATTGCTAAAGGATGACGTATGAAATTGAGAATGTGACAGGTCAAAGTAAGGAAAGTGGTGACTTGGGTCTCAATTTTCTTTTCTCTGCTAGTCATAAATGATCTAGCAGACTTGGGGGTTGGGCAAACTATATTAGGAGTTTTTTTGAGTTTGGTTTTTTGGTATATGTACATATGGATGCATGTTCAGATAGCACTTGAATGCCCAATACCTCACTCCTTGAGGATGGCAAGAACCACTTTTGTACATAGATAGAAGGCATCCTAGGAGATGAGGTTCTCCCAGCCAAGTTTTAAAAAAGTAGGGTTATTTCTAGTGTTAACGGAACTTGAGATTAAAGATGGAGTTTAAAAAATCTCATAACTTTGATGATGCTTTTCTTGAAATACAGAGTATAGAGGATGCACTAACCTTTTTGTTACAGATAGCTTCGTTACATAACTTCATGTGCATCATGAAGAAGTACAGGAAATATCAAATCTCGTGCATGGCCAACATATGCATTCACACCTATGTAATATGGCCTAGAAGGTCATGAATATTCTTAGACTTCTCTTATGGATGGTTATACTGGCTGTAGGGATGCCCATCATGAGTTTGATATGCCATCATAAGTTTGTTTGAAGAAAATCAAATTTTTGAGAGAATACCAAAACCAAATGTGTTTTTATGGAGGGCAATAATATTTGTTCATGTCTATTTGTTGTGCTTGTGAGTATGTGTGGGAATTGTGGACACATTTTGGAGGCGGAGAATGTGTTTCAAAGGCTGTCCATGCATATGGTAGTATCATGGACTGTGATGCTTTCTGTGTATGTCAAGTAGGGTCAAGGAGAGAAAGTTCCATGGCTTTACAAACAGATGCAAGTGGAGGGCGTGAATGCAAATAAGTAGACAGTTGTGATTGCCCTTCAGGCATATTGCATGCTTGCTGAAATGGAACAAGCTATCCAAGTGGAAGGATGGAGGTCAATCAAAGTGGAGGCTCTGGAACTTTGCCAGGAATTGCATGCTGATGTTTTTAGAAAGGGCTTCGATTCACATCTCTTTGTTGGGAGCGGTCTGGTGAATGCTTATACAAAGTGTGGGAGTTTTGTAGAAGCAGAGACTGTGTTTGATGGGTTTTTTGAGCATGATGTTGTGTCATGGAATGTGATGCTCTCAGCATACATCGAGCATGGCAAAGGAGAGTAAGCTTTACAGTTGTACAGAGAGATGAGAAGGGAGAGGCTAACTCTGATTGATGTTACACTTCTTTGCTTTCTGCAAGCTAGCAGTAGTGAAACAAGAAGTTTAGAGACACTTAAACATCTTCACTTTGACATTGTCTGCAATGGATATGAGTTTATATCTTGTGTGGTTGCCAGTCAAATCAATGCCTATGGGACTTGTGCAAGCATGCTAGATGGGCATGTGGTATTTGATGGGCTTCGGGAACTTCATATCGTGCCATGGACTGCATGCATTGTTGGTTATGCAGGAGTTGGAGACTCAGTAGTAACATTGTACATGTTTAAGAATCTGCATCTGGCAAGTTTTAAGCCTAATGGGGTAACATTGACGTTGGTTATCTTAGCTTGCAGCCATAGTGGCCTTGTTGTCAATGGCATTGAGTATTTTGAATCCTTGAGCAGAGATTATGGATTAGGTCCATATTTGAAGTAGAGATTATGGATTAGGTCCATATTTGAAGTAGCATGGCAGCATGTCAAATGAGTATTATGGAGTTGATAAAGGCAGAGTAGACAACTTTAACTAAGAAATTTTCAAAGAGGAACTCGAAGATCAGCGAGGAGGTGGGCATGTGTTTACTAAATTTAGAATAGAAAATCATGGAATTTCCCGATTATGCCAAAGAAATTTTCAAGGATCTCGGGATTTAAAAAGGGGAGTGCGCAGGTTGTGAAAGGCATCTGCAGAGCAACGGGTGGGGGTTTGATGCTGGTAGTGAAAGACCTTCTTCTGAGGCTCAGCAACTCTTTGTATTTTTCTCTTAGACGTCTGTGGCAAATTTGAATTTGAATTTGAAGTTTTGGATTTGAATTTGAATTTCAAATTAGAGGGAAATGAGTGGGAGACAACTAAGACCCTCTTTAATGCTAGGTGTGTGGGATAGAGGCAACTTCTAAATTAGTGGATTTCAACTAATTTAGAGGTCCTCTAGCTTAACTAAAGATAAATTCTCTTAATCCCACTATTAATCGATCCTTGATCCTCTTCTTTGCCCTCAAATTACTCTTAATTGGTGAGGAGTTTAAGCATGGGGATTTGATAGGTGTCTTAGCAATGCTTATGCTAATCTGAAGATGTGATTATCCCAAAATAATTTCACTAATTAGGTCACTAATTAATCTACTCAAAAGAGTCAAAATTAGACAAAAGAGATCAAATTAGTGCTAATTCTTGCTAATTAGGGCCCACAAAACAACCAAACAAAACATCAAAATACAACAAAAAATAAAAAAAACTACATGCCAAAGAGCCTACTTGGACCAGGCTATGGGGGCTCCATTGGATTCGAATCAAAGATGGCGTAGACAAGTATTGGATGACACTCCCTGACAGCAACACCAAAAATGTTAAGGAAACCCTACCCTAACTGTGTCGTGGGAAGCTGCCTATCCGCCAAGCTCGAGCATGGCTCAAGAGCTCCACCATAGCCACTTGTTACCGTTGTCCTCTCGCACTCCTTGTCATCGAGGCGGTTGCTCTAATCGAGGGTGATGTAAGCTCTCTCACAAAGATCGTGTGGGATCTCCACGGAAGAGGATCATGTTGGTTAGCCTAATGAGAGAGAGAGAGAGAGAGAGAGAGAGAGAGAGAGAGAGGAAGCAAGAGGGAACAAGTGATTAGCACTCCCAAACCCTAACCCTAAGCACACCACACATGCTAGATTAGAGAGAGAGAGAGAGAGAGAGAGAGAGAGAGAGAGAGAGGAAGCAAGAGGGAACAAGTGATTAGCACTCCCAAACCCTAACCCTAAGCACACCACACATGCTAGATTAGAGTTGCAACAACAAGAGAGAGGGAGAGGGAGAACACTCCACTTCTATTGCACAAATGGGAGAATGAGTTACAAACAAGAGATGTAAGATTCCTCCCCAATCTCTCAGGATGTCCAGCATCTTCCCCTGTAATCAATTCCCTCTTCAGAAATATAAATAATCTTGTTTCTACCTATTTTGACCTAGAGAGAGAAAATATTCTAGAGAGAGAATATTCAGATTATGAATATTTTTGGATGGAAAAATATCTCTTCTTATTAAAATAAGTTCCCCGAAATAGAAGTTCAAAAAGGATTTCAAAAGGTGCATTATAAAATCAATTATAATCTGTTCTCAAAAGGCCTTATCCTAAGGGTTCAGATTTTTGAAAAATTTCAAATTAAGGTTTTGAAGGGCCAATCAGATTCATCCAAATGTATGGAGAAGATAAATAGAAGAAATAAAGAAAATCCCCCCAAAAATGAGTAAATACTCACATAAGATGAAGTGGACTAAGGACCAAAGGAAAAACTAAAAAAATGGATTTTTGACACCTCACAATAGGGATTCCCCCCTCATGAATGAGGTGCCTACTTCACATGTCGGGTGGAGTTTTAAATCATCAAAAATTGAGAAATTTCATCTCTCCTCTCTCCTAATTCAAGTCTAGTTCCAAAAAGTAAGCTTAACTGACCTAAAAATGGTCAAAATTGACCAAACTAATTTGGAAAATTCTAGAATCAGTTTGCTTGGTTAGGAGCTCACTTTTTCCTACAAATAGAAGCCTCCCCCTTTGTTAAAGAATAATAGTGTTTTATGCATTGTTACTCTACTCCTCCCAAGAACCTGTGAATTTCTTAATAATTCACTAGTTTTTGACCATTCCCTCTTCCAAATATTTGGTGGCCACTCTTGTTGCAAACAAGAGTAGAACCCTCAAACCATCAAGCCAAAGGAAAGCTCCCAGAATTTATGTAAGTTAGAAATCTTATATTTTTCTTTATTCTTTTTATGCTTTCCTAATTTTTGTGTTGTTTGAAGGGATAAATGGATGCTATGCCTTGTGGAAAGGCTTTCCCCCTCTCTCATTCTTAAAATCAGCCCTTCTTTATCCTAGTTAAGTGAACTAATAGTTGAAATTAAACTTTCATATTATTTCTCATTTAAAAGTAAAAATTGTTTAGCTAGAATGCTTAAAATCAATTGAGGTTAATTTTTAAGTAGAATAAAGTAGGAAAATTTGAAAAATGATCAGCCATACAAAGGAGGTCATGGCAAAATTTTTTAAAAATTTGGTGAAATAAGTATTATCTTTTATTATTCTAAAATAGTAATCCCTATCGTTTCTATATTCTAAAAGTGTCATTTTCATGCATAGAAAGATGCATATTGATTTTCAATAGAATTAAGTTCTATGCATAAAAAGATGCATAAAGAAAATGAATTTTATTTCAAAAGTGTTATTCTCATCAATTTTGATTTTATGCATAGAAAGATGCATAAAGAAATTTGTTTTTATTTCAAAAGAGTTATTCTCATCAATTTTGATTTTATGCATAGAAAGATGCATAAAGAAAATTATTTTTATTTCAAAAGTGTTATTCTCATCAATTTTGATTTTATGCATAGAAAGATGCATAAAGAAATTTGTTTTTATTTCAAAAGAGTTATTCTCATCAATTTTGATTTTATGCATAAAAGATGCATAAAGAAATTTGTTTTTATTTCAAAAGAGTTATTCTCATCAATTTTGGTTTTATGCATAAAAAGATGCATAAAGAAATTTGTTTTTATTTCAAAAGTGTTATTCTCATTGATGTGGATGATGTAGATGGATGCATGGATGATGTGGATTGATGTGGATGATGTAGATGGATGTATGGATGCCACATGACAAGTCACGAGGAGTGGTTCAAGGAGATGAAAAACCTTGAAAGACTAGGTTTTGTAGAAACAGGGGATGAAACTGCTCATCCAACTGCCCATGTTGGAGATGTGCCATTGTCTATGCAGGATGGCAAAGTGAAGTACCTTGTAGATGTACTTCATGTTCCGAACATAACAAGTCATGGGGAGTGGTTCAAGGAGATGAAAAACCTTGAAAGACTAGGTTTTGTAGAATCTGGTTTCAATTGGCCAGATGATTGAGCAAGGTTTGTAGGTTTGGTTTAACCCTGATGGTTGTTATGTTGAAGACTTTAAAGACAAGTGCAGGTTAGCTGCAAAAGGCAACAGAGTGGGTAGAATGTTTACTTTGAATATAAACATGCCTGAAGTGAGTGCTGCGATGTTTGGAAATGGTTCAGGAATTGTTGCAGACATAGAAATTTGGCATAAAATAATTGGACATGTGAATGTGGAGAGAATGAAGTCTATGCAGACTAAAGGAATTGTGACAGGGATGCCAAAGTTTAAAGTTGAAGATATGCAGAAAATATGTGAAGCATGCTAATTTGGAAAGCAAACAAAGCATGTATTTCCATGTGACAGAAATGTGAGCAGAAATGCACTAGATGTTGTGCATTCGGATGTATGGGGTCCTACAAAGACCATGTCTATGGAAGGCTACAAGTATTATGTGACATTTATTGATGACCACATAAGGAAAGTGTGGGTATACTTCATGAAGGAGAAGAGTGAGGTATTCACTCATTTTTCAGAATTTCAGAGTTATTGTTGAAAAGCAAACAGGGAAACATGTAAAGTGCCTAAGGTCGGATGGAGGGGGAGAGTACTTCTCCAATGAGTTCTCTGAATTTTTGTAGAAGAATGGTATTCAGAGACAGTTTACATGCAAATACACTCCGTAGCAAATGGAGTTGCTAAGCAAAAAAATAGACACATTACTGAGATTGCGCGAGCATTGATGGGAGAGAAGAATATGTTGCATAGCTATTGGGCTGAGACTGTTTCTACATCAGTTTACATCATGAACATGACTCCAATTGCAGCCATACAGATGTAATTCCAGAGGAGAGGTTTACTGACATAAAACCTGATTTGTCTCATCTGAAAGTCTTTGGATGCATTGCATATGTGCATGTGCCAGATGAGCTGAGAACTAAGCTGGATCCAAAAGCTGAAAAATGTGTGTTTATTGGGTATTCCCTTGAGCAAAAGGGATACAAGTGTTATAACCCTGCTACACGCGAGTTGAGAGTAAGCAAAGATGTTTTTGATGAAATGAGCAGCTTGGTATACTACTGAAAAAGAAGCTGTTGGGGCTGATGTGAGTGGAAATGTGGTTGCACAGAATGCAAGTCAACAATCACAGTCTTTGAGTGGACCAGGAGAGTCCTCATCTAGTGGTTCAGTTTGATAGACCATGGAGTGGCAGGCTGCGTCATAATACCAGTCGTGCAAATGTGATTAGTACATCACATAAAGGCAAAGAGAAAGTGGTTGAGCCCCTTAGTATGCCTAACATTTCTGCAGGGCATTCTCATGTTAATGGAGATTCTAGTCGCTCAGAGATGAGCCTTGATAAGGATCTTGGGATACCAGCTATGAGAACACCTGATGTAAAGAAGGCTATGGAAGCCATGAATAAAAAGCTGCAAAGATCTGGGAGAGTGAAGAATCCTGTGTAGAGGTTCACCTATGATGGTTATGTGGCACATCACTATGCATACATGGCAAAAGTTGTGTAGATTGTAGAGCCCACATGCATTGATGAGGCTATTGGAAATGTGTTGGGAGAAAGCTATGGATGAGGAGAGGGATGCACTATATGGAAATGAGACTTGGGATTTAGTACAGTTTCTTGAAGGCAAGAAAGCCATTGGATGCAAGTGGGTGTACAAAGTAAAACATAACAGTGATGGAAGCATAAGCAGGTAGAAGGCTAGATTGGTAGCCAAAGGGTATGCGCAAACATATGTTATTGTTTATGAGGAAACTTTCAGCCCAGTTGTCAAGATGGCAACAGTGAGAGTTGTGATAGTAGTGTGTGCATCAAATCAATGGTCTTTACATTAGATGGATGTAAAGAATGCATTCTTGCATGGGGATTTGCAGGAAGAGGTGTATATGTTGCAGCCACCTAGTTATGAGGATGTGAGTCACCCCAAGCATGTTTGCAGGTTGAAGAAAGCCTTGTATGGCTTAAAACAAGCACCAAGAGCATGGTCTGACAAGATTTCTGAATATTTTGTCATTATTGGCTTTCATCATTTAGTGGTGTTATATAGGCCATTACAGAGAGCCTTCACATGTTTTGGCTCCCCCAATGAGCATTGGAGAGCTTTTGTTAAGGTCTTTGATCTGTAGGTTGGCACCCACTTAGTGATCAACTCAGGACCATGGAAAGTATGAGATATGAAGTGTTCAGAGGGTAGAGGACTGAGGATGTCAACCAATTTCTCAGGAGGATTGAGCTGGCAGCTTTGAGCACAGCAACAAGGATGAAGATGCATACAAGTTGAGGATGGTGAGCTTTCTCTTGGAAGGACCAGCTAGGGAATGGTATGAAGATGTGGTTATTACAGATGCTAAAAAAAGGGGATTGGGACAGGTTGAAAGAGGCATTGAGGAGGAAATATGGGAAGGCAGATAGTCCTGAAGACCTATGAAGGGAGCTCAGCAAGTTGTACCAAGGAGAGGATGAGGAGATGCCAACCTTTGTGGGAAGATTTGAGGCTATTTGGAGAAGGATACTCAAAGCCTTGGGAGAGAACCAAGTACTACCTAACTTCTTAAAAAAGAATAGGTTTATTGGTGTGCTACATGGGAATATCAAAGAAGAAGTAGAGTTGAAAGACCTTGACACATTTTTTGAAGCTGTAAGGATAGCAATTGAGCAATGCAGAAAGAAGATGAGGAAGCTGGAGCAAGCAATGAAGGAAAGAGAGGTTGTCCAGCATCTTCCCCTGTAATCAATTCCCTCTTCGGAAATATAAATGATCTTGTTTCTACCTATTTTGGCCTAGAGAGATAATATTCAGATTTTGAATATTTTTGGATGGAAAAATATCTCTTCTTATTAAAATAAGTTCCCCCAAAACAGAAGTTCAAAAAGAATTTTAGAAGGTGCATTAGAAAATCAATTATAATCTGTTCAAAAGGCCTTATCCTAAGGATCCAAATTTTTGAAAAATTTTAAATTAAGGTTTTGAAGGGCCAATCAGATTCATCCAAATGTATGGAGAAGATAAATAGAAGAAATAAAGAAAATCCCCCCAAAAATGAGTAAATACTCACATAAGATGAAGAGTGGACTAAGGACCAAAGGAAAAACTTAAAAAATGGATTTTTGACACCTCACAATAGGGATTCTCCCCTCATGAATGAGGCGCCTACTTCACATGTGGGGTGGAGTTTTAAGTCATCAAAAATTGAGATATTTCATCTCTCCTCTCTCCTAATTCAAGTCTAGTTCCAAAAAGTAAGCTTAACTGACCTAAAAATGGTCAAAAATTGACCAAACTGATTTAGGAAATTCTAGAATCAGTTTGCTTGGTTAGGAGCTTACTTTTTCCTACAAATAGAAGCCTCCCCCTTTGTTAAAGAATAATAGTGTTTTATGCACTGTCACTCTACTCCTCCCAAGAGCCAAGACCTGTGAATTTCTTAATAATTCACTAGTTTTTGACCATTCCCTTTTCCAAAGATTTGGTGGCCACTCTTGTTGCAAACAAGAGTAGAACCCTCAAACCATCAAGCCAAAGGAAAGCTCCCAGAATTTATGTAAGTTAGAAATCTTATATTTTTCGTTATTCTTTTTATGCTTTCCTAATTTTTGTGTTGTTTGAGGGGATAAATGGATGCTATGCCTTGTGGAAAGGCTTTCCCCTCTCTCATTCTTAAAATCAGCCCTTCTTTATCCTAGTTAAGTGAACTAAGAGTTGGAATTAAACTTTCATATTATTTCTCATTTAAAAGTAAAAATTGTTTAGTTAGAATGCTTAAAACCAATTGAGGTTAATTTTAAAGTAAAATAAAGTAGGAAAATTTGAAAAATGATCAGCCATACAAAGGAGGTCATGGCAAAATTTTTCAAAAATTTGGTGAAATAAGTATTATCTTTTATTATTCTAAAAGAGTAATCCATATCGTTTCTATATTCTAAAAGTGTCATTTTCATGCATAGAAAGATGCATATTGATTTTCAATAGAATTAAGTTCTATGCATAAAAAGATGCATAAACAAAATTATTTTTATTCCAAAAGTGTTATTCTCATCAATTTTGATTTTATGCATAGAAAGATGCATAAAGAAATTTATTTTTATTTCAAAAGAGTTATTATTATCAATTTTGAAATGAGAGGTAAATAGATGTGATGATATGTGTTATGAATTAAATAGATGAGAATGAATGGATGGATAGATGAGATGAGAATAGATGTGATGAGAATGAGAGGAAAATAGATGTGATGAGATGGGATGCGAATCAAATAGATGGGAATGAATGGATGGATGGATGTGGATGTATGTGAAGAATAGAAGTGAATGTATGTGATAGAATGGATGTGGATGTGTGTATGTGATAGAATGGATGTGGATGTATGTGAAGCATAGAAGTGGATGTATGTCATCGAATGGATGTGGATGTGTGTATGTGAAAGGATGGATGTGGATGTATGTGAAGAATAGAAGTGGATGTATGTGATAAGTATGGATGTGGATGTATGTGAAAGGATAGATGTGTATGTGTATGTGATAAGTATGGATGTGGATATATGTGGGAGAATATATATGGATGTAAATGTGATGGATATGAACGAGAATTGAGGCAATGGGATGTGATGTAAATTGGATAGATATGAATGATAAGGGATGTGAATGAATGTGATGGCATGTGAATCAGGATGTAAACATGTGAATCGGGAAGTGAATGAATGATATACCATGTGAATGAATGTGTTAGTATGAGAATCGGGATGTGAATGAATGATAAGGGATGTGAATGGATGTGATGTGATGTGAATGAACGATAAGGGGTGAAGTGATAAGATATATGGGTAGATGCAAGTCGATGAGATCTGAATCTGAGGATAAATGAGGAAATAAGTGATGAGTTAGAAAAAGATGTGATTAGATGAGAATGAGAATTCTTAAAAAATTGTGTGGATGATGTGTATGGATGCATGGATGATGTGGATTGATGTGGATGATGTAGATGGATGTATGGATGATGTGGATTGATGTGGATGATGTGGATTGATGTGGATGATGTGGATGGTTGCATGGATGATGTAGATGGATGTATGGATGATGTGGATCGATGTGGATGATGTAGATGGATGTATGGATGATGTGGATTAATGTGTGGATTGATGTGGATGATGTGGATGGATGCATGGATGATGTGGATTGATGTGGATGATGTAGATGGATATATGGATGATGTGGATTGATGTGGATGATGTGGATGGATGCATGGATGATGTGGATGATATAGATGGATGCATGGATGATGTTGATTGATGTGGATGATATAGATGGATGTATGGATGATGTGGATTGATGTGTGGATTGATGTGGATGATGTGGATTGATGTGGATGATGTAGATGGATGCATGGATGATGTGGATTGATGTTGATGATGTAGATGGATGTATGGATGATGTGGATTGATGTGTGGATTGATGTGGATGATGTGGATGGATGCATGGTGGATGATGTAGATGGATGTATGGATGATGTGGATGGATGCATGGTGGATGATGTAGATGGATGTATGGATGATGTGGATTGATGTGTAGATTGATGTGGATGATATGGATCAATGTATGGATGATGTGGATTGATGTGGATGATGTGGTTGAATGTATGGATGATGTGGATTGATGCATGGATGATATGATTGAATGTGATTTTGATGTGGGAATGACGTGATGTGATAGGGATTGATGAAGAAAATAAAATTGTGGTAAGATGAAAAAGATGGGGTCTAATGTGAAAGGATGTGGAGTAATGAGAAAAGATGGAAATATTGTATGAACTGTATTTGTATGTGAAATCTATTTTTAAATGACTGTTTTATGTTAAGAATGCTGGGGAAGCATTTTTGACCGTCTTGTGAATGAGGTCGTGGAGACCTATCTGTTAAAGTTGCAACTGCTGTTTGACGGAGAGTCATTGGAGGACGTCTCGCGTAGCAAGGTCGGTCGAGGTCTTGACCAGCCTCGGTTTGATTAAATGGTGAGCTTCCAGTACAATGGATGACGGACCAAGGAAGCGGCCTATGAGTGAAGCGCTAGGTGACCCGCAAAGGATCCTAGAGGGTGCTGACCATATGGTGCTCGGGCTCTGGGTCACCGAAGATACCCACGAGTACGTCGGGGAAGATATTGGAACAAGGAGAGTAAGAGTTGTTTTCTGAATTTGGGCATGGATCTCCATGGCTCTTTTATATGGATCTGTTGGTTGATCTTGCTGATCTTCAACGGAGATTCCATCTGGATATTTTTATGTGATTATATTGTCGGGTACTATGAGCTAGGAACTATTGAAAAGGCCGCTGAGTAAATAGGTGGTGAGCGTTCTGGTTACCAATGATGCCATAGGTACACCGATGAAGGAAGGAATTGGAATTTAGGATTTAACTGGATAATTAGAGATTATGATCAGTAACACTATGGTTTTATCAAATGATTGTTTCAAAGATTGTTGAATCTGTGAAAAAGGCAAGTTCATATTGGGTGTGTAAGTGGTGTGACTAGTTTTATGTTGCATGAATATCCGGCTAGGGGACTTGGGAACTCTTTTCTCTGGTACCCGGGACAAAACCTAACCAAAATTCCTAGTTGGATCCCATCACTACAGTGGTTGGGTGGTTGGCTAACCCATGGGACTAGATGGGGTTAGGCTGGACTGATGGATCCGTAAATCGAGACTCAGTTTCTGTATAGTACGATAGATGAAGTTAAATCCCGGACAAAAAAATTGTTCTATGGAAAAGAATCAACGGCTCTGCCTCTCAATGAGGAAAAAAGCGTTGGTCTCTGTGATCCAGGTGCAATCTTTTCCCTGATCTGACTATGGGACTTACGGGTTCGGTCAGAACAGTTCAGTTAGGAAAGACTTTTGACTACGTTAGAGAAAAGTTATCCTGGAGGAATCGTCCGTGCTTTTCGGGCAAGGAAAGTTTTTCCGGGTTCGGTTGGAAGAACCGATAGATTAGTCTCTTATTTGGATATCCGTGGGCGAGGCCCCGAGTGTGGGACCCTGCCCCGCGGCGCAAGATGTGCTACTTCCGCTACTAGCACCCCTAAATTCGTTGCATGGTGGGGTCAGGGATCTTACAGTTTAAATGAGAAAAGTGGAATTTTTAGCTTAATGGATAATTTATGTAGTTTTTAAGAAGAATTTTAAGTAGATTTATTTTATGGTAGAAGAGGAATTTCCACGATAATTAGATTGCACTCATTGAAATGAGAAAAAGAAGGATTTCAAGTTTATTCAAAAAAATAGGTATTGATATTTTAGTTAAAAGAAGAATTTTTATGATATTTAAGAAAAGATGGATTTCAATTAAATTTTAGTGTCAAAAGATAAATTTCCACCATAATACCTAATGAATTAAGGCTGAGAAATTATGTGGCATAAAGAATATCTTTGGATATTTTAATTGGTAAAATCACTAAATGTATATTTACCCAAAACTAGATGTTAATCTGAAGGGAATCCTTGTAGAACTAAACCGAATGAATTTGGTTAGACTACGTGAGGGACGGACAGTAAAACCTAATTGTCCTTCTCTCGATCTGAATCAGACAAAAACTTCGTGTGACCAATTCCAGTTACTAAATCCAAAGAATAGACTATCAAAACTAATCTAGTTTTTCCTTGACCAAACTCACCAAGAATCTAGTTGGACAAATGAACAAAATGATGGGTAGATTACCCTTATGAGAGATCAAGGGTTGGAATATTTTTGGATAAATAAATTCTACAAATATCAAAAAAATATTCCCTGAAATAGAAAATCAAAATAGATTCTCCAAGGTGCAATTGGAATTAATAAAAATTGATTTAGAAGACCTTAGCCTAAGGGTCAAGATTTTTGATTTTTTTTAATATTATGGTCCAATTAAGGTTCCTATGGACCAATAAGATTAATCCAAGTGTTGAGACAAGATAAATCCAAAGAATAAAAGAAAATACCCAAAATGAGTAAATGCCCACATAAGATGAAGAGTTGACTAAGTACTAGGTTTATTAGTTCAAAATTATGAAGTATTAATAAAAAAATGAGATATTTTGGAGTAATCATTCATTTTTGACACATGGGTAAGGAAAAGGGGGATCTTCAAGGAGGCACCTATTTCACATGTGTGGATGAGTTTTAAACTAAAAAATAATAGGATATTTTTATCTCTCCTCTCTCCTAAATCAAACCAAATAAAAAAGGGAGCCAAACTGGTCCAAAACTTGTCCAAATTCAGCCAAACTGAAGCTGGAAAATTTTAGAACTCAGTTGGACTCAATTAGTGGCCTCCCTCACCTATAAATAGACCCTCATTCCTTTGTATTCTCATCTGTGAACTAAACTATGCTGGTATTACTCTAAGTTAAGCTTAATTTCTATTATCCTCTAAAACCCTCTACAAATTGAAGAGATTTGGGCTTCTCTCTCTCTTCAACCTTCCTTGGAGACTCCAACAACATACGAAACCAATTGATTTGTTGGGGGCCTCTACTGTGATCAAAGAATCAAGTAATTCTAATCTAAAAGTAATTTCCATGCTTGTCTAATTGGAGGCCAAAATAATGGTTTTTTAATACTTTTATGCTATTTAAATTATGGTAAAATTAAGAATCAATCCATAATTGGATAATGATCCAATTAGTGGTTATTATAATCACATGAATAATACTAAAATTTATTCTTTCAAATTTATTGAGAATTATCAGTAGAGTAGCAGCGGAGCTATGGTAAAATTTTTGAAAAATAAACACATAAATCATTTTCATTCATAATATGAAAAGAGGACTTCCTACCATATTCTAGGATTAATCATCCTAGATTAATTGAATGATTCGCATTGTAATCATGAAAAAAAATTGATTTTATATTTATGCATATAAAATAAATTAGGAAAAAGAGAAATTTCTAGTAATTCATTTTTATGTTAAAAGAGTAATTCCCATGACAATGGAAATCCATGTATTCTAATGAATTAAGAGAAAAAAATTGGAATGCTAAAATAATGTATATTTTTATTTAAAAATTAAAGAAGGATTTTAGTTAAATTTATCTTTTTGCATAGATAAATTATAAATGATGAAAGAGGAATTCCCACCATATTGGAATTCAAATATTTAAATGAGGAAAGTGTAATTCCTAGTATAAAGGAATTAATGGAGATTTTTATTTAAATTTTAAGAGAAAATTTAGTTAAATTTATCTTTTTGTATAGATAAGTTTAAATGATGAAAGAGGGTATTGAAATTCAAATATTTAAATGAGAAAAGTGTAATTCCTAGTGTAAAGGAATTAATGGAGATTTTTATTTAAATTTTAAGTCTAAATTTTAGTTAAATTTATCTTTTTGTATAGATAAGTTTAAATGATGCCACCATATTGGAAGTCAAATGTTTAAATGAGAAAAGTGGTTTTTTTAGCTTAATGGAATTAATGGATATTTTATGTAATTTTTAAGAAGAATTTTAAATAGATTTAATTTATGGTAAAAGAGGAATTCCCACGATAATTGGATTGCACTCATTGAAATGATAAAAAGAAGGATTTCAAGTTTATTCAAAAAAATAGGTATTGATATTTTAGTTAAAAGAAGAATTTTTATGATATTTAGGAAAAGATGGATTTGAATTAGATTTTAGTGTCAAAAGATGAATTTGCACCATAATTCTACCTAATGAATTAAGGTTGAGAAATTATGTGGCATAAAGAATATCTTTGGATATTATAATTGGTAAAATCACTAAATGTATATTTACCCAAAACTAGATGTTTATCTGAAGGGAATCCTTGTAGAACTAAACCGAATTAATTTGGTTAGACTACGTGAGGGACGGAGAGTAAAACCTAATTGTCCTTCTCTCGATCTGAATCAGACAAAAACTTCGTGACCAATTCCAGTTACTAAATCCAAAGAATAGACCGAAACTAATCTGGTTTTTCCTTGACCAAACTCACCAAGAATCTAGTTGGACAAATGAACAAAATGATGGGTAGATTACCCTCATGAGAGATCAAGGATCCTCATTATGAAACTGAGAATTATGGAAAAAGGGTTTTCGAAACTGGAATTTTACTTGCATTGGAACCTCTATTTTTTCATTCAAAGGATTGTTTTACGATAGAATGCTGGAGGAAGTATTTGTCTTATGTTTTTCTAAGAGGAGGTTCGTTGGAACAACTGGCAGGGAGTCGTCAAGGGACATTGCTCGCGGCAAAGCCTGCCGAGGTCTTGACCAGCCTTGGTAAATGGTTAAAATGGTGCGCTTCCGGTAAGATGGGCGAGGACCGACAAAGCGGTCCATGAGTGAAGTGCTAGGACAACTAAGGAGGATCCTAGAGGGTTCTGACTAGGTGATGCATGGGCTCGCGATTGCTAGGACACCCATGCGTACGTCGAGGAAGATTTCGGATGGACAAAAATGAAAGATTTTTGGGAACCAAATTTTGATACTGGATGTCATTGGTTGGCCAATTGGTCTTCAACGGAGAGTTCAGAGGATACATTTTTGTAATACAATGGACTCGAAATTTTGGAAAATGATGATCAGAAATATTATGATTTCTATTGAAGGATTATTTTTTAAAGCCAATCAAATCTCTTATAAATGGCAAGTTCATATTGGGTGTTTACGTGGTATGCCTACCCTGTTTTTTGCATGAATCGCCGGCTAGGAGTCCTAGGAACTCTTTTCCTCAGTACTCGGGCAAAAATCCAACCAAATCTTTATAAAGGAATCCCACCAATTCAGTGGTCGGGTGGTTGGCTAACCCATGGGCCGGATGGGGTAGGCTGGATCAGAGGATTCCTGAGAAAAAACTAGATACGAATAGTTACGTTATTTAGTTTTAAATCCTGAGAAGACCTTGTTCTGTGGGAGGGGATCATCGGGGCTGTGCCTCGTAAATGAGAAAAAAGGCGATGATTCCATGGATCAAGTGCAAGTCTCTTCTTGATCTCACCATGTGACCTCAAGTTTGGTCAGATCAAATTTTCTAGTTAAGACTTGACTCGTTAGAGTAATTTCCCTATTAGAAGATTTTTTCCAATTAGCAGAATCGCCCGTGCCTTCCGGGCAAGGGGAGTCTTCCGGGCTCGATCTCAGAGGGGCCCGCCCGGGCTAGCCTCTCGTCCCTCACATCCGTGGACGAGGCCCCGACTGCGTGGACCCTGCCTTGCGCGAGAGGCGGACGCCGCTTCCGCTGCCGGCAGGAGCCTCGGAGCGGGCGGGGGACCTCACAAAAAGAGTTTTATAAAGTGTACTAATAGAGTACTACACACAAGTGAGTACTACTTGCGTAAAGATGTATGTACAGGTAGAGAACTATGTTAAACTACATCTTTCATGTTTGTACTATTTTTTTACTATCACTTTCAAGAGAGCAATAGTAATAGAATACTTGAGATAAGTATCAAAATGTAAAGTACTCTAGGCTACTAAACAAACATGGAAAAATTTTTGGAAAACTAACACAAATCATTTTCATACATAATATGAAAAGAGAACTTCCTACCATATTCTAGGATTAATCATCCTAGATTAATTGAATAATTCTCATTCATAACCATGGACAAATTGATTTTTATGTTTATGCATAATTAGTTAATTAGAAAAAGAGAAAATTCTAGTAATTCATTTTTATGATAAAAGAGGAATTCCCATGACAATAGAAATTGTTGGAATTAGGGTTGCAGGAATGCACACACAACTTCAAGAAGATGAGGAAGCTTGAGCACAACACAGTAGTGTATTATGAGTGCCAAAAAATGAAAGATTACTAGCCCTAGAAGATAATGGGCGTATATACAATGCACGGGGGAAAAAACCTCCTAGTGAGGGAAAAAGTGCCCCGGCGGTCCTAAGTGTGTTCACACACATCACTACTATAATATGGTAACAAATCCCCCCTGGAGTGATGCGGTGAACAAGAGCTAGCACTCGTGTATAGGGAAGTGTCTAGCTATGTGGACGAATCCACAAAAGGGAGTAAGCCCAAAGCTTTGCGAAAAGCTTCGAACTTCTCACGAGGCAGAGCCTTTGTGAAAAGGTCTGCAAGGTTATCCTGTGTTGGCACATAAGCCAAACTGATCTCTCCTGCAGAGAGTCTCTCCCTGACATAATGGTAGTGCACCTCAATGTGCTTCGTACGAGCATGGAACACTGGGTTCCGCGCAACTGCCAATGCGCTCTGACTGTCAGTGAAGATGGTGGTGGCAGATGGCTGCCCAACACCCAAATCAGCCATAAGGCGTCTGAGCCACACACACTCAACCGTAGCTGTGAAAGCTGCCCTGTACTCAGCTTCACAACTAGAAGTGGCCACAGTAGGCTGCTTCTTGCTCAACCATGATATGCATGAGCTTCCAAGCATGAAGCAAAAACCACTCGTGGACACGCGTGTGTCATAACAACCAGCCCAGTCAGAATCTGAAAAAACATGTAAATCTGGCGGCAATGATCCCCCCTTGGGATAAAACAACCCAAGATGCCGAGTACCACTCAAATAGCGAAAGATACGCTTCACTGCCTGCCAATGCTTAATGCCTGGGCTATGCATAAATCTGCTCACCTGTGAGACTGCAAACTGAATGTCTGGCCTCGTAATGCATACATAAATGAGGCAACCAACAGCTGTCTGATAGAGTGTGACATCAAAGTGATCTCCAGCATCATGAAGACTCAACTTCAAACCTGTCTCCATTGGAGTAGCAATAGGCTTGCAGTCTTCAAGGCCAAATCTCCGCAACAATGTTTCAATATACTTTGTCTGACACAAAGCAATACCTCCATCACACTGCTTAAATTGTATCCCCAAATAATGATGCAAATGCCCCAAATCTGACATCTCAAAAGAGGCATTCAAATCAGCCTTAAAATCAGCAATATGACTCTCATTTGGTCCTGTGAGCAGCATGTCATCGACATAGAGAGCAATGATTAGATGTACACCATCCACACGTTTAACATACAAAGTGCTTTCTGTTGGACTATTCTGAAACCCATGTGCAGTCAAATATGCATGTATTTTTTCATACCAAGCTCGTGGAGCTTGCTTTAAACCATATAAAGCCTTTTTTAACCTGCACACTTTGTTTTCCTGCCCTCTTTGAACAAAACCACGAGGCTGCGATACATACACCTCCTCATGCAAATCTCCATTTAAGAACGCAGTCTTTATGTCCAACTGATGTACATTCCAACCATTATGAGCTGCTAATGCACAGATGCTACGAACAGTGGTCATACGACATGTGGGAGCAAAAGTCTCATCAAAATCAATGCCCTTCTCTTGAGCATAACCTTTTGCAACAAGCCTAGCCTTATGGCGATCCACTGTGCCATCAGGCTTACGCTTCAATTTGTATACCCACTTAGTGCCAATGGCCTTCTTGCCAGGGGGCAAGTCACATAAAGACCATGTACCATTCTTCATAATAGCATCGTATTCTGCTTGCATAGCAGCCATCCAATTTTCTGAACTTTGTGCCTCATCAAATGAAACAGGCTCACTTTCATCGCACATACTAGAAACAGCCAATGCATAACAATCTGACGCATAAGAGGCACCATGAGAGCCAGAACGAGTGCGACTAGACAAAGGGGCATCCAACTTGCTGTCACGCAAAGTCTGCACCAGCCATCTAGGCATATTCCTAGAGCCCTCAATCTCTTGTCTCTCATTCTCAAGTGCATCATGCACATCTGCATCAGATATAGGCTGATCTGTGCCATCATTTAAAACCTGCATAGGCTGAAAAACTGCCTCATGAGGTATTGCACTTGACTGTGCACCACTGAAAAGAGGCAACAATGTATCATAGACATCACGTGAGCTGATATCTGTCTCCTTAGTACATGAAACCAAGGGCTGAACTGCATCTTCCACAAATACAACATCACGGCTAACCAAAATGCGCTTTGTCTGTGGATGATACAAACGATAGCCTTTGCTCTCAGCACTATATCCAACAAAAATACATTTGACAGCTTTGTCATCCAATTTTCTGCGATGTTGCACAGGCACTAATGCATATGCCAGGCAACCAAAAACACGTAAATGGCCAACAGATGGCTTGCGGCTATGCCAAGCCTCATATGGAGTGACAACCTGTAATGCTTTGGTGGGACACCTGTTTAGTACATAAGTGGCACACATGACAGCCTCAAGCCAAAAACCATGTGGTAGACTTTGACTCTTAACCATACATCTTGCCATTTCCATGAGAGACCTGTTTTTTCTCTCAGCCACACCATTTTGCTGTGGTGTATACGGCACTGTACATTGGTGTTTTATCCCACGCTCAGCCAGAAATGCATTAAATTCTGAAGACATATACTCCCCCCCTCGATCTGAACGGAGGGTGCCCATCTTACTTTCTGACACATTTTCAGCCATAACCAAAAACTGTTTGAAGCACAAAAACACTTCGGACTTTGCCTTCAAAGGATATACCCATGCATGCCTGGTAAAATCATCAATGAAAGTCACGAAGTAAAGGTAGTTTCCAAATGATGGAGTTTGCATGGGACCACAAACATCACTGTGAACAAGCTGCAATCTGCGTTCAGCTCTCACTGATCCATCTTTGGGAAAGGAAGCACGCTGCATTTTACCCAATATGCAGCCCTCACAAACATGCTTGACAGGTGCCTCAAGCTTAGGCAAAGAAGACACCATTTCAGATTTCTGCAGGCGCAGCAAACTTGCAAAATTCAGATGACCAAAACGTGCATGCCACAGTTTTGCATTTGAAATAGCCTGCGTATCCATAATAGCACATGCTGAATCCTCTACACATTTGCCATCCATATTGAGCTTATACAGCCCTCGACATAGTAAACCAGATGCTACAATGATGTCACCACAAGAGAGATCATGAACAGTACATCTGTCATCCACAAATTTTACAACCAAACCTGTTTTGGCAAATGCGGAGACTGACAGCAGATTCTTTTTGATCCCTGGCACATACAATGCATCAAAAAGTGTAAAGGTGTTGCAATTTGCAACATTCAGCACAATCTGTCCAACTCCTTTAACGGGATAAGAGGAGTTATTGGCACAAGTGACAGTATTCCCTGTGGGAGCAGACTCAAGGAAAGTGAATAAACTGCGCTGCGAGGTGATATGCTTAGTGGCACCACTGTCAAAGTACCATACATCTGAATCTACTGCAGACATACATGTGTCATGCAAAGATGGGTCATAACTGCACTGCGCATTGAATGCCCATTCTGTATCTAGCACAACATTAGCAGATTCATTGTTAGAAGGAGAGGCATCTGCAACAGCCATACCAGCCTCTTTCTTCTTAGCCTCTTTCGCAGCCAGCTTAGGACACGCTTTGATGACATGATCATTTCCCTTACAGTACTTGCAAAATGTCTTCTGTTTGTCACCCTTCTTCTCATCTTTGTCTTCCTTCTTTGGTTGCGCAGCATTTGCAGATTTCTGCTTACTAGAAGAAAAGCCAGCTTTACCTTTCCCGCTTCTCTGACTAGCAACGAAAGCTTGATCTGCGACACGCATAATATTCCTGTTTTGCCTTGACTGGTCTTCTTGCAGCAAAATAGAAACTAACTCCTCAAATGATAAGGCATTGGGATTGCCTTTCATCATCAAGCGAAGAGTGGAAGCAAAACCCTGATAAGAATCTGGTAGACCATTCAAAACAGTCTGCACAAGTGAACTGTCTGACAGGATTTCATCTGCAGAAATGAGCTGCTCTTTGAAATCCTTGATCTTTGTCAAAAAGCTATCCATAGAATCACCTTCGTTCATGTGCTCACTCTCCAACTGTTTTCGGAGGTAAGCAACACGAGCCTCATTTCTTGCCTGATACAATGTGGCAAGTACATCCCAAGCATCCTTAGAAGTCCTGCAGGAGCGAATATGTGGGATAATGGTACGTTTGACAGACAGCGCAATCAAGGCATGAGCCTGCGCATCTCTACCATCCCAACGAATCTGCTCTGCTGAAAGTGGTGGTTCTCGAACAGCTGCTACAGCACTTGTGCCTGCACCATCATCAACAGTACCTGTTTCTGATGTGTTTGCAGCATTCCCAGCCACAATAGGACGTGCATCAATACCCTGCACAATGTTCCATAACCCCTTTGCTACCAATACATGTCGCATCATATATGCCCACAATGGATAGTTGGTGCCATCCAACTTATCCTCAGCAGCCAACATGCGGAATACATCATTGTTGTCAGCCATGGCCAATGACTGTACTACTAGATGTAAATGCTGTCTGTAAGAGGAAAACCTGTATAAAATCGACCTGTGCTATGTAGCACAGCCCAAAACAGACGAATGGGCACCTGTCCTGCAGATTTTAATCCTGACAGAAAATCTGCACAGTAGGACGATTTTGCCTGCGCAGTACTTGGAATGCAAAAACGGAGGGCGAAATGACCTCAGATCAAAATTCTGAAACGACCACGGCATATACTAACCTGCAGACGCTCGTGAAACCTCGTCGCAATCGGAGGAGATGAAGCGACAGGTGCCGGTGATGCTGCCCGGGAGGAGGAAGCCTGCTCTGATACCAATTGTTGGAATTAGGGTTGCAGGAATGCACACACAACTTCAAGAAGATGAGGAAGCTTGAGCACAACACAGTAGTGTATTATGAGTGCCAAAAAATGAAAGATTACTAGCCCTAGAAGATAATGGGCGTGTATACAATGCACGGGGGAAAAAACCTCCTAGTGAGGGAAAAAGTGCCCCGGCGGTCCTAAGTGTGTTCACACACATCACTACTATAATATGGTAACAGAAATCCATGTATTCCAATGAGGAAAGAGAAAAATTTGGAATACTAAAATAATGGATATTTTATTTAAAAATTAAAGAAGAAATTTAGTTAAATTTATCTTTTTGCATAGATAAATTTAAATGATGAAAGAGGAATTCCCACCATAATTGGAATTCAACTATTTAAATGAGAAAAGTGGAATTTCTAGTGTAAAGGAATTAATGGGGATTTTTATTTAATTTTTAAGAGAGAATTTAGTTAAATTTATCTTTTTGCATAGATAAATTTAAATGATGAAAGAGGAATTCCCACCATAATTGGAATTCAACCATTTAAATGAGAAAAGTAGAATTTCTAGTGTAAAGAAATTAATGGAGATTTTTATTTAATTTTTAAGAGAAAATTTAGTTAAATTTATCTTTTTACAGATGAAAGAGGAATTCCCACCATATTTGGAATTCAATCATTTGAATGAGAAAAGTGGAATTTCTAGCTTAATGGAATTAATGGATATTTTTATGTATTTTTAAGAAGAATTTCAGATAGATTTAATTTATGGTAAAAGAGGAATTCCCATGATAATTGGATTGCACTCATTAAATGAGAAAAAGAGGGATTTTAAGTTTATTCAAAAAAATAGGTATTGGTATTCAGTTAAAAGAAGAATTTTTATGACATTCAAGAAAAGATGGATTTGAATTAAATCTTAGTGTCAAAAGATGAATTTCCACCATAATTCCACCTAATGAATTAAGGTCGAGAAATTATATGGCAGAAAGAATATCTTTGGATATTTTAATTGGTAAAATCACTAAATTGATATTTACCCAAAATTAGATGTTTATCTGAAGGGAATCCTTGTTAAAACTAAACCGAATGAATTTGGTTAGACTACGAGAGGGACGGATAGTAACCCTACTTGTCCATCTCTCTAACACTCTCTAACACACACACACACACACACTCTCTCTCTCTCTCTCTCTAACTCTCTCATACTCTCTTACTCTCTCTAACCCTCTCTATTTCTCTTGAATTGGCCAACTCTCTCTCCTCCCTAACTCTCTCTCTCTCTAGT
>NC_141100.1:33346326-33596326 GCF_041138505.1 Cibotium barometz
ATAGAGGCAAAGAATTCGGGGCCTCCAAGCATACGTTGAGGGTATCCGAGGCGCAGGATCCCTTGCCCACAAGCCGTCTTGTATCTAAACGAAGGTAGGAGAGGTCGGGCTAGGCCACATTACTCCACCTCAAGGTACTCCCATATAGAGGCAAAGAATTCGGGGCCTCCAAGCATACCTTGAGGGCACCATGTGAGGCCACATAGAAATCCCAAGAATCCCATGCCTCACATCATACACCCCTCTTTTAAAGAGCTTGAAGTCTGTTCAAGCCATTATTATGGCTGTATATCATCCTCAACGGGCACGATGTTGTAAAATTGTAGAACCAACAGACGTGCCATTTGAATCATTTTACCTTCCGGCACCCATGTGCAATCTGTCACATGGGGCGGTGTTTCAACTTAATATAGAATTCTGGCGTGTCCTGCCTGAACCGCGATTTCAATATGAGTTCTGGTTCAAAAGGCATATCGGTGGGGGTGGCACCATCGGCAAGCATCGGTACATGGCGGCCAAAACGGGCATTGGGTACAAACCTCTTGAGTAGGCTGATATGAAATGCATTATGTATGTGCATAGTTGTAGGTAGATCTATTTTGTAGGTAGCTCCATTGTAAGATTTAAGAACTTTGTGTGGGCCATAGAAGCGATGGTTGAATTTTGGCATGAGGTTTATAGGCAGTGCAATCTTTTGGGCACTAACAACAAGGACCAAGTCCCCCTCATGAAACTCATCATCACGTCTCTTTTTGTTTGCATGCTTTACATATTTGACTTTGCTCTTTTCCAGGTTTTGATGTGCAAGCCGCATTCTCTTTTGCCACTTGTGCAAGTACTCCTCTGCATCTTCACATCTCTCGTAGCAATTGCTAGAGGCGTAATGACCTCTTTACTGGTGGCCAACTCAAACGACGTATACTCGGTAGCACTGTGTACTGAATTGTTACAATGAAATTCCAAGATTTCTAAGTAATTCGCCAAATCTTTCTGATCAACACGAACATAACTGCGAATATAGTCTTCTATTCCTTGATTGATTCTCTCAGTCTGACCACCATCGGTTTGCGGGTGATATGCTGAGGACATGCACAATTGAGTGTCCACCACCATTAACTTGAACAATTCTCTCCACATGTTACTCATGAATCTGCTGTCTTTGTTTGACACAATGGCTGTTTTGGTAACCCATGATATTTGAAAACTTGACTAAAATAGAGCTTTGCAGTTTGGTACACCATGAGAGGTAGTTTAGATGGAATGAAGTGTGCCTACTTCGAGAAGTAGTCCACTACCACAAATATAGTGTTGTATCCATGGGACTTTGGGAGATCCATAATAAAATCCATACTGACAGTGTCCCATGGCCTAGACGGGATGGGCATGGTTTGCAGTAAACCAATTGGTTTTACTCGCGCTGTGCCTTCACGAGTTGACATGTTGGGCATGTGCGAACATATTCGATTACATCTTCATTCATACGTGGCCAAAATAAATGACGTCGAAGTTGCTCGAGCGAGTGCTTCTACCCACCATGCCTGGCCAGCTTCTTACAGTTGTGGGTTTCCCAAAGTAGCATGGCTTTGAGGTCCGGGTCATTGGGAACATACACCTTTTGGTGGGCATAGAATAATCTATCGTTGAACTCAAATAAACCCACGGCTGAAGTACCATTTTGCAACTCTGTGGCCATTCAAATGATTGCTGCATCCAATTTCTGAGCATCTCTGATCTTGTCCAAAATGCACCACTTGCAACACTGACTGCATTTAGTTGTGGCATACGGCTTAAGGCATCTAGCATCAAATTTTGCTTCCTCGGCTTGTGAATAATGTCAATGTCAAATTCTGCGATGAAGTCCTGCCATCTGCTCTGCTTTGGTGACAGCTTAGGTTGCGTCTGAAAGTACTTTAGAGATATATTATATGTGAAAACTTTTGTGTGCTTGTCTTGCACATAATGGTGCCACTTCCTAAGGCAATGAACCACTGCTTGCATTTCCTTTTCATGTGTGGTCCATCGGCATTCTACATCGCTGAATTTGTGTGACTCATATGCAATAGGGTGCCCGTCTTGTAATAATACTCCTCCAAGGGCCCCATTGTCGTGCCATGGCACGTCTATGGTGTGAAACCATGCATGTGAGGCCATTAAATGCAAATCCAGATGCATGGGGTTAAGTGCCACAGTGTACATGATATTCCGAGAACTAGTAGAAGTCTCTGTGCCTGTGTACATATGGATGCATGGCGTGTGTGAAGGTTTTGCTTTTGAGGGCATTGCCAGGTGTACAGGGTAGATGGCTTTTATTTTGAGCTTGTTACAGGCCTGTCCGGTGAGAGGTCAGCTGGGGATGGTTTCAGCTGCTCGGTCGTCTAGAATTGTGTGCACGTCCAATATATAAATGGGCACTCGTGAGTCAGTATTCGAAGGCATGAGGCATGGGCAATTAGAAAAGTAATGGCCAAAAGATTTGGTGTGAAAGCATTGTGTAGCCATCTCTTAGGCCTTAGAGAAGAAATTTAAAAAATATATATATAATAAATGTGGCCAACCTATAAAAGGGCCACATGGCTGTTTGCGCTACTGCCAGCGAAGGGCCTCCAGAAGGTTGGCGAAGCAACGTGTGGGTGATATGGAGCTCTCTGGCGCATCTGAAAAGGAGAGCCAAGGGGAAGCAAAGGGGAAGCGCTGGGGCGGCAGAGGGTGGCTGCTGATGGTGTAGCAACTGGAGGGCTTCTTCGTGAGAAGATGGGGGGGCTCTGATCGAACTGCAGAGAAGAGGCGTGGAAGAGTCGCCGAGCTGCAAACTAGAGTGTGGGGACCACCTTGGGAGGAAGAGCTGCTGGGGCTCTGGGAATCATCCGACCGACTGAAGCGAAAAAGGATTACTTCTCTCTTGCTTTCTCCCCTGCAGCCGACTGAAGCGTTCTATGCTCTCTCTCTCTCTCTACCACAGGAAGGCTGAAACGTTCGATATCTCTCTCTCTACCACAGGAAGGCTGAAACATTCGATATCTCTCTCTTACCCAACAACTGACTAAATTGATTGAAGCTCTCTCTCTCTCTCACACACAGGTGGAATGATAGTCATCAATATGCTCGTTGGGGGCTGGACTGCACCACAAGTATCTCTCTTTCCTTTCTTTCAAAACTGAACTACAGGGATACTCCATTATGTCTATTCTTGGCTTTTCCAAGGCTGTGCACAAAGAGGAGAAGAGGGGCAGCTTGTCAAAAACTCTTTCGTTGTTCTCCATTGGGTAGTTTACTGTATACAGGGCTGTGTACGAAGTGTATCACTCTCTCAGCATAGGGCTCCAAACACAGTGGTACAGCAGGTTACTGTTTTCCCTCCATACTTACTCATATACAAAGGCTGAATACAGAAAGGGAGAGTTAATTGTCAGCACAAATCTATCACATACACACATACGGGTGGAGAGCCATTTAACAAATTCAAATGTAGAATCTGCTGAAGCCTCTTCATCGAATAACTTACATTTGATATACAAGAGAAGTATCCAAAAAGAAGATCTTTCATGATGATGAAGCTTTGATGATGATATATGAAGATGATGATGAGTTCTCGTGCCATAAGCCTTGTATCATCAGAGTCGAAGATGAGTGTGTCTTGTATGAGTTGTGGAGACAATCCCATTGAATGTATGCCTGAATGTATGCCTGAGACAAGAGATTGAGATAATACCATGCTATACCTTGTTCTATGACAAGCTGAGAAGACATTTGATGCTATGCTAAGGTCCCTTGCCTTACAAGGGGGGTGCTCCTTTTTTGTGTACATGGTGAGTGGTTACTTTAGTTTGGGTAAAGGAAGGTTCGTGATTCTACAGAGGCGAGAGAGAGTGAAGCCCCGGGTTCAGCAGACAGGCGAAGAAGTTATAATGTTATCAACCTTGGATTTTGGTTGAGCCATGATGCTTACGATGGTTTTTGGTACAACTCATATGTCTTGTTGAGATTTTGGTATGTAAATATTATGGTTCCAGCCTCTGCTGGTGGTTCTCCTTGAAGAGATAAATATTTTGTTTCTTTGCTGGGATTAGAAGCTACTCTCACAGCCAGAAGTCTCGCACTTTCCCAGCGATACCGCCCACGTCACGACACCGTCCGATGCATCCGTGTGAATCTCAAACTCCTTGTTGAACTTCGGGAGCTTAAGCAGCACTGGGGTGCAGCACATTGCAACTTTTATCTTTTCGAAAGCGCTCCTCTCTATATCTGTCCATTTGAAAGGCTTGATGCCTTTAGTTATATCAGTGAGGGGTGGCAATTTTACTAAAATCTTTGATAAACTTCCGGCAGAATTGTGTGAAGCCCATGGACTCACGAACTTCACGCACAGTTTCGGGTACACTCCATTTCACCACTGCCTCGATCTTCGTAGGGTCTACTTGTACCCCTTTCTGATTGACCACAAATCCTAAGAATTCCACTTCAGTGTGACTGCAAACTCACATTTCTTTGGTTTGGCATACAGCTTGTGCTGCCGCCGTAACAATTGGAATACCTTTCTTAAGTGCTCTTTATGTTCACTCAAGGTCTTGCTATATATGAGCAAATCATCAATATATATGATAAAAAATTCATCTAAATATTCTTTGAAGATATCATTCATCATTGTGCAGAAGGTGACTGGGGCATTGGTCAACCCAAACGGAAACACCAGCCATTTGTAGCTTCCATACCTCATGTGCGAAAAGCCATTTTCTCAATGTCGTCTTCGGCGATTCGTATTTGATGATATCCAGATTGTAAGTCAATCTGACTGAAGTACTTTGCTCCCGCGAGCTGGTCCAATAGTTTCTCCATTACTGGTACGGGGTAGTGGTTCTTGATAGTGATTTTGTTGAGGGCCCTGTAATCGATGCATAACCTGCAATGTCATCTTCGGCGATTCGTATTTGATGATATCCGGATTGTAAGTCAATCTGACTGAAGTACTTTGCTCCTGCCAGCAGAGCAGCTGGTCCAATAGTTTCTCCATTATTACTGGTACGGGGTAGTGGTTCTTGATAGTGATTTTGTTGAGGGCCCTATAATCGATGCATAACTTGTTGGCGGCTGACCCGTCCCTCTTTTGTGACAAACAACACAGGTGCACCATAAGGCGACTTACTGGATCGCACCATTCCATTTTTGGCCAGTTCATTCAACTGTACCTTGAGCTCCTTGAGCTTTATAGCATCCATCCTATATGGAGCTTTATAGCATCCATCCTATATGGAGCTTTAGCCGGAGGGCTGTGCCCTGGCAAGAGTTCGATCTTGTGGTCCACCGATTGTTTTGGTGGTAACCCGGTTGGCAATTCCTCATGTAGGATGTGTTGAGGTCTTGGAGTTTTAATGAAATAAATATTACTCCATTAAAATTTTAATAAAATATATTACTTAATGAAAGTTTTAATGAAATAATATATAAATTAATATTTATAAGTATATGGAGGGGTTATTTTCATTCACTTCTATTGCATTCTCTATCTCTCACTTTCTATCCACCTTGCTTGTTGCTCCCTTTATGCCTTCATCACATGACTTCATCACACGACTTCTCATATGATGCGTTCGCCTTGCTTGTTGCTCCCTTTATGCCTTCATCACACACGACTTCTCATATGATGCGTTCGCACGGTGGATGAGTGAAACCTGTTTACGACTAGATGTGGGACCAGATTTTACCCTAGGTTTTGTTATAGTGTTGAGCTAGAGAGTATATTTAGGACTCTAGAGCTCGATAGCTCAGTGCTTGCATATTTTTGCGTGGGATGTGATGATATCACATTTTTTATCCCTGACTCCACTGCTCAGTGTGGATACCCCTAGAGTTCCTCTTCTCCATGAAGAGTGGTGACAACCATAGAAAGGTTGTGCAAAGAGCACTTGCACATGCCCCCCCCTTCCGATCTACCTCTGTGCCCCTCACTTTTCAGTCAGCAGACGCGATCGATCGCATCGAGAGCGGGATATTGCCTTTGCTATTTGTATATTATGCTCTGATTTTGAAGAGGAGAATGATGAGGAGCCAGTGGTGCCTCTTCTCACCTATGAAGAGAAGGAGCCAGAGGAGACAGTCCTAGGGACAAGCAAGAGGAGGAGGCACGTAGCTTATCTTTGGACTTGTCAACTATCCACCAAGAGGCAGCCCATCCTATTGAGAATCCAAAACTTGCGTCATTGAGTGCCATCATTATGGATGGTGTTGAGTACTTGCTCATGCAGGATGTCCTTGAGGTCTTGGATTTGGGAGGGAAGAGCTATACTGCCACCTTGTCTGGGATGTTGATGAAGACCTCATTGACTTTGACAGTAGGATGCAGCTTTGAAGGAGTATATTGGCAAGATCTTCTAAGACATCATTGTCTTTCACAAAGTATGCTCCCTTGATGGACATGTCAAATTTGCAGCAATGTGATGAGCTATGGTGGATCAAATTCTAGAATCAACATCATTAACAAAGAGATTAGACGATAATTAAGCAATTAACTGATAGCTTAATGTATGATTAGTGAGTAATTAATCGATATCTTAATGTATAATTAAGATATGATTAGTGAGCAATTAACTGATAGCTTAATGTAGGCATGGATAATAAAAAACCAGCAAATTCTCATTAGGCCAATGTCTCAATTTATAGAGTTTACATCCAAGCATCCAATCCCACTGATTTCTCCTTGATTCACTCCACCTCTCCCACAATATCTCCACACCTCCTAAATCTCCTCATGCTACCCTTTATTCTCTCCCAGTAGGTACTTCTCACGTTTTCACAGATTCTCTCACATTTACAGATTCTCTTTTACAGCCTCTTGCTAAGGGCTTGTTCCCGCACACACCCTATTCACTTGTATATTTCAACACCTCCCCTCAAGTGAATACTCCTAGCACACCTGGACCCTATACCAAGTTTCCCTCTTACTTGATATTCCGCGACCAGTGCCTAGCACACCTCCCCTCAAGTGAATAATCCTAGCACACCTGGACCCTATACCAAGTTTCCCTCTTACTTGATAATAGTCCGCGAGACCAGTGCCTCAAGTCCCTAAACTCATAGTTCTTGACACACTCTCTCTCTATGTGTCCAAGGCTACTACAAGTGTCCATGACCTTGACTAAAGTGATCACACATACATCTACCACATGGCCTACATCATTAGTGGCTCAGAGGTGATTTTACTTTGTTGTTGGGACAGGTTACATTGGGTGTGGGGTTTCTCTCTCTCTCTCTCTCTCTCTCTCTCTCTCTCTCTCTCTCTCTCTGTGAGATTTTCACATGGCTCCTCACTTCTTGGAGCCTCACATCTTCTCTTGTCTTCAGTCTTCTTGTCATAGCAGCTTCTCTTCACGCGTCCATGTCTTTCTTCAATGCTTCGTCTAGCTCTTCTTCTTAGTGTTAATCTTCCTCTTGGAAAGAGATGTTCTTCTTCTTTCATGGGGCTGGGGCCACGAGCTTGTCCGTCAGTTCTTGCTCTATGTAACATGTTTTAATGTATTTTTGACAGTTTTTTTTTGAGCTTTTGATGTTTATCTTGTGTCATTATGCAATGCAAACCCAAATCTATGCGGGAGGTCTTGCCTCTTGCTTTATTCTGGACAAGGGTAGTGTCTAATCCCATTTTTACAATGATGTAATGTGCCCAATACATAATGCATATAGCATTCATTCTTATGCACATTCCCAAATGCAACTCTGGCTATGAATAACTTGAATTTGTATGTGGGTTAAATGCAAGATGACGATTACCACAAATTTACTAGCATAATTTTACCCAAAATTACATTAAACCAAGGGTAACAAATCTATATGGAATGGTTCGAGTGTCAAACCATCTCCGAATTGCAATCTGAAGTTATAGGGATTTGTATCAGATACCTAATGGGTTAATTTGAACCCTCAATTGTACCAAAAAATAGTGATTAGTGTTGATTAATCATTGATTAGAAAATTAATCCTCTATTTTGTGTGCAAAAAATAGAGAATGCGAGGAGTCTAGATCTGAGGCCTTAGAGTTCAAATGAGCTCAAATCCATTCAAGGCCATTAATAGCAATTAGTCTAGTAGAGGATTAAGCCAAGAAACATAGGATTTGACCAAACATTGAATGCTTAACCTCTGTTTTACCAAAGTCACCTGCAGATTTGATGATGCGAAGAGCTTGGATCTCACTGTAGACTTGATCAAATCCAAATTTATCTTCACTAGCTTGTAGAGCAACCTTGAAAAACCCTAGGGCCAAGAGGAATTAGGGTAATTTGATCTAGAGCAGCAGAGATCTCATTTCTCCTTCAGAAATGTGGTGCCAGCGATTTAGCAAAAATTGGCAACTACGCTTGGCGGTTTGCAATTTTGTTTGAATGGGCTGGGGGAGGCTGGCTATGCTTGCCTAGAAGCACTTGCCCTAATGTTGCTCCTGGAGGGAGATCAAGCCCCTCCACTGGCTGGGGGTGCAGAGAGCTAGTTGAAAAGAGTTAAAAATCTTAATTATCTACTAATCCTAATTAGCCAAGTGATTAGCAAGATAATGGGCTCACAAATTGATGGATTCTAGGCTAGGCTCTGATACCATGTTAAATTTATAGCAATGTGATGAGCTATGGTGGATCAAATGCTAGAATCAATATCATTAACAAAGAGATTAGATGATAATTAAGATGTGATTAGTGAGCAATTAACTGAAAGCTTAATGTAGGCATGGATAATAAAAAACCAGCAAATTCTCATTAGGCCAATGCCTCAATTTATAGAGTTTACATCCAAGCATCTAGTCCCACTGATTTCTCCTTGATTCACTCCACCTCTTTTGCTTGAGTCTCTCCACCTCTCCCAAAATATCTCCACACCTCCTAAATCTCCTCATGTTACCCTTTATTCTCTCCCAGTAGATACTTCTCACCTTTTCTCTCCTAGAATATCTCCACACCTCCTAAATCTCCTCATGTTACCCTTTATTCTCTCCACCTCTCCCAGTAGATACTTCTCACCTTTTCACAAGATTCTCTTTTACAACCTCTTGCTAAGGGCTTGTTCCCGCACACACCCTATTCACTTGTATATTTCAACACCTCCCCTCAAGTGAATACTCCTAGCACACCTGGACCCTATACCAAGTTTCCCTCTTACTTGATATTCTGCGCGACCAGTGCCTAGCACACCTCCCCTCAAGTGAATAATCCTAGCACACCTGGACCCTATACCAAGTTTCCCTCTTACTTGATAGTCCGCGACCAGTGCCTAAAGTCCCTAAAATCATAGTTCTTGACACTCTCTCTCTCTATGTGTCCAAGAATTTGAGCTCATTTGAACTCTAAGGCCTCAGATTTGGACTCCTCGCATACTCTGTTTTTTGCACACAAAATAGAGGATTAATTTGCTAATCAATGATTAATCAATACTAATCACTATTTTTTGGTGTAATTGAGGGTTCAAATTAACCCATAAGGTATCTGATACAGATCCCTATAACTTCAGATTGCAATTCAGAGATGGTTTGACACTCCAACCATTCCATATAGATTTGTTACCCTTGGTTTAATGTAATTTTTTGGGTAAAATTATGCTAATAAATTTGTGGCAATCATCATCTTGCATTTAACCCACAAACAAATTCAAGTTATTCACAACCAAAGTTGCATTTGGGAATGTGCATAAGAATGAATGCTATATGCATGTATTGGGCACATTACATCATTGTAAAAATGGAATCAGACACTACCCTTGTCCAGAATAAAGCAAGAGGCAAGACCTCCCGCATAGATTTGGGTTTGCATTGCATAATGACACAAGATAAACATCAAAAGCCCAAAAAAACTGTCAAAATACATTACATGTTACTCACATGGAGCAAGAACTGACGGACAAGCTCGTGGCCCCAGCCCCATGAAAGAAGAAGAACATCTCTTTCCAAGAGGAAGATTAACACCAAGAAGAAGAGCTAGACGAAGCTTTGAAGAAAGACATGGATGCATGAAGAGAAGCTGCCATGACAAGAAGACTGAAGACAAGAGAAGATGTGAGGCTCCAAGAAGTGAGGAGCCATGTGAAAATCTCAGAGAGAGAGAGAGAGAGAGAGAGAGAGAGAGAGAGAGAGAGAGAGAGAGAGAGAGAGAGAAACCCCACAACCCAATGTAACCTGTCCCAACAAAGTAAAATCACCTCTGAGCCACCGATGATGTAGGCCATGTGGTAAATGTATGTGTGAGCACTTTAGTCAAGGTCATGGGCACTTTTTAAGGCTATTAATAGTAATTAGTCTAGTAGAGGATTAAGCCAAGAAACACAAGATTTGACCAAAAATTGAATGCTTAACCTCTGTTTTACCAAAGTCACATACAGATTTGATGAAGAGCTTGGATCTCACTGTAGACTTGATCAAATCCAAATTTGTCTTCACTAGCTTGTAGAGCAACCTTGAAAACCCCTAGGGCCAAGAGGAATTAGGGTAATTTGATCTGGAGCAGCAGAGATCTCATTTCTCCTTCAAAAATGTGGTGCCAACGATTTAGCAAAAATTGGCAGCTACGCTTGGCGGTTTGCAATTTTGTTTGAATGGGCTGTGGGGAGGCTGGCTATGCTTGCCTAGAAGCACTTGCCCTAATGTTGCTCCTGGAAGGTGGTGCTTGTGAAGCGCTCCAAGCTCCTATACTTGTTCAAAGCTCAGCGTGAAGGGAAGATTCATTCACTTGTTGGCCTAGGCCTTGCTACTACCGGGAAGATTGATCTTCATGCTATCCAACTTGAGCTCGAAGGAAATTTTGTTGTAATTCCTTCGCTTAAAGCTCCTTACTGACTCTGCTGAGCCTAGTACTAAGAGGCAGAGAGTTTAGAGTTGTAATTTTGTTGAAATTTTGTTGTAATTCCTTCGCTTAAAGCTCCTTACTGACTCTACTAAGCCTAGTACCAAGAGGCAGAGAGTTTAGGGTTCTTGTACTTGCTTCTATGTCATGATATAACAGTTTCTATATTAATAAAAGTATATTTTTAAAGTTTTGTATTATTCGTGTAATCAACAAATAATATTTAATCATTAATTTGAAATTGAAATCATAATACAATTATGATTGCCAGATATAATCAAATAGACACTTGGCAAGGATCAAAGAAAAATATTTTCATTAAGTAAAGCATTTAAATCATGATCACATGAGCTTACATTGTGGCATATACATGAGATTACAAGATCTCCCTAAATCCGCGGCTCATCACCATAATCTTCCCTCCACTTCCGCATGCGTAGAACTAGCCGCATATCTTTGTTAGTGATGGTGACTCTCTTGGCATGGAATGCTGCATAAACTGTGTCACCAAACATGTCCACCAAAAAAGCTTCAGCAACCTCTTGAAGAGCTTCCAAAGCTACTACTGTCCATCGTGTGAGCCTCACTATTGCCGACTCGACGATGCCATCGAGATGATCGGCTCACATTCAAATCACCCATGATCTCCCTAACGAGGAGATGAAAAGGTCTCCTTGGGATCAGAAGGTATGTCATCTTCTGATACTTTCTTATTTATCGAAGAGCGACGGTGTCAGGTCTCCACCGACATTTTGCAATGTGTGGGCGGTACTGGGGGCCTGACCTTCACGGGATCAATGCTCTTGGCAGTCTGCTTGGTATGAGCCATGTTTTTGAAGAAGATAAAACAAGAATAGAATGAAAATGAAAGACTCTAAACTTATATTTATAACTTCAAAAACTCAAAATATAACTTATATTTTTATTTTTATAGAATGAAAATAAATAACTCTTAAAATTTTAGTAATTTAAATTATATTTAGTAATTTTCTTATTTATAAGAGCCCCTCTAATGCAACATCTCACTAATTCCCTAGGGTTTCTAGAACTTCGTTCCATGTTTAAAGTAATCTAATTTTTAGAGTAATTTTTGTTATATTTTTTTAGTAAAGATAAAATTTTAAAAATTTCTAAATTCATTGAAATTTTATACACTTATAGTCTTTCATATGCATACATGTTGTGTGAAAAATCCTAAATCCATATGAGGCCAATGAACAAAAAAATAATGCTTTCAATAAACTTAAAAAACTATACGAGAGAAAAAGATAATAACACCCAAGATATTGAGAAAGAAACATCAAATTGTACTTGTATTAAAAACACTTCTCATAGATTACAAGTACATCGAAACACAGGTTTACAACACATCATATTATTTACTAAAATCATATTATCCATGTTCAAACTGAAGGCATTGCCATTATTATGAATCCTTCGTACAAGTACTCTCAAATCCTTGTCCACCATAAGAGTGATGCACCTCGCATGAATAGCCGAATATACCAACAACTGACCATCATGCATGAGGTCCACCGAATATGCCTCAGCTGCTTCTTAAAGAGCTAGCAATGCTTGGGCTGACCATCACTACACATTGTTGACTATAGAACTAAGTCTTGCATAGAACCTATTATGAGACATTCACTGGAGATCTTGCAATATCTCTCTCAGCAGTCTTGCAAATGGCGCCCTCGGTATGATTAAGTTTGTACTTTTCTAATACTTCCTTATTCCTCAAAGAGCAATAGTGCCTGATCTCCATCTACGCTTCTTGTGATGTGGCAGATGTGGATGCGTTGTACCTATATTAGTGCCTCCTGGATTGTCAGATTGAGTGCACTCACTATCAGTCTCTGTTGGTATATTGACCTAGGATTGTATTTGGGCGAGTCTTAGTAGGGTTCCTCTTAGCAATTTGCTTGGTGCGTGCCATGCCACCTTGAAAGCTAGAAGACTATAAAATGTAAATGTCTCACCACTTATAAGCACTTATAAGTAATAGCTTAGTCAACTTTAAAAATAACACAACTCTTCACACACAAGTATGCATATACTCACACATAAAATCATTTAATATTATGGTTATAGTTAGTGAGATTATGGGTGATATATCACATTAGTTTACAAGCTCTATATAAAAGCCATTTTAATTTAGTAGAGTAATACTTGCATCAACAAAAAATTACAGAGTTTCAACTTGCATTTGCTCATTTGAAACACTAACCATAAAAGTGAGTATTCTTTCAAAAAGAGTGATTATAAATAAAAAACAATACATTTAAGCATAGGAGATTAACATTACTTCATTTAAACAACATAAATCAAGAAGGGCATGGTTTTAAGAAGAAACCATGAAATTATTAGAATATGCTTCCCAAGCATGTAGAGAGGTTGGGAAGAAGATTAATCATCTAAAGAAAAAGTAAACATCATTGTTTAGTCTTACCCTTGGTTTTTGGATTTATTCTTTAAGGAGATGTGTAGCCCTCAAGGAAGAGGCTTGGCCACCAAGAGAAGAGGATTTTCTCCAAGAGAAGAAGAGGTTTAGTGAAGCACCAAAGCTTCACAATGGAGAGGCAAGGAAGAGGGAAGATGAAAATACACTAAAATGAAAATTACACGAGCATCATGGAATTACTCTAAGCTGAGAATACAAAGGAATGGGGGTCTATTTTTAGGTGAGGGAGGCCACTAACCAACTCCAACTGGGATCTAGAGGCTTCCAGCTTCAGTTTGATCCAATTTGGATAATTTTTAGACTAGTTATGCTTAGTTTTTGATCTAGTTTGGAAGAGGAGAGATGAGAGATGAAATATCTAGTCACTTTATGATTTTTTGAATCAAAAAATGCCCCTTTGATGTGATTTCTAGGTGCCTCCTTGATGAGTGGTTTTCTCTCTCCTGAGGTGTCACAAGGCCTCCCAAAAGTCTCCTAAAATATCTGAAAACTCATAATTATTGAATCTGAGTCTTTCTTTACTATTTTTTGGTGGATAATTCTAATTTTTTTCATTTTTCTTTAATTTTTATTTTCCAACCTTAATGGATAAGGATATCACATTTTTTAATTCAAAATAATTTAATAAGGCTTAGAACTTTGAACTAGGGGACTCCTTGGTTCACCCACCGTCCAAATCTAATGCAACTTAGAAATTTCTGATTAAAATTATGCTTTAGGGGATCACTTCCTATTGGCTGGAAGAAAATACTTATCCAAAAATATCTCAAAATTATATTACCTCTCTCTACAATATTTTCTCCCTCTAGACCAAAACAAGGTCAAACAAGATCTTTTTACATTTCTGAAGGGGGGATGATTACAAGAGATTGAAGGGATGGTTCTTACATCTTTACATCATCAAACGTTGGATTGAGGAATCTTACAAACATAGTTGGAGCATTAGTTAGACCAAATGTCATAACTAAAAACTCATAATGCCCAAATTTGGTATGAAAACCTGTCTTAGCCACATCCTCCATGCGGATGCAAACTTCATGATATCTCAATCTTAAGTTAATCTTGCTAAAGTATCGCACACCTTGCAATTGATAAAAAAGCTTATCAACAGATACTTATTCTTTATCGTGATTACATTCAAACCACGATAGTCCATGCATAAATGCATAGACCCATCTTTTTTCTTCAATAATAAAATTGGTGATGCCTATGGCGAATTGCTAAGCCTAATAAAGCCCCTGGTGAGGTAGTCAACAAGTTGACACTCTACCTCACTAGCTTCACTAACGCTAAGTTGATACAGAGGCTTGTAGATTGATTTAACATCATTGAGCACTTCAATGGCATGCTAGAAATTGCACTCGGGGAGAAATCTAGATGGCAAGTCATTTGGAAACACATCACAAAATTCAAGCAAAAGACTCTACAAAGAATTAGAAACTTATTGAGTGAACTTGGGAAAATTTTGAGTTTGTTCATTATTATGCATAGCACTAACATGTTGTTCACATATGACAGAATTAAGAGATTGAATACTCAAACTGGAATTAAAATTACCACCACTAGTATCATCATGAGACAAAACTTAAGGAGACATGTAACACAAAAATAGATTTTCTATTTCATGAGCATGTACAAGGCGTCCACTTTAGCCAGAACAAATTAGTGGAGATGGGGGCACATTATGCTCACCTTGCAAAAACGAACTTGTTTACCATTGATGACCTAAAAATCAAAAGTATTATCTAGATAACTACGAGAAAGAGATGGTCCTAAATGAAACAATGATTCACGACCCAAAATAACATCAGCTCTAGTAATATGTATAACCTAAAAATCTACGTGCATTTCATGTTCCTGAATAATGAGTGGTACTTGCTTAACCACGGTGTCCCATACATGCTTATCTACTGTGTATTTAGGATCACTAGGTCTTTGTGGCAATTTTTTTAAAAAACCAAGTGATAATTCAGAAAGTTGTGTAGCCCCATCGTCAATCATGACACGAAGTCTTTGTCTGTTGATGTGTCCATGCATTAAACCAAATCATAAGGCCCAAAAGAGGGTACCCAAATCGTAGAGGTTACAAAAGACTCATGTGTGGCATCGGTATGGCATACTTAAACTTCAAAAAACTTTTGAGAAGCGCCAAGTGGCAAGACTTGCACCATGTGCACTGCCTTACTACTGCCCTTATCGATATCCTTGCCACAATTCTTGGGACAATTCTATTTATCGTGATCAGCATGAAATAAAACATAATTTCTCCTTTTTAACTCGCTGATAATATTGCTAAACCCTTGGCCCCTTAGTCTTCTTAATAGTGTCACTACCTTGTTTGGCCCCCTTCTGTTTTTAATCCCCTTAGAACTATGGAAGTTGGATGCTCCAACCCAAGGTGTCTTTGTCGTGGGTTTTTTCTCAATATTATCATTGAAGATCTGTGCACTCTTTATGGTCTCTTCTAAAGTTTTAGGGTATTGAGTTTTAATCTTAATCTTATATTAATTATCTGAACCATGCAAAAAACCTCGTACTTTTTGGAAATCATCCAAACCCCAAGCTTGAGAATTATCTCACGATTCTTAGAAATATATTAGGTCAACGTAAGGCCTTCCATCTTATAGCTGTCCCAAGCATTCCAATTGTGATCCTTCTCATTCTCAGGTAAGAATTATTTTCGAAAAAGTGTCTCAAAAGCAGCCCATGATGTAGGTCGATCACTCTCGTGCTGAGACTCATCCACCACTTGTAGGCCTTATCCTCAAGCCTAAGACTTGCCTCGAGAGTGCAAACAGCATCAGGAGAATGCTTCAAAAGGTGTAAGTAGCATGCAGAGTGTGAAGCCTCCTGCATTTCATGAGGAAGATGAAGGAACCTGCACCTTTTGAAGCATTCTCCTGATCTTGTTCTCGCTCTCGAGGAGGCAAGTCTCACGCTTGAGGGCAAGCCCTACAAGTGGTGGATGAGCCTCAGCGAGAGCGATCAACCTACGTTATGGGCTGCTTTAGAGACAGTTTTTTGGAAAGAATTCTTACTTGAGAATGAGTAGTATCACAATTGGAATGCTTGGGACAACTATGAGATGGAAGTGTGAGACCTCCTAGAAGAGAATAGTAAAACTCTCCACCCAACTGCCGGATATAGCCGGCTAACTATAGCACTATTAGTCCACACTTGTCCCAACTCCCCTGGACCGCCAAACTCCCCCTAGCCTTACCCTTGTCCTTACATTACACCCCCCTTTTGGAAGAGTTTTTGTCCTTTAAAATGAAGGTAGGGTATTGCCTTGCGAGTACTGACATCCTCCCCAGTTGAACCTTCTTCAGGTCTATCCTTCCACTTAACTAGACACTATTGTCTAATTATGTGTCTAATTATGTGACAAGTTCGCTTCTCTTGAAAATCCAAGATGCACTCTGGCTCGTGTGCTAAAATCGGAGGCTCAATTAAATCTACACGAACACTTGTCTCCTCCACATTGGCTTCTTTGCCTAGTCGTTTCCATAGACTACTAACATGGAAAACTGGGTGAACCTTGGAATGTTCTGGCAGAGCTGACTCATAGGCAACTTCACCTACACGGCGCTAAGTATTGTGAAAGGTCCACAATACCTATGGGAAAACTTTGGCACTTTGCCTATCCTCAAGGTTTCAAAACTTGGGGGAACCTTTAGAAATACTTGGTCACCCTTTTCAAATGTGACCACTCTGCGAGCTTCGTCCACATAATGCTTGTAAATTATATTGGGCATGTTTTACATTTTCCTTAATGATTTTCAATATATCGAAATGATCTTGTAGAAAATCTTTAACCTTTTGAATTCTTTCGGTAGCTAACCCCACAGCTACTATGGATTGGGGTTGAAATCCATACATAAGCATGAAATGACTGAAGCCCGCCGACATGCTTCACACTATTATAAGCGAATTCTAGAATTGGTAAGTAATTTTCCTAATTCATTTGCCATTTACTCATATATGCCCTTAGCATATCCTCGAGTAATTAGTTGACCCTTTCTGTCTGACCATCACTCTGGGGGTGGTCAGCAGTGCCCATACTGAGCATTATGTCCAACCTTTTGAACACTATGCTCGCCAGAAGTGATTATTAAACTTCTGATCACTATCACTCACTATATTGGTTTGGCAGCCCATAGAGTCAATAGATATTCTCAATGGAAAGTCGAGCTAACTCTCGTGTTTTCACTCTGGCTTTAGTCGGAATAAACCGAGACATCTTGGTAAACCTGTCCACTACAACCCAAATGACATCATGGCCTCGGCTAGTTGTAGATAGACGTACAATAAAATCTATAGAGATGCTTTCCCACTTACCATTAGGGATCTCTAAGGGTTGTAACAGTCTGCCTATCTAAAAATGCTCAACCCTATTAACCTGGCAGTTTTGACAATGCAAAACATATTCTTAGACGTCCCTATGAAGTCCACGCCAATAGAATTGCCTTCTTACTGAGACACAGGTCTTCCTAATTCCAGGATGATCTGCACTTGGACTATCATGACAGTCATAAAGTATTTTGTGCCTGGTGTCTGAGTCCAAGGGTACACATACTCTTGCTTTGTGTAAAAAGTACCCATTATTGATGGAAAAATGCTTCCATGATTAAGCTCATCGTCGCTAGAGAAAGAGAAGAGCTGGGTGTGGAACTATCATCTACACTGGCTACTGCGGGGTGGGAGGGATCTGTACGTTTAACAAATTTCCACACCTTTGCATATCATGTTCGCACTTGCCTTTGAGTGAATCTAAAAATTCACTTTTCAGCTCCGTGAGACTCAATGAGTTGGCATGCGACTTAAGGCATCTGCTCTAACGACATTGTATCGGCCCTTCCGATGCCTTAATTGAAAGTCAAATTCTTGGAGGATTTCTTCCCACTGAGCTTTACGACCTTTCAAATTAGTTTGAGTTGTCAACCATTTGATGCTCTCATGATCAAAGAGAATCTCAAACTTAGCAGCGTAGAGACAATGTCTCCACTTTCCTAGACCATAAATGATGGCATAAATCTCACGTATATGCAAAATAATTCCGTTGAGCTCTATCCAAATTCTTTCTCTCAAAATCTACCGGCCTTCTTGCTTGAAGAAGCACATCACTAATGGCATGGTCATTAGAATTTGTTTCAACCACAAACAGTTAATTAGGATCTACTATTGCCAACATAGGTGCAGTAGCTATGGTAATCGTAAGACAATCAAAACTTTGTTGTTCCTTAGCACCCCAAACAAAGTTGTGACCCTTAGATTTTAATTGGTTCGTCATTGGAACTGATAACTTAGCATAATCCCGGATGAATTTATGATAGAACCCTGCCAATCCTATAATTCCTCTAGATTGGTTGGACGAGGCCACTTAAGGATTCCCCCGCAGGATCCATCTAAATTCTCCCTGATGAGATTATGTGACCCATCTAAATTCTCTCTGATGAGATTATGTGACCCAATAATGGATCTCCAAGACAAAAGACTCACACTTGCTCTCTTTAGCATAAAGTGTGTTTTGTCTTTGCAAATTGAACACTAATTGTAAGTGTTGCAAATGCTCTTTTGCGGTGCGTCTAAAGATCAAAATATCATTAAGAAATACTATAATGAATCGACCAAGATACATGCATAAAACGCTATCCATAAGCGTCGTAAACATAGGTGGAGCATTAGTTAGACCAAACGACAGAACTAAAAACTCATAATGACCAACTTTGGTACAAAAAGCTGTCTTAGGCGTAGCCTCCATGCAGATTTGAACTTGATGATAGCCTGATCTTAAGTCAATCTTGCTAAAGTATTACGCACCTTGCAGTTGATCAAAAAGCTCATCAACTCAGTAACGAATACTTATTCTTTATTGTGATTGCATTCAAACCACGATAGTCCATGCATTAACATATAGACTCATCTTTTTTTCTTCACCAATAAAATTGGTGATGCCCATGGCAAATTGCTAGGCCTAATGAAGCCCTTGGCGAGGTAGTCAGCAAGTTGATGCTCTACCTCAGTGGCTTCATTTAGCGCTAAGCCGTATGGAGGCTTGTAGATTGGTTTAGCATCCTTGAGCATTCAATGGCATGCTAGGCATTGTGCTCAGAGGAGGGCAAACCAGATAGCAAGTCACTTGGAAACACATCACAAAATTCAAGCAAAAGACTGCAAAAAAATAGAAACTTGTTCAATGAGCTTCGGGAAAAATTTGAGTTTGTTCATTATTATGCATAACACTAACATGTTGTTCACATATGATAGAATTGAGAGATTTAATACTCAAATTGGAATTAAAATTACCACCACTAGTATCATCATGAGACAAAACTGAAGGAGACATGTAACACAAAAAGAGATTTTCTATTTCGTGAGCATGTACAAGATGGTCCGTTTAGCAGATGGGGGCACATCGCACTCACCTTGCAAATGAACTTGTTTACCACCTATTGACCTCAAAATCAAGAGTATTATCTAGATAACTACGAGGAGATGTTCCTAAATGAAAAAATCATTCACGATTCAAAATAACATCAACTCTAGTAATATGCATAATCTGAAAATCTAAGTGCATTTCATGTTCCTGAATAATGAGTGGTACTTGTGTAACCATAGTGTCCCATACATGCTTATCATTCCCATTAGCAAGAGATACCATGTATTTATGATCACTGGTCTTTGTGGAAATTTTAATTTTTTAACCAAGTGATAATTCAAAAAGTTATGTGTAGCCCCATCGTCAATCATGACACGAACTTTATGTCCGTTGATATGATCATGCATCCGAACCAAATCATAAGGCCTGAAAGAGGGTACCCACATCATAGAGGTTACACAATGCTCATGCGTGGCATTGGTATGGAATACTTAAACTTTAGAAAACTTTTGAGAAGCATCAAGTGGCAAGACTTGCACCATGTGCACTCCCTTACTAACACCCTTATCGACATCCTTGCCATGACTCTTGGGAAAATTCTATTTATCATGATCATCAGCCATGGAAATAAAACATAATTTTTCCTTTTTAGCTCGCTGATAATCTTGCGAAGACACGGGACCCCTTGGCCCCTTAGCCTTTTTAACCACGTCACTACCTTGTTTGGCCCCCTTCCGTTTGTTCCCCTTAGAACTATGGAAGTCAGATGCTCCAATCGAAGGTGTCTTGGTCGTGCGTTTCTTCTCAATATTATCACCAAATATTTGTGCACCCTTTATGGCCTCTTCTAGTGTTTTAGGGTATTGAGTTTTAACCTTAGTCCTATATTCATTATCTAAACCACATAGAAAACCTTGTACTTTCTGGAAATAATATCTCCTGAACCGGCCAACTCCCCCTAGCCTTACCCTTGTCCTGAAAGTCATATCAATGACTTTAATTTTGAGGTCCTTCACTAGGCCAAGGGGTTGTGTGAATGTTCCATCCGCAAGCCATATCATCAATTTGGTGGGATCAAGGGGTGGTTGTCCCCAGTGTTCCCAGCATGTCTGTGTGATGATGCTTATGCCAGCACCCCCATTCATGATCACTCTACTTGCATGTTCGTCGTAGAAAATGGGTAAGGAGGCATTTGTGTTATCACTTTCAAGGTAGTGACCCAACTCACTACCTCGAATTGTCGGTGTGCCTTTGGGTTGGGGATTTTTCTCTCACGAAGTAATTTAGGATGATGGGGCTCATATTCATTTGAGGAATCTAAGTTGTCCCTTTCCTCTATGGGGGTCTATAGTTTTCGTTCCATCCAATCCCTAAGGTCATTCCATAAATTCAGATTCCCTTTTAACACGATTCCAATGGGAATTTGGATTTGGGAGGAAAGAAAGGCTGATACGTAGGCAAGGTCATGTTGATGAGGAGTTTCCTTATGTTTAGGGCTTGGTTTATAGGTTGGACCGGTAGTGGTATATGGAAGTTCAATTTGGTCCTTATTTGACGGGTGTTGAGGTCGAGACTTGGGTACCGTAGTAGGAGGGTAAAATACCCCAACAAATTTTGTATGGGCACCTTGTGAGTCATTCGTCAGACTCTGTGGCATTGTCCTCATATCGAGTTCCTCGATGGGAGCATGGGCATGGGATTTGGTCTTGGCTTCTAGTGGAATAGGAAATGGAGGGTTAGGAGGCACAAGTGGGGCAAGATCTTTGTTTGTCAATGTCATGTTGATGAATGGATCTTTCTGAGCCTCGAGAATAATTTGGGGTTCCTTCTGTACCCGTTGTTGCGGAAGTTCAGGTTCTTGTCCGGGACATCGTGTAAATAGTTCGATGGGGGATTGCATTGAAAGGATGCATGGGAGAAGAGAGCTTGAGCTCTTGCAAGCACACACACACTCACAAAACCCTAAAAGAGAACACACAAGGTGAGAGGATGAAAATCTTCTTCTTCTTCACACAACACTCAACACACCATATACAAAGATAAGAGTACACATAATATGAAAAGGTACTCAACCAAATACATACTAGGGTTCTCTATAGTGTGAACCCAAGTAAATGAGCTGGCGCTATAACTATGCCAGTCTCTAGAATGGCTGTCTCACAGAGCCTGTCATCCCACTAGCTGCATATCACCCATGATCTCACCAACCATGCCGGTGGTGTAAATGTGGGGCCTATCCCCCAGCAGGTGGGTCATCACTGTCCACCACCTCACTAGATGAGCTCGATATCTCAACATGCGTGTCCTCGGGCATGAGTGGATAGGACACATGTACTTGCGGTTCTTCAAGGTGATCCTAGTAGTCTCGTACTAGTGCTTGGGCCTTTTGAAGACGTTGCTTCTACAAGATGGGGTTGGGATATGTAGTAAGTCGCTTTGGTAAGTTGGCTTGATTTCGAAAGGCTGCTTGTGGGAGAGACATTGTGGCACAATCATCACTCTCGGAGGATGATGATGTTTTTGTTGAGTCACTTTGAATGGCACCCGATCTTCACCTTTGTCAATGTTCTTAGAGTGTTGTTTCTTTTTAGATGTACCACATTTGGTAGTTAAGGTGCTGGATTGCTTTAGTTTATTGGCCTTCTTGAGTTTGGCCTACAAACTCGATGTTGACATACAATGGGACAATGTATATCTTCCCATGTTGAACGCACAACAAATTGAGGGATGACATACCTTCGACCGTGGAGTGAGAAACTAATTGCAAAGGGAAATCTTTAAAGTAAGGTCAATTCCACGCCTTGATATTGTAGTGTCAATGGTAGGCTTTTCTTTTAAGGGCATTTAACCACTCTATGGGGTCCATGGGAGAGGAAACACTGAAAAGCTGGCTTCCCTAAAAGTACACCTATGGTGTGCACAATTGTTTTATGGTCCATGTGTGACATAGGCAAAGGAATATGATGGATTATGGGCGCCTCAAGTGTGTCAGAGTGTGTGGGATCCATGGATTTAGCAAGGGACCAGGTTTTGATCTTTCCATGATCAATGGGGTTTGCCTTGAGAGGCCATGGTTGGAATGGAAAGATGGGCACTATAGAAGAGTGTGGTGGTGCTATATGCAAGCGGTTGGTTGGGGCGGTGCGTGGTGCTCAGGAGGAGATGAGGGTAATGTTACAAATGAGCTTTGCGTTGTCATTAGTTGGGTGGCCAATTGCGTGGAATGGCTTTCTCGCATATTGTCATAAAGAAAAATTGCCCATTTGTAGACTTGATCAAAGGTTGAGGGGTCCTTCACTAATAACAGATAGTCATGAAGCTTTGGATTGTGCCAACCCAAGAGGAAACAATCTATTAATTGTTATTACTCAATTTTTTTCTTTCTTTGCAACGTAAATCGAGGTACTTAATGTGTGCTATATGTAGTCATGTAAGGTTTGCTTTGGTTTTTGTTCCAGTTGGAACAATTGGATAATGAGGGTCCATCTAGGCATATATGGTGCAAATCCAAGAGTGAAGGCCTTTCTCACTGCTTTGAAAGTGTCGAGGGTCCAAGGTTTGGAACCATTGCACCGCCTTGCCTTGAAGGTTAAGTCCAAAGAGATGGACCTTTGTTGCATCATCAAAAATTTCAAATGCCTTATAGATTTGGCTAAAGACCTCTAGGTGGGATACGGGGTCTCCAAATCTATGGAATTTCAGCATAAGCTTAAAAATTTTCACCCACATTAGTTGTGTATGTGATGTCTATTGGGTGCAATTGTTTCGCCACTCGCCTTCCTACAGCTTGTGCTAAGCTCATAAGGTTAATTTGGGGTTCAAGGGGAGGTGGTACATGGGTGGGGGGTGGGAATAGGCCCATGGTTATAGAAGGTGGCACGTGTATGTGCTCGGGGTGTCTATTCACATCGAAGTGCATGTACGGAGGTGCACCACTAGATAAGGGGTCTTCATAAATCGTTTTGCCCTCACGGCCAAATATGTTTGGCATGGCGACCACATGTGAATGTACTATGGTTGGGGTGCTACCCAATGGAATGGGGGAACTTGGTGCATGCAACCATGAACGAAAGGAGTCCATGGTATGTGTTGAGGCTTAGAAAAGCTTCAATGATGTGCTCGTGGATTTGAAATAAAAGTTTTTGCTCTGTCCTTGCACGTGAATGTACCACTCTTAAGGTGAAATAAGGTCGTTTTAGGTGTTTTGTGTGTGTAAAAACCACCCTAGTGAGTTGGAAGAGGAGACCTTAAGCACCTCTAAAGATTTGAAAATTTTAAAAATTTAATTTTTTTTCGAGCGTACATCCGTACGCTTATGAGTGAATAGTCGTGGGCTTAGGAGTGATGAACGGTTGTTCACTTACGTGTGAATGGCTGTGCCTTAAGTTTTTCCTTGAATTTTTTTAAAAAAAACAAGCGTACGCCTGTACGCATATGAGTGAATGGCCATAATCTTAGGAGTGAACGGCCGTGGCTTACGTGTGAACGGCTGTGGCTTAAGTTTTTTTATATAAAAATAAGCATACGCCTGTACGCTTGTGAGTGAACGGCTGTGGCTTAAGTTTTTTTTATAAAAACAAGCGTATGCCCATACGCTTAGGAGTGAACGGCTGTGGGCTTAGGAGTGAACGGTCGTGGCATAGGTGTGAACAGCCATGGCTTAATTTGTTTTTTTGGGAAAAATGTTTTTTTCCTGATTACGTTTGTATGCCGCGCACAATTTTGAATTTGGGTTGGGTGTAGATTTGAATTTTTGAGTGAGGGACAACTAAGATTCCCTCATTAATGACAAGTAGGTGGGAAGAGTCTCAAGTTAGAGGTTAACTCTAAATTAGTGGTTTTCAACTAATCTAAAGACACTCTAACTTAACTAAAAAGTAATCTTTCTTAATCCCAATGTTAATCACCCTTTAACCCTCTTCTTTGCTCTCTAATTACTCCCTAATGCTGCTGAGGAGTTTTGAGATGGAGATTTGATAGGTAGATTAGAAATGGTAAGGATAAGTTAATGATGTGATCATTCCCCAATTAATCTTTCTAATTAAGTCTTTACTTAACCCACTTCAAAGAGAAAAAATTAGGCAAATAAGACCTAATTAGTGCTGATTCTCACTAATCGTGACCTAATGGGAGTGGTCTAGGCATGAATTTAGGTCAAGGTAAGTGTTTAGAACACTAATCCCACTCCAATTAGTCCAATTGTAAGCAACTAGGGCTCAATTTTTTGGTTTTTTACTCTCTTTACTCACACTACCCACCACTAGATTAGTGATAATTAGTAAAAATTAAGAGAAATTATTTGTATTTTTTTTATGTTTTTTAGTTGATTATGGTTCTATCTTACATTCCTAAGCTACCTATGTACACAAATCTAACAAAAAAATATGATTGAAAGCTAAAAATTAACAAAAAAAACATTTTAGGTTTAAGAAAAAACCCTCTTTTGAGCTCTCTAATCACTCAAATCTCTAGTTTTTTAGCTTTAACTCTTGCTAATCCTACTACCAACCATAAGCTATGCACAAAATCTAAACAAAAACAATAAATTCAACAAAACAAATCAAACAAACCAAAACCAAATGCCATAGTTACTTACTTGTTGGCACTGCGCAATTGAGATTCCGTTGGATTCAAACAAGGAAGGCTTCGACAAGTGGATTGGGACTCCCTAATAATGCGGTGCCAAAGATGTTAAGCTCACCCTAATGTGTCATGGGAAGTTACTGATCCACCGAGCTTGAGCTATGCTCAAGAGCTCCACCATAGCCGCTCATCGCCATAATCCTCCTACACTTGTCACACCAAGGTGGTTGTTAATCCTACGGCGAGTGGTGTAACCTCTCTTGCGAATATCATGTGAAATCTCCATGGAAGATGATCGAGGAGATATCCTAATCTTTCAAGAGAGAGAGAGAGAGAGAGAGAGAGAGAGAGAGAGAGAGAGAGAGAGAGAGAGAGAGAGAGAGAGAGAGAGAGAGAGAGAGAGAGAAGAAGAAGAAGAAGAAGAAGAAACAGGGAAGCAAGAGAGAATGAGCGATTAGCACTAATCACACCCAAACCATTAGCACACCACACATGCTAGATTAGAGTTGCAAGAGAGAGGGAGAGAGAACACTACACTTCTATTGCATAAATGGGAGAATGGGTTACAAACAAGAGAAATTAGCTTTTTCCCACTAGGCCGCCTAGGAGTAAATGACCCGAGGCACCCAAAACATAGTTACAGCGCCTTTCTTTATGGTTTGGCCAACTAACCAAGATCCCTTTGTTTGTCCTCTCAAGATCAAGAATTGGGAGCATCTTTAGGGTGTTTCCCTTTCAAATGATAGGATTTCCAATATAGTGCAGGCGCCCATTACATAAGTGTGCGGACATAGTTGTCATAGGAATAATTCTTGATGCTCAATTATTTTTGGCTTACACTTTAGACATACTCTTTGTAAACTTTGAATATAAAGCCTTATGATCTTTATATACTCAGCTTATAGTTAAGGCTTTTCGGTTAAGGTGTATAAAATTTTTAAAAGCTTTTGAGTGGAAAATTTTAACCCTTTTGAAAACCCTATTTTTGTAAATAAAAGCGATATTGAGTAAGCTGTAATATTAAAGTTTATGAAGTTTATGGGCTTTGCCTAAAGCTAAGGCTTTTAAAGTCTTATAAAACGTTAAAAGCTTTTAGGATGTAAAGCTTTCAAGCTTTTAACGCTTTTAGATAGTAAAGATTTTAAGCTTTAATAAAAAAAAGCTTATGGGCTAACTAAAAGCGACAACTGTTGTGACAAGCGCAACAAACAAAAGGGAAGGAAATCACAGGTAGTAGGGAAAAAGAAGTCGGGTGACAATGCGCACAGGGTAGAAATTGTTTTTTGAATTGCAAAAATATCGCTTGAGGCCGTTGATGTTGCTAACTCTCACTCACTCTCTTTCTTTCTCTTTCTAACCCGCTCTCTCTCTTTCTCTTTCTCTAACTCAGGTTTTTTTACCTTCCTCTAACTACGTGTAACTATCTCTCTCGAACTATCTAACCTTCACACTCTCTAAGCCTCTCTCTCTCTCTAACTCTCTAACCGTCTACTAAGATATATATGTACACACACACACACACACACACATATATATCCTTTAAATAAGATATATATATATATATACATAGAGTACTTGTCTCTCTCTCACTCTCTCTAACTCTCAAACTTGCCAACTCAATCTAACACTTTCTATGTCTCTTTCTCTCTCTAACTCTCACTCTCTCGAACTCTCTTTCTTTCTCCTTCTAACCCTCTCTCTCTCTCTCTCTCTCGAACTCTCTTTCTTTCTCCTTCTAACCCTCTCTCTCTCTCTCTCTCTCTCTCTATTTCTCTCTTACACTCATTCTCTCTCTAACTCACTCTTTAGCTCTCTTTCTAACGCTCTCTCTCTAACACTGATCGTTTCTCGCTCACTCACTCTCTTTACCTTTCTCTAACTCTATCTCTCTCTAACCTTTTCACTCTCACTCTCACTCTCTCTCTCTAGCCTTCAATATATATATATATATATACAGCAGCAACAGCAGTAGTAGTAGTAGTAGTATATATATCTATATATATATATATATATGTATGTATAGATATACTATAGTAGTAATAATAGTAGGATATATATATATATACAGTGTCATTCTCTCTCTAGCATGCTCTCTCTAACTTATATTAACTAACACTTTATCTCTTTCTCTCTCTAACTCTCTCTCTCTCTCTCTAAATTTCTTTCCCCCATCTTTCTTTCTAATATCCTCTCTCTCTTACTATTTCTAACCCCCTCCTCTCCAACTCTCTCTCTGTCTACCCCCCCCCTCTCTCTCTCTTACACTCACTCACTCTCTAACTCTTGTTACCTCTCTCTCTCTCTCTCTCTCTCTCTAACTCTCTAACCCTCTAATAAAATACATATATTCACACACACACACACACATATATATATCTAAATTAGCACTAATAAGACACACACACACACCTACACACCCACACACACATATATATATCTAAATTAGCACTAATCACATTATAATTAGTTTAAAATTAATTCACCCTCACCCCATCACCATCACCATCTCCATCTCCATCACCATCTCCATCACCATCTCCATCTCCATCACCATCACCATCTCCATCTCCATCTCCATCTCCATCCCCATCTCCATCTCCATCACCATCACCATCTCCATCTCCATCACCATCACCATCACCATCTCCATCTCCATGGGAGCTTTGATCCTTAAGCATTGCTAGCCAAGGTAGTATGACTGGGACAAAACGTAAATCTCTATGTCAAGTGAGACCTATGTGTTACAACGCTATGGTTATCACAAGACTACTTGAAACCCAATTTATACAGACCTCAACAGGCTACTCTAAACTCTTATCACGTGGGAAGGTAGGGTTTATGTCATGATTGTAGGTATTTTGCTAGCAAAAATTATCCTTAGAAGAGGGTGGATTGCCAAGCATAACTATAACATTGACTGGACATCAAGGACTGTGACTCTCAATGTGGAACAGAGACCCATGAATATACTTCTTGCTAAAGAAGAACCGGGGACAAGTCTCTCCACGGTGATCTAGAAGCTACTAAAGGTGTTACAGACATGTTTCATTGAGCCGAGAAGTTCTATCATCCACAAACTCCAAGCCTCATCACACCAAACCTTCCCAAATCTCATGAGTACCCAAGCTCGAAAGATAAATACCAAACCGAAGGAGGAGGCACCCTACCATAGAAGCAACTCAAGAACTCTCACGCATAATCCAACCCCCAAAACCTCCGCTCCACAAAGAACCCAAAAGCCGCAGACACGACTAATATGGATACCAAAGGCTATAGGAAGCCTAGTATTTATACCGACCCCATCTCGTAAGACAACTAAAATTCAACAAAAATAGGCCTCGATTCCCAAGGCTAGTGTCCCAAGACTAGTTCATTAATTACCCAAGGATACTACGTAGGACAAGGCCATATGTGGGTACGAAAATGAAGCAAACCAAAAGGTGTAGCCAACAAGTAAGGAGAAAAGAATGGCTTCAAAAATCATCATCATGTTCAAAGAATATCCACCAACATGCCGCACCAAAGCAAATATGGATACCTAAAGAGACCGATAAAGGAAAGTCCAAGGTAGAAGAGCCATGGACGAAGGAGGAAACATAAGAGCTCTAGAAGCAAATCCGAGAACTCCCATCAATCTCAGGTCCTCCAAACATTAGGGGAAGGTTGAGGTCTATGGGGGCCCTTTAAGCTGCCATATTATGTTTTTAAGTACTTTTGCTTAAGGACTCTAAGCATACTTTGACTACGCCTGACAAGGGGATATTTATGCAATCATTATTTGAATTTCTATTTTTTCAAATATATATTTGCTTGAGCTAAATTGGGGGTAACTTTTTGGTTTCCCCAAATTCAAAATGGCTGAAAAGCCTTCCCTCCTCTCTTCCCTCCACTTTTAGGCCCCCCCCACTTTCTCTCTCTACATTCTCTCTCTAAGACGCTCTCGTCTCTCTACCACGCTCTTTCTCTTCCCCTTTCTCACATTTGGGTGTTCCATGGCTCTACATCTCTGATTAGTAAGCTTCCATAACCTCTGCACTTCCAAATGCAGATATCTCACACTCTCCCATCCTCCATGCCTCATCTTTTTATCATTTTCTGCTCTCTCTCTCTCTCTCTCTCATGTCTTTCCCACATTGAAGTGCAGAAAATCCCTCTGTCAACCTCCATAGCTTCAGAGCTTACCACTTTCCATTCTTGCATTGTTTACCATACATATCCCCTACTTCCGTCTGCAATCTACATCTCTCTCTCTCTCTCTCTCTCTCTCTACTGTATTATGCTGCAAAACCTCAATCTACCATCTTCTATGCCTCTTGCCATCTTCCTTGTCCTTTCTCCTATTACCTAATCAGAAGATCTATGATCTTCTAATATTTTTTACAGCAAAACTTCATTGCACTCTCCTTAGAATACCCTATCCTCACTCTTGCATTGTGTTCTACAAGAAGCTCTTTTCAGCATTGCCTAACCCTAAAGAAAATGCCACTTGAAGATATATCTAATAGAGCACCAAAGTTCAGGTTAAATGTAGATTTGGCTACTGATTATGCTACCATTCGCCGCCGCAGCACAAAATCAAGTGGTGTGACCAATGTGCCATTGAGTACTCTTCGATCACAAGGGCGAAAATGTATTGACCTCTGGACAAATGGATTCATATACCCTATTGACCCGCTCACCAATGCTCCACCTCATTTTATTATCACTACATTTCTTAGTTATGTAGGTGATGGAGCTAATGGTCTATTTGGCTATTGTAGGAGGCTTTCTTTTGTTGTAGCTCAGGAATCGCATTCAAGAGTGCATTTTCAAGGCTTATGGCTTGAGTTGTAGCAGCAACACAAGAAGGACATTGATAGGCTTGAAGAAGTGGTGAACAACTTGAAAACTCAGAATCAGGAGCTCCAGAAGAACAACTTGTTGCTTAAGTAGGCCTTTGATATTGAACGGGACAAGATGAATGCAGCCAAACAGGATGCACGAAACAAGCAACGACACCTTGCAAGCCTGAAGAAGCTTCCAGTAGGCTTTCGACAACGAAAAAGAAAGCGTCAGTCCCTAGAAACCTTTGCAACCCTAAGTGGAGCAAGAAAACGATGTGTATGAGCAACAAGGTAACTTCTATTCTTGCCATTGTTTTGCAGGCCATTTTGTTTTGTGAAACATATTGATGTTATTTTGTATTTATGTTCCATGTAGAGATATTGCTGGGGGTATGATGGGATATGAAGGTGGTGCTGAGGAATGTAGAGCAGGCATATTGAAACATGTTGTTAAGTTATCAGACATATCAAAGCTGCTAGAAGATCCCACATGCAAAATATCTAAGCAAATCCGAAACAAAATTTTTGGAGAGTATGGTAAGCCCCATACAGATTATGGATGCATGTGACAGTGCTGGTGTCAGTAGGAAGGGATATGAAGCCATTTACAGGGTGTTTACACTAGGTCATTGTGCTAAAGGACTTCTTCGACCTCTTCGACCCCAACTCCATACAGTGTAACCATGGCAAGAAAAAGTGAAAACTAAGAAATTGCGAACATGTCAGGTGGCTACCGTCATGTGGAGGATGCTCTGCCTGTATGTACTACAAAGGTATTTGAATACAACAAGTACAACAATGTCTTTATTGATTTAAGGACCCTTCAAAGAGCTATGATTTCTTATTATGGTCTAAGCATTGAGGAGTGCCAAGGTCAGGCTGTGTTTGTGTTAAAGCTTGATGAGTGTCAAATTGTAAAAGGACGAAAATTAGAAAGAGTCAGCCTAACACTTATGACCAGGACTATCAAAGGAAATCTGGAACAGGATGATAATCTACTTGACTGTAGTGCACAAGTCTCAAATTCCAACAAGGGAAGTCAATCTCAGGGAAAAGATTACTATGGAGTGCAATCAGAAAAGAATATATGGTGGTTTGTCAGCATTTGAGCTTCCACAGACGAATGATACATTGCGATGGTACCTTACCCGAACAGGCATCCCAAATGTCATATCATTGCAATCAAAAGGAGAAACTTTGCATGTGGAAGATGTAGGAACATTTACAGTTGAGTGGCACATGGCAGGTGATTTAAAGACATTGAAGTGTATGCTAGGATGCAAGCTAGGAGCAAATACTTTTTTTCCATGTATTTATTGCTGCCATTCAAAATCAGAGTATATTGATCGCGGCAAAGCTTCAGGCAAGGTTGCAGCCACCAAGACGACCAAATCTCATGCAAAGGGCAAGAAAAATGTACAACCACCTGCCTATTTGATCACACTGGATGGAATACAAGAGACTACTGCAGATTAGTTGTTGTGAAATATGCTTATGCTCAGAATATGTAGTGCATATACTATGAATGCTTTGCCTCATGCATGCTATGAATATGCTTTGAAAGACACTCAAAAAGATTGCAAAAATTGATGATGTTTATGCCTTGGGTGCTATCTCAGTGAGAGCCTAAGCAAATCTTGATTGCAGAGTGTTGTAGTGTGCATTGCATTGATTTCTTGGTGGAAGCCTTAACCTTACACATAACAAAGTGTGATGGCATCAGGATCCTCACTACCAGCTGCAAGGAAGGGCAAAAAAGTACAAGAGGACAAGCCCCTAGAACTCTACACTCCCTTGGCAGGGAGTGTGGGATTTCAAGAGGCAGAGCATCCCACAAGAAAAACTTGCAAAATGCTAGTGCACGGATAAGCCGAAGCCCTAGTATTAGTGATGCCTGTCCTGACTTGCCACAATCCAGAGCAAGCCAGGGAAAATTGGGTAGAAATGAAGAGGGTGGGGATAGCTCCTTTAATGACCAGAATCATCTATCAAGGCATGGATATGCCATTGAGCTTCTCCCTCCTCCAATTGTGAAGCCCATGCTTATAAAGAAGAGGCAAGGTCAACATCCTCCTTACGGCCTATGTTGGAATATGGATGTGCAGAAGCCATCAACTACAACACCCTCAAGCTGCTATAGGCAAAATCCAGAAAGGAGGAACAATTTTCACTTATGCTCAAAGATGCTCGACATACCAATGGGAACCTGTAGCAGGAATACTTGGCATTGCAAGGATCCCAAACCCTCCTGCAAGCTAAACATAACAAGGTCAAAAGTGAATTGGAATTCCATGTCAAGCAAAATCAGTCCAACACTTACACAAGGAAGCCCTCCTTGAGGAGCACTTGGATAAGCCCAATAAGCACCTCCCCAAGAGAAAGCTCTCCGAGTGCACAAGGGCTAGAACATGCAAAAGAGCAACTTTTGACAGGACAAATGCAGAAATGCAGCAGCATATGCTTGTCAAAGATCAAAGAATCAGAAAACTGGAAGAGGAGGTACAAGCCCTCAAGGCAAAAATGGTGACAATGACTGAACACTCCACCCTTCTCACCTCAGGCAGCCAGGAACAGAAAGAGGTAACCCTTGGTGAGATTGCCAATGAGAGATGCCTAAGCTGCTATGCCGAAACTCAAGCCCCAGGACATACCAGAAGGATCAATGGGCTCATTATATTGAAAGCCTTTCCTTTGACCTTAATGAAGGGGTTGCATTCCCCTAATCATCCCATTCAAGTTTGTGAAATCCCTTATAGATATGCTAAACAAATATATGAGTAAGGTGTAGTTGACAAAAAAGGTTTATAAGCTCTAGAAAACTTGAAAGAACTACCATTGTTCCCTATAGTAATAATAGAAGAGCTTGTGTTTAAGTTATCAAAATGCCTGCAAGGTAATGAGTTTAAACAAGGTGAACGAAAATTTAAACCATATGTAATTAATTAAGAGGTGTATCTACAAAAGACCTTGACAATTCTCTTCCAACTTATTGTTGTCTTTTATATATTACATCAGGAAAAGGAATCCCATTCACCCCACACTTAGAAGGGCTTGGCTAATTTCCACAAAAAAGAGATTCAATGTCCCACATTTTTTTAAAGCTACCCACCTTGCTTTTTAAGTTATAAAGTTGAGCCTCCGAAATCAATGACAACCTCTTCAAGAGTGCCCTACAGCAACACAATTTGCTTCAATGTTTGAGAACAAATACCGGATTTCCAAGCATAAAGTTTGGAAATTTATGACCAAACAAATGCAAAGTCACTCTTGAGATAAGGACTCAAATCCAATAAAAACCTCCACCATTAATCCACTTGCCAAGGTACCATGATGTAGGAGCAACATATCAAAGGGTGTCATATTGGTGACAATTTGCATCAAATTATACCATGATCTAGAGGCAGTGTACTCCCCCTAGGGCCCAGATGCTCCACCCCCTCTAAGGAAACAAAAAACATAAAGTTCAAAAATGAGACACACACACTTACCCATATCCCTGTTCAATTGACTTGGCACTTGTCGTTTTGAAAGATTGGGGCTTGTGAGACTCTCTTGCTGCATCAGAATCCGTGGCTTCAACAACAGGTAAGCAACGAATTGTTGTGTGGGCGGTTGGATTCCGAACAGGGCAAGGCTTTCTGACAAATGTTCCTGCCATCATTGTGTTTGTGGCTCACAAGGTTCATAAAACATGGCTTCAAGAGGGTCAAAGACTTCCTGTATTTCTTGGGGGTGAGGCCTTGTACACTTGTCTAATGACTGCATGTGTGTGTGTGAGAGAGACAGATATATATATATATATATTAACGTCTTCAAAAGACCAGTGGGTCTATATGAGACCAAAAATTAGTAGAGTGAATTGGTGAGAAATACTGTTCATGGAAAACCTAAAAGGAGAAAAATAGCAAACACACAAAAGACAAGGTAGACCTAATCTACTCTAAACTCGAAAAACATGAATATGTACAATAAGCTTGGATCTTTACCTAGATCCGATTCATGCATGCTAATCTACATGCATACAAAAGCTTGTTGATTCCATAGCTTTTTCATTGTGCTACCTCTATGCAAGCTTCTTGATTCCATAGCTATGTCATGCTCTCCACATGCTTGCCTTTGTGCCTAGAGCTGCCTGGAGCCACCTCTATGCAGGGGTTTTTGCCAACACCTAAATGATGCATGAGAGATCTAAGATATCTGCCTTTCCATGCCCTTTGACCTCCTTTATGATGGAAACTTGTCTTCAGGTCAGTTTTGTCTTTCTTACCTACATAATAATGTCCAAAAAGTCATATTTGGCCTTAAAATTGTGCCCAAAAGGTGTCCCATCCATGAGTCTAGTTCCGATGTCACGTGCACGCTCTTCGGAGTGCAATGTGTACATCCTTCTACCCGTTGGTTAACTCAGAGGTCGAGTACGTGCTTGTAACATGCCCATCTTCAATAATAATATATGTCTATTTGATAGACGAATTTATAAACTTTTTATAATATAAAAATCATCAATTTTAATAATTGAGTTATTTCCACTTGGAATGTTAAACTTTTGAGTCCAAATTTAGAATTTGCGTGCGATTTTACCCTAGTATAGGATTTTACAACACTCAAAACGGATAACGGAATAAGCCTCTATGTAAATTTTTAGTTAAAGTATGGTAAACTTCCGATCTTAATAAATGCATGTCTAGGTGTTTGATTGACGAACGGACTGCACCCCTTGACCAAGGAAACACCCCAAACATTTTCATCAGAAAAATTTTGACAGCCGTCGGGTGCATTGGCACGCTATTGAGACCGGCGTCCCAAAAAAAGGAGTCCCTGCCTCAAAAATATGTCCTACACATATTCGGGCACCCATACAACAGTTGCGTAGTAAGGACCAAAGGCCAACTGCCCTAGCGTACGGTTTCCACTGGCCACCATGTAGACACCCATGCAATCACTAACCCGGAAGGTACATGTGTACCTCACCTTTTGTCTGTGTACAGGCACCATCCCTTTCCCCATAGAGATTGTACCCGACAGTCCATACCCAACACTCTCTATAGGACTGTACCCGGCAGCCCTCTGCAGCCCCTCTCCTAGCAATCCCTTTTCAGCCCAACTCCAAGTAGGCTTTGTAGAATTTCTTTCATCGTACATCGTCTTTTGCACCTTGCTTTGCTCTCCCTTTCCCTACACTCGTACCGTACCAACCCCTATATAAACCCCCCAACCCCTATATAAACCCCATACCTGACACTCTCTACAGAGACTGTACCCAACATTCCGTACCCACCAACACTCGGTGCAAGACTTTATCCGACAGCCCTCTGCAGTCCCTCTCCCAGCAAGTCCTTTTCAGCCCATCTCCAAGTAGGTTATGCTGAATTTTTTTCAACATCCCACCCTTGTGTTGTGGAGAGGGTGTCCTAAGCTGCTCTCCCACCCCATGTGAATATACTTAAGAGAGAACTTCCCTTCTCTCCCTCTAAGTGGAGGCTTTTGCCCCAAATTCGAGTTTAAGGACACCTCCCCATTTGTGGTGACTTTAGTGAGCACACTTTGGCTCTTAGAGGTGGTTCCCACATAAGAGTTTTATGCCCCTAAAGTGAGCAAACGAACTCCAATTCACGATTCGATTGAAGCATTGAGTTTGTGGTAGTGTGGGCTACGAGAAGGTGGAAATAATGGTTCCTCCTCGAAGACGCCAAAATACCACCTAGGGAAACGTGGATAACAACGATGCTAGAGCGAAGCCCTAGATGTGGCCCCAACTCTCCCACGAGGAACTAATGGCTAGGTTAGCTTAATAATCGTTTAAAAAGAGGCTTTTTGATTTACTTTTAATGTTAGCATTAATTAAGTAAGAAAGAACGTGTTACTTTTTCTTGCTTTGAAAATACCAAAATTCTTGTGAAATTGTTGCTTTGTCAAGAAGATGATGTTGTTTCTCATATCCTATGGTTGAGTTAAGAAATTGTGTTGTTATCTTGATTAAGTTAAAGTACAGGTACATTTTCACCCCACCTTGATGTTAATCTCGTTTTTGTGCTTGTGTAGCTAGGCGCCGACATTAGCGAGGCCCGGAGTCGGCCCAAGGTATCCCTCTTACCATTGGGAAGATGAGACTCGCCAGTTTAGGCGAGTATTATGAATGCTGCCTAGTTCTGCAGGACTAAGCTAGTGCAGTGATAAGCCCACCCTAGCGTGTAGACATCCCTCCGAGGAGCAGGAGGATCAAGCGATGGAGCTTGAAAGAGCAATGGGCTGGCTTGAGTGCTTGCCAGCTACCAAATGACGAGGCGTATAGTCTCATAGGGATTGCCTAGTCTATAGAGGTTGGAAGGCCGAATCCTAGATCATCGATAGAATAAAATAAAGGAATAAGAGAGCTTGGATCTAGCTATGTATAGATTTGAACATTGTATTTATTTATTTATTAAATCCCTTTTTTGCTACCATTGTTGTATCATTGTTAAGGGCTGTTTAAACGAACATTGTGTAAGGTCATTAATTAAGGAACTTGTTTATATATGTCACACAACGTGGTAGAACTGATTAGAAAACAAAATTGATGCGTGAGTTAGGTGGAAAGTGGGAGGATGGAATGCCCTAACGGCACCATCCTACAGACGAGTGGACCCGATTAGTCAAGTAGCTTTGCAACATAATTAATTGAAAGCTCTATGTTAGGTAAGTAGGTCCCTGGGCAACCCTACTCTAGAGGATTAGGCCAATGCTGTGCCTCGCATAGATGGAAAAAAAGTGTTGTTTCTAGGAATCAAGAATAGAGGTTGCCCAAGTTAAGGTCAATCACTCTATGGGTGATTTGATTTTAAGTATCATTTAGGAGACCCCACGCTCCCCCCCTATTAGTCGTATCTTCGCATCTTTACATGGTCGAGGTGGTAACGAGTAGAAAATTTTTCTCTTGTTAAATCTAGTAGACTATCTTAAGGTTTTCCCTATTTAGGATGGGGGGGACCTTACAAATTGTATCAGAGTCGATCTTATTTCCTAGAATTTTTTAATGTTTTGGAATGTATGTTTTACCTAACATAATGTTGATTGATAAAATACCTTACTAGAACAATTTAAATTGGTGATTGAATGATTGTAGGAAGAGGAAATCACTTCTTCTAGATTCCTAGTCTTCTAGTACGTCTTCTAGACAGCTTGTCGCTCTTCGACTTTTGAATTCCACGATACGATGGTGCAGATACTCGAGACATTGTCCCTTCCTCTTCCCTCTCGTATCCAAAAAGGGTGGGGTAGAGATCACCTTTGGAATCGTGGGCCGAGGTACTTTATCATCCGAGTAGACTGAATTGGAAACCTCACCACCAATTTAAAGCGAATTCATTGGATTGAGAAACTGAAGATGGTCCGCTTATTTATGGGTACTCCCAGACCCAAGAGCTATATGACCATAGAGGGGAACCGTATACCACATAATCGCTGGGTATATGACCAAATAATGCAAGTCTTACTAATTGCCGACAGAGTAGCCGTTATGGAACACATCACAATCCAGAGTCTACCTCCCCTACCATCAGTCTTCCATATCTTAGAAACCATATTTCTCCTACGTGGATCGCTTGAGTCTTATGCCTTAGTTAAGCCTAGGATTCACTTTTATGATGAATATGACTACATTAGTCTCAAATCCTTGTAATCAAACTTGTCTTTGTAAATATTTGAATTGAGAAATAAAGTGATTTCAAGGTTTTTCTTAAAAAAAACATGAGAGTAGTATAAAGTATGAATCTCGTGATCTTAAAATTTAATCTTGACGATGATGCCCAGGATGATCAGCCTCCTCTCCCCAATGCGCTATACACAGATACCTAGGAGAAGAAGCTCCTACTCAAACAAATGCAACCTCCCTCCTTTAAGAGGAAAGGTTCAAAAATTGAGAAGGAAGTATGCCCCATCCATGACTACTTCCCAACAAGTGGCCCGCTTTTGCCAAGGCCTGAATGAACCTTTGGATTCCTGCCTTGAAGCAATCAGGCCGAGCACATTGCAAGATGCTTTCATACAAGCAAAATCTCTTGTGAAGAAGGAGCTGAAGTCTGGCAAATGTAAGCCTCAGAAGAGATCTCACCCTGAATGAAAGCCTAAGGATTAGTCTTACAAGAAGCCCCAACAAAATACTCTCTACTACAATCAAGGTCGGCAAACCAACTCCTTTGCTCCCCGCTCATATGTTGATTCTTCTCTACAGAGCCCTTGTGTGTTTCAATTGCAAAACGAACCGAGAGAGCAAATCAGAGCCATGGAACCCCCATCTACCAAGGTGCAAGAGGTGGTGGACGTGGTAGAGGTCATCGTGGAGCAGTTTACCCGTGCGGCCTGTGCTATAAATGAAGAACCAACTTTGGAAATGGCTGAAGAAGAGCGTGCCACCATCCATGCGGCGGTAGAACATTAAGGTCCTAATCAGCAATTTGGTGTTATTCAAACCCGAGCAAGTCATTATGATAAGCCATTTCAACTTTTGATTGATTGTGATAGTACCCATTCATTTATTTCTCCAAGGTGTTTATAAAAATAATCTGGGTCAAAAGCCAGCTAGGAAAATGGTTGTAGAACTAGCTAGTGGAAAGGAAGTAGTATCTCACCATTCTGTAGGAAACCTTAACTTTGAATTGGGTAATGAACTCATGGCCATTTTAGGATCTTACCATTAGGTATTTATGATGGGATCCGTGGGATGGACTAGTTAATCACAAACAATGCTACTGTAGCCAGGGGAGTATCACTTTTAAAAATGAGCATGGCCAAGTAGTATTAGTTCGGGGAAAGACAGGTAAACCTAAGCCTAGAGTAGTCAAAGCAAAACATCTTCTCAAGGGAGACATAAGGGACAACAAGTTTTCCTAGTTAAGTTCAACAAAGCTACTGAACCTAGTAAAGAATCAGAATCCTATTAGCTCCAAGAATTCTTTGACATCTTTCCTGACAAGCTTATAGGGCTACCATCTCCTTGAGAAGTCGATCACAAAATCGAGCTGATCCCTGTTTCTTAACCTGTCTCAAAAACACCCTATAAATGTCTCTCCCTGACGCCATAGAGCTCAAGGAGAAACTTTTCCAACTCATTGAGCAAGGATTTGTATGCTCCAACAACTCTCCTTGGGGAGCACCCATTCTTTCCCAAAAGAAGAAGAAAGAGAAAAATCTAATCAAGGGGGTTACTTCACCCATAATGGGTGCCTCTACTTCAATCACAGACTATGTATTCCTAAGGATCTTGCCCCTAAAGAAGCTAATCCTCCACGAAGCTCATGATAGCCCCACTACATGGTATCCAGGCTATCCAAAGACCTTAAATGCTATAAGGAGGAGCTAAGGGCAGGCTTGAAAAATGATGTCCTTCGTCGATACTTGAAGCAATGTCTCTCATGTCAAAGGATCAAAGCTGAAAGAGTCAAGATACTTGGAAAGCTTCAACCCTTGGATATTCCCCAAATGAAGTCGGAATGCATTAGTATGGATTTTGTCACAAGTCTCCCCACTGTACAAGAAGGATATGATTCCATTTTTGTGGTGGTGGACTTGCTCACCAAAGTAGCTCATCTTATACCAGCAAAGAAGACCTTCAAAGCTTCTGATGTTGCCCGAATATTCATTAAGGAGGTCTTCAAGCTTCATGGTCTACTAAGAAGGATAGTCAATGACTGGGATTCTGACTTCACTTCAAAGTTCAGGCAGTTCTTATTTCAGGCCTTGGGTACTTAACTTTGCTTTAGTACAACTTATCATCTAGAGATCGATGGCCAGATTGAGAGAGTCAACCACATAATTGAGGACATTCTTAGAGCCTATTGTGGATGGTAGCCAAGAAGATGGATTCAATACATTTCTCTAGTAGAATTTGCCTACAATACATCTTATCACTAGAGTATAGGGATGTCAACATTAAAAGCACTCTATGGGTAGGAATACTTATCTCCTCTAAAGTTCTTTAATCCAATCATAAGAGTCAAAGCCTTCAGAAAAATGCTCGAGGAGATGGAAGAACACCAAGGCTATCCATAAAGATATGAAAGCTGCACAAGATTGGTAAAACTATTATGCTGACATAAGGAGGTCTGAAAGGATCTTCAAGGAAGGAGACAAAGCTCTTCTACGGGTGCGACCCAAGCATAGCTCTCTGTCACTTGGGAAATATAAGAAGCCCATCCCAAGATATTGTGGACCCTATACAGTCATCCAACACTTACACAAGCAAGCCCTCCTTGAGGAGCACTTGGATAAGCCCAATAAGCACCTCCCCAAGAGAAAGCTCTCGGAGTGAACAAGGGCTAGAACATGCAAAAGAGCAACTTTGACAGGACAAATGTAGAAATGCAGCACCATATGCTCGTCAAAGATCAAAGAATCAGAAAACTGGAAGAGGAGGTACAAGCCCTCAAGGCAAAAATGGTGACAATGACTGAACACTCCACCCTTCTTACCTTAAGCAGCCAAGAACAGAAAGAGGTAACCCTTGGTGAGATTGCCAATGAGAGATGCCTAAACTGCTATGCCGAAACTCAAGCCCCAAGACATACCATACCAGAAGGATCACTGGGCTCATTTTATGAAAGCCTTTCCTTTGACCTTAATGAAGGGGTTGCATTCCCCTAATCATCCCATTCAAGCTTGTGAAATCCCTTATAGATATGCTAAACAAATATATGAGTAAGATGTAGTTGACAATAAAGGTTTATAAGCTCTAGAAAACTTGAAAGAACTACCATTGTTCCCTATAGTAATAATAGAAGAGCTTGTGTTAAAGTTATCAAAATGCCTGCAAGGTAATGAGTTTAAACAAGGTGAATGAAAATTAAACCATATGTAATTAATTAAGAGGTGTATCTACATGTACACTGTAGTAAAGCACTATAGTAAAGCACTCGATGATTCCAATATTTATATGTCACCAATACAAAGCATCTTTTATTAAAAAAAATCTTGAGAAGTATCATCATCATCTCATCAAAGACCTTGACAATTCTCTTCCAACTTATTGTTGTCTTTTACATATTAGATCAAGAAAAGGAATCCCATTCACCCCACACTTAGAAGGGCTTGGCTAATTTCCACAAAAAAGAGATTCAATGTCCCACATTTTTTTTAAGCTACCCACCTTGCTTTGTAAGTTATAAAGTTGAGCCTCTTAATCAATGACAACCTCTTCAAGAGTGCCCTACAGCAACACAATTTGCTTCAATGTTTGAGAACAAATACCGGATTTCCAAGCATAAAGTTTGGAAATTTATGACCAAACAAATGCAAAGTCACTCTTGAGATAAGGACTAAATCCAATAAAAACCTCTACCATTACTCCACTTGCCAGGACTTAAATCCAATAAAAACCTCTACAATTACTCCACTTGCCAAGGTACCATGATGTAGGAGCAACATATCAAAGGGTGTCATATTGGTGACAATTTGCATCAAATTATACCATGATCCAGAGGCAGTGTACTCCCCCTAGATCCTCCACCCCCCCGAAGGAAACAAAAAACATAAAGTTCAAAAATGAGACACACACACTTACCCATATCCCTGTTCAATTGACTTGGCACTTGTCTTTTTGAAAGATTGGGGCTTGTGAGACTCTCCTCCTGCATCAGAATCCGTGGCTACAACAACAGGTAAGCAACGAATTGTTGTGTGGGCGGTTGGATTCCGAACAGGGCAAGGCTTTTTGACAAATGTTCCTGCCATCATTGTGTTTGTGGCTCACAAGGTTCATAAAGCATGGCTTCAAGAGGGTCAAAGACTTCCTGTATTTCTTGGGTGAGGCCTTTTATATATATATATATATTAACGTCTTCAAAAGACCAGTGGGTCTATATGAGACCAAAAATTAGTAGAGTGAATTGGTGAGAAATACTGTTCATGGAAAACCTAAAAGGAGAAAAATAGCAAACACACAAAAGACAAGGTAGACCTAATCTACTGTAAACTCCAAAACATGAATATGTACAATAAGCTTGGATCTTTACCTAGATCCGATTCATGCATGCTAATCTACATGCATACAAAAGCTTGTTGATTCCATAGCTTTTTCATTGTGCCTAGAACTGCCTCGGGCTACCTCTATGCAAGCTTCTTGATTCCATAGCTATGTCATGCTCTCCACATGCTTGCCTTTGTGCCTAGAGTTGCCTCTAGCCACCTCTATGCAGGGGTTTTTGCCAACCTAAATGATGCATGAGAGATCTAAGATATCTACCTCCTTTATGATGGAAACTTGTCTTCAGGTCAATTTTGTCTTTCTTACCTACATAATAATGTCCAAAAAGTCATATTTGGCCTTAAAATTGTGCCTAAAAGGTGTCCCATCCATGAGTCTAGTTTCGATGTCACGTGCACGCTCTTCGGAGTGCAATGTGGACATCCTTCTACCCGTTGGTTAACTCAGAGGTCGAGTACATGCTTGTAACATGCCCATCTTCAATAATAATATATGTCTATTTGATAGACGAATTTATAAACTTTTTATAACATAATAATTTTAATAATTGAGTTATTTCCACTTGGAATCTTAAACTTTTGAGTCCAAATTTGGAATTTGCGTGCGATTTTATCCTAGTATAGGATTTTACAACACTTAAAATGGATAACGGAATAAGCCTCTACGTAAATTTTTAGTTAAAGAACAGTAAACTTTCGATCTTAATAAATGCATGTCTACGTGTTTGATTGATGAACGGACTGCACCCCTTGACCAAGGAAACACCCCAGACATTTTCATCAGAAAAATTTTCACAACCGTTGGGTGCATCGGCACGCTATTGAGACCGACGCCCCAAAAAAGGGGTCCCTGCCTCAAAAATATGTCCTACACATATTTGGGCATCCATACAACGGTTGCGTAAGGACCAAAGGCCAACTGCCCTAGCGTACGGTCCCCACTGGCCACCATGTAGACACCCATGCAATTACTAACCTGGAAGGTACATGCGTACCTCACCTTTTGTCTGCGTACAGGCACCATCCCTTTCCCCATAGAGATTGTACCCGACAGTCCATACCCAACACTCTCTACAGGATTGTACCCGACAGCCCTCTGCAGCCCCTCTCCTATAGCAATCCCTTTTCAGCCCATCTCCAAGTAGGCTTTGTAGAATTTCTTTTATCGTACATCGTCTTTTGCACCTCGCTTTGCTCTCCCTTTCCCTACACTCGTACCCGTACCAACCCCTATATAAACCCCCCAACTCCCTCATGGCCGATACCCCGATGCCCTGTGCTGCCCGTACCCGACACTCTCTACAGAGACTGTACCTGACATTCCGTACCCACCAACACTATGCAGGACTTTATCCGACAGCCCTCTGCAGCAGTCCCTCTCCCAGCAAGCCTTTTCAGCCCATCTCCAAGTAGGTTTTGCAGAATTTTTTTCAACATCCCACCCTTGTGTTGTGGAGATGGTGTCCTAAGCTACTCTCCCACCCCATGTGAATAGACTTAAGAGAGAACTCCCCTTCTCTCCCTTAAGTGGAGGCTTTTGCCCCAAATTCCAGTTTAAGGACACCTTCCCCCCATTTGCGGCGGTGACTTTAGTAAGCACACTTTGGCTCTTAGAGGTGGTTCCCACATAAGAGTTTTATGCCCCTAAAGTGAGCAAACAAACTCCAATTGATGATTCAATTGAAGCATTGAGTTCATGGTATTTTGGGCTACGAGAAGGTGGAAATAATGGTTCCTCCTCGAAGACGCCAAAATACCACCTAGGAAAACGTGGATAACAACGACGCTAGAACGAATGCCCTAGATGTGGCCCCAACGCTCCCCTTGGGAGTCCCACGAGGAACTAATGGCTAGGTTAGCTTAATAATCGTTTAAAAAGAGGTTTTTTGATTGACTTTTAATGTTAGCATTAATTAAGAAAGAAAGAACATGTTACTTTTTCTTGCTTTGAAAATACCAAAATTCTTGTGAAATTGTTGCTTTCTCAAGAAGTTGATGTTGTTTCTCATATCCTATGGTTTAGTTAAGAAATTGTGTTGTTATCTTGATTAAGTTAAAGTACAGGTACATTTTCACCCCGCCTTGATGCTAATCTCGTTTCTGTGCTTGTGTAGCCAGGCGACGACATTAGCAAGGCCCGGAGTGGGCCCAAGGTATCCTTCTTACCATTGGGAAGATGAGACTCACCAATGTTTAGGCGAGTATTACGAATGCTGCCTAGTTCTGCGGGACTAAGCTAGTGCAGTGATAAGCCCACCCTAGCATGTAGACATCCCTCCGAGGAGCAGGAGGATCAAGCGATGGAGCTTGAAAGAGCAATGGGATGGCTTGAGTGCTTACCAGCTACCAAATGACGAGGTGTATAGTCTCGTAGGGATTGCCTAGTCTATAGAGGTTGGAAGGCCGAATTCTAGATCATCGATAGAATAAAATAAAGGAATAAGAGAGCTTGGATCTAGCTATGGATAGATTTGAACATTGTATTTATTTATTTATGAAATCCCTTTTTTGCTACCATTGTTGTATCATTGTTAAGGGCTGTTTAAACGAACATTGTGTAAGGTCATTAATTAAGGAACTTGTTTATATATGTCACACTTCCCAACAAGTGGCCCGCTTTTGCCAAGGCCTGAATGAACCTTTGGATTCCTGCCTTGAAGCAATGAGGCCGAGCACATTGCAAGATGCTCTCATACAAGAAAAATCTCTTGTGAAGGAGCTCAAGTCTGCCAAATGTAAGCCTCAGAAGAGATCTCACCCTGAATGAAAGCCTAAGGATTAGTCTTAAAAGAAGCCCCAACAAAATACTCCCTACTACAATCAAGGTCGGCAAACGAACTCCTTTGTTCCCTGCTCATATGTTGATTCTTCTCTAGAGAGGCCCTTGTGTGTTTCAACTGCAAACAAACCGAGACACTTTAAGGCCAACTACCCCGAGCTAGCAACATCCTTTCCTCAAAGTGATCGAGCAAATCAGAGCCATGGAACCCCCATCTACCAAGGTGCAAGAGGTGGTGGACATGGTAGAGGTCGCGGAGCAGTTACACGCGCGGCCTATGCTGTAAATGAAGAACCAACTTTGGAAATGGCTGAAGAAGAGCGTGCCACCATCCATGTGGCGGTAGAACATTAAGGTCCTAATCAGCAATTTGGTGTTATTCAAACCCCAGCAAGTCATCATGATAAGCCATTTCAGCTTTTGATTGTGGTAGTACCCATTCATTTCTTTCTCCAAGGTGTTTATAAAAATAATCTGGGTCAAAAACCAGCTCGGAAAATGGTTGTAGAACTAGCTAGTGGAAAGGAAGTAGTATCTCACCATTCTGTAGGAAACCTTAACTTTGAATTGGGTAATGAACTCATGGCCGTTTTAGGATCTTACCATTAGGTATTTATGATGGCATCTGTGGGATGGACTAGTTAATCACAAACAATGCTAGTATTCACTGTAATTAGGGGAGTATCACTTTTAAAAATGAGCATGGCCAAGTAGTATTAGTTCGGGGGGGAAGACAAGTAAACCTAAGTCTAAACATCTTCTCAAGGGAGCATATAAGGGACAACAAGTTTTCCTAGCTAAGCTCAACAAAGCTACTGAACCTAGTAAAGAATCAGAATCCTCTTAGCTCCAAGAATTCTTTGACATCTTTCCTAACAAGCTTATAGGGTTAACATCTCCTCGAGAAGTCGATCACGAAATCGAGCTGATCCCTGGTGCTCAACCTGTCTCAAAAACACCCTATAAATGTCTCTCCCTGATGCCATAGAGCTCAAGGAGAAACTTTTCCAACTCATTGAGCAAGGATTTGTATGCTCCAGCAACTCTCCTTGGAGAGCTCCCATTCTTTTCCAAAAGAAGAAGGATGGCACTCTTCGTCTCTACATTGATTTTATCGGGGGCTAAATCAAGTCATTGTGTTTAAGAGCAAGTATCCTATATCCCTTGCATCGGCGAGCTTCTTGACAGGCTTCATGGGGCCAAGGTTTTCTCAAAAATAGATTTGAGGTCTGTCTACTATCAGATCAGAGTCAGGGAAGCATATATACCTAAGACAGCTTTCAATACCCATTATGGCCACTATGAGTTTACTGTAATGTCATTCGGGCTAACCAATGCTCCTGCAACTTTCAGCAAGATATATTTCATCCCTACTTGGATGAATTTTTACTTGTCTTCTTTGATGATATATTTGTCTACTCCAAGTCGGTGGAAGAGCATGAGGAGCATGTGCGTAGAGTTATGCAAAATAGTGTGGTTGCCAATCCATCAAGTCAGTTTTGATCCACTCAAAGCCATCATTACCTCAACACCAATCTTGAAACTTCCTGATTTCACCAGGGAATTTGAGGTGGTTACTGATGCTAGTAGTTTAGTACTTGGTGGTGTCTTATCCTAAGAAGGAATACCGGTCACTCATACTCCTTGCAAGTTGAAGCAATATGAGGCCAACTATGCCACCCATGATTTGGAGCTCTTAGTAGTTGTTCATTACCTCAAGTTATGAAGACATTATCTCTTAAGGCGTAATTTCAGATTGTAACTGATCATAAGAGTCTAAAGTGGATTTTCACCTAGCCTAACCTCAATATGAGGTAGAGAAGATGGGTTGAAATCCTACAAGAATATGACTTTGACATCAAATTATGCCCTGGGAAGGATAATATTGTAGCAAATGCACGTAGCCGCAAATCGTTCTTGAGTGCAATTTTATTGCCAAATGATCCCATACTGGTCAAGGTGAAAGAAGTCTCATTTCATGATCTTGATTACCAAAGGATGGTGAAATTAGTCAAAGAAGGGGGAACTTCAGTGAAAGAGAAAAATCTTATCAAGGGGGTTACTTCACCCATGATGGGTGCCTCTACTTCAATCACATGCTATGTATTCCTCCTCCGGATCCTGCCCCTAAAGAAGCTAATCCTCCACGAAGCTCATGATAGCCCCACTGCATGGTATCCAGGCTATGCAAAGACCTTAAATGCTATAAGGAGGAGCTAAGGGCAGGCTTGAAAAATGATGTCCTTCGATACTTAAAGCAATGTCTCTCATGTCAAAGGATCAAAGCTGAAAGAGTCAAGATACTTGGAAAGCTTCAACCCTTGGATATTCCCCAAATGAAGTTGGAATGCATTAGTATGGATCTTGTCACAAGTCTCCTCATTGTACACGGAGGATATGATTCCATTTTTGTGGTGGTGGACTTGCTCATCAAAGTAGCTCATCTTATACCAGCAAAGAAGACCTTCAAAGCTTCTGATGTTGCCCGAATATTCATTAAGGAGGTCTTCAAGCTTCATGGTCTACTGAGAAGGATAGTCAATGACTGGGATTCTGACTTCACTTCAAAGTTCATGTAGTTCTTATTTCAGGCCTTGGGTACTTAACTTTGCTTTAGTACAACTTATCATCCAGAGACCGATGGCCAGATTGAGAGAGTCAACCATGTAATTGAGGACATTCTTAGAGCCTATTGTGGATGGTAGCCAAGAAGATGGATTCAATACATTTCTCTAGTAGAATTTGCCTATAATACATCTTATCACCAGAGTATAGAGATGTCAACATTAAAAGCACTCTATGGATAGGAATACTTATCTCCTCTAAATTTCTTTAATCCAATTGTAAGAGTCAAAGCCTCTAGAAAAATGCTCGAGGAGATGGAAGAACAGACCAAGGCTATCCATAAAGATATTAAAGCTGCTCAAGATTGGTAAAAGTATTATGCTGTGACAGAAGGAGGTCTGAAAAGATGTTCAAGGAAGGAGACAAAGCTCTTCTATGGGTGTGACCCAAGCGTAGCTCTCTGTCACTTGGGAAATATAAGAAGCCTAGCCCAAGATATTGTGGACCCTATACAATCATCAAGTGTCTGGGCAGAAGCGCCTATAAGCTGTAGCTCCCAGCCCATATTAAGATCCATAATGTATTTCATGTAAGCTTGTCATTTAGCCTTATGTACCTAGTCTCAATCATATTCTTGATGATGAGCAAGTTGTAATCCCAACTCAAGGAGTCCTTGAGTTGTAGCCTAGTAGGATCATAGATTCTAGAGAAAGGCAACTTCGTAATAGAACTCTTATAGAACATCTAGTATAATGGAAAGATTACCCTGAAGAGGATGCAACTTGGGAAGATGAAGCTACACTCTTAAAAGATTACCCTGAATTCATGATGAGATGAGGACATCTCAATTTCTTTGAGGGGGGAAGGATGTAACGTGCCCATTTTCAATAATAATATATGTCCATTTGATAGAGATTTATAATCTTTTATAATGTAAAAATCATCAATTCTAATAATTGAGCTATTTCCACTTGGAATCTTAAAACTCAAAGTCCAAATTTAAAATCTGTGCACGATTTTACTCTCATATAGGATTTTACAGCACTCAAAACAGACTACAAAATAAGATTTTTAGTTATTTTTAGTTAAAATACAGTAAACTTTCGACCTTAATAAATGCATGTCCGGGTGTCTGATTGACGAACGGACTGCACCCCTAAAACTAGGGAAACATCCCAGACATTTTCACCAGAAAAAATTCGCAACTCGCCGAGCGCATTGACATGCATATCGAGGCCAGCGTCCCAAAAAGATACCGTACACAAACCCAGGTGTCTGTACAACAGCCGTGACTGCCCTAGCGGACGGTCCCCACCAGCCATGTGGACACACATGTGAGACCACTAACCTGGAAGGTATATGCATGCATATCTCACCTTTTGCTTGCATACAGGCACCATCCCTTTCCCTAGACTCATGTAGCCACAGACCGGTGTACTTTCCTGTACATCGTCCTTTGACCCCCCCCTTTTCTCTCCCTTTCCCTGCACCCATAGCACATACGCCCCTATATAAACCCCCCATCTCCCTCATGGCCGATACCCTGATGCCCTGTGCTACCCCTACTACCTGACACTCTGTGCAGAGACTGTACCCGACAATCCATGCCTTATAATCTGTGCGGGACTGTAGCCGACAGAACCCTGCAGCCCCTTTTCAACCCATCTCCAAGTAGGCTCTGCATAAGTTTTTTCAACATCCCACCCTTGTGTTGAGGAGAGGGTGTCCTAAGTCCCCCCCCCTCTCCCCTCCCTGTGGAAAGAATCATTTCTCCATGAAGACGCCAAAGTACCACCTCGAGAAGCGTGCATAACAATGACCATAGAGAGAATGCCCTAGATGCCATCTCAACTCTTCCCTTGGGAGTTCCACAAGAAGGAACTAATGGCCAGGTTAGCTTAATAATTGTTTAAAAAGAGGGTTTTGATTGACTTATAATGTTACCATTAATTAAGAAAGAAAGAAGGTGTTACTTTTTCTTACTTTGAAAATACCAAAATTCTTATGAAATTGTCGCTTTCGAGAAGATGATGTTGTTTCTCATATCCTATGGTTTAGTTAAGCAATTGTGTTGTTATCTTGATTAAGTTAAAGTACAGGTATATCTTCTCCCTGCCTTGATGCTAATCTTGTTTTCGTACTTGTGTCGCTGGGCGCGGCGATGTTAGCGAGGCCTGGACTCGGACCAAGGTATCCTTCCTACCATTGGGAAGATGAGACTCGCCAGTTTAGGTGAGTATTGTGAATGCTGCCTAGTTTTGCAGGCCCAGGCTAGTGCGGTGAATAAGCCCACCCTAGCGTGTAGACATCCCTCTCCGAGGGAGCGGGAGGATCAAGAGATGGAGCCTGAGAGGGCGACAGGCGGCTTGAGTCCTCGCCAGCTACCAACGATGAGGTATATGGTCCTGTAGGGATTGCTCATTCTATAGAGGCTTGAAGACCGAATTCTAGATCATCGGTAGAATAAAGTAAAATAATAAGAGAGCCTAGATCTCTGGCTATGGATAGATTTGAACATTTCATTTATTTATTTATTTATTAAATCCCTTGTTTGCTAGCATTGTTTTATCATTGTTAAGGGTTGTTTAAATGAACACTTTGTAAGGTCATTAATTAAGGAACTTGTTTATATATGTCACACAACATGGTAGGACTAATTAGAAAAAAAATTGATGTGTGACTTGGGTGGAAAGTGGGAGAATGGAATGCCATGACTGCACCATCCTATGGATGGGTGGACCCGATTAGTCAGGTAGCTTTGCAACATAATGAATTGAAAGCTCTTTGTTAGGTAAGTAGGTCCCTGGGCAACCTTGCTCTAAAGGATTAGGCCACGCTGTGCTCGCATAGATGGGAAAAAAGTGTTGTTTCCAGGAATCAACAATAGGGGTTGCCCAAGTTAAGGTATGGGTGATTTGATTTTAAGAATCATTCAGGAGACCACGCTCCCCCTAGCAAGATAGAACTAGGTCTTACCTATTAGTCGTATCTTTGCATCTTTACATGGTTGAGGTGTCGGACGAGGAGTAGGAAATTTTTCTCTTGTTAGATCTAGTAGACTATCTTAAGATTTCCCCTATCTAGGATGGGGGGGACCTTACAGTGCTAGATTCATGTGTTTATAAGGGCTATTGGGCTAGTTCATTTGTAATATTTTCTAGGCACTCAATGAGCAACCAAGCATAGACAAAGTTATTGGGTTATTGTGTGAACACACTTAGTTGGACATTATAATTAGGGTTGGTAGCCAGTTCACTAACATTAGACTATAAATAAGAGTCTAGGCTCTAGCCATATTCATTCATTGATCAATCAACCATCATTATGTTATTGATAACTAAGAAGCAGTGCTACCATTGAGTATCTCTATTCAGCATGACTTTATGTTAGTAATACATAGTAGATTAGGTCATCTCTCTCTTCTATGTATTGAGCATGAAGAAGAAGTAGTTTGTGCATGTGTTTATCTTAGGGTGTCATGTTTTGACAATAGAAAGGCTTCAATTTTTTTTCTCATCATAAGGGAATAGAGATCCATCGTGGAGAACCTAATCATCATAAGCATTTTCACTCAGGTTTATGTTTTTTCATCAAGGCTGCCTTTTGCAAATTTTGTATCAGATAGCCTTGGTGTATGCAAGGGGCGCTCAGCCAAAGGGCAAGAAAGAGGTCCAAACACACTAAGTAGAGGGCAGACATAGCAAGCAAGCAAGGTGGCATGTTGGTGCTTTAAACACAGCCAAACAGGGGTGGAAGACGGTGCATTAGGGGGGTATAGTGGTGGAAACTCAAAGGCTAGGTTTGGGAGAACATAAGGGTGGCTAGATTTAGCAAAACCTATAGCCATATGTAGGTTGCAGGATAGCACACAATAGGCAGTTATCCACAGTAGCAAAATGCATCAAGAGGGCACCTATAGGCCGACTAGCTTATGGACAGAGGGGTAAAATGTTTACACATCATGTAAGTATATGCGGCTTCTTTGCCCGAGCCACAACCACCTTTCCTCCATTGGGCAAGGATGAAACCTTTGTAGATTTAGGCTTATGCAGGTACAAGCTTACGCTATGACAAGCCTAAGCTATGATGGATCAAAGAGATCCATGGCGTGAGTGTGTGGGGGAAGAGAGAGAGAGAGAGAGAGTTTGCATATGATTATATTGATTGATAGATATTATGAAACCTTCACCAAGTACAATGCTTTTATAGCCTTAGAGGCTTATGTGCATGACATCACTGCATATGTCAAACCTAAATAATATCAAGATATTCAACTACTCAAAGTGGGTTAAGATTACACTCATAGGGAGTGTTCACACACACACACACACACACACACACATGAGCTCCGAAATACCCAACAAATCCCCCTTCGAGCGAAGATGGAGATGCTTGAGAAGACCTTCAATAGCCAATGCAATTTGGGCTCTAAACTGTAACACGTGATACAAAAGATCACAGTCTACCAACACCTGAAACTTTCTTGTCAGGCTTGATATAAGAGCTTGACCTCACGTGTCTATGCCTACATCGGTCTACTCAAAGACGCCCCCTCCCTCCCTCCCTTGCTCTATTCAGATGTGAAGTGATTGATGGAGTCTTTTACAAAATTAATGCATTACAAAAATAGAAGGGAGAACACACACATGAATTATTGAACTTAGGAATTGGGGGACTTCTTGGGCGGAGAACCCTTGACTCAACTTAAAATAGGAAGTAGATAAATTTAAGTTTAAGAACTTTCTCTGGAGCAGAAGAGCAGGCTCTTTCATCAACATTTCCAAAGCACGAGAGTGACTGACCCATGCACGGATGACAATGAAGTGCTCAGTGAAGCCCATGTCAATGATGGCCATGAAGAGCTTGACGCAAAAGCCCAAACATAAAGGAGGCCCAAAGGCATTATTTGTAATGCCTATGTGAACCTCCTCTTAATAGAGATTCTTTTTCACGAGTGGGAGACAAACAGTCTGAAAATATAGCATCGATTGGAAAGGGATGATCCTCCACAAGCTACTCAATCTAATCTTAAGAACCTTTACTCTCATAGACATCTTCATGGTATTTGAGAATCTTCAACTTTTATTGTGATCCCACTATGTTCTTGAGGCCCAGTTCACAAGATTCAGAAGCTACGACATGTCAAGCCCAAGTCCCAGCCTGGCGGTTGATGTTGATGATGGTTGTTGTCTACACAGTCTGTGATTGTGCTATGTTGTCGTATCTTTGGATGCCTTGTAATGAGCTTAAAGGCCGTTGCCACCATTAGGCACTCTTCCCCTTTACTAGAGAAGACATTTTATTTCATACATTTTCATTAGAGAACAAGGATGTTGGTGTTCATGAGGTTCTTCCTTTATCATTGTTATGTACTGTCATGGTGAGGTGCTTCAATTTCAGAAAACGAGGATGTGTGCAGTCTCTGTGCTTGTCAGTATATATTCTTATGTCAAGTGAAGAGGCGGAAAAGGAGCTAAGAAAGGAAATGCAAGGAGCCGTGGTTATACATACATGTGAAGGTTTGCAATGGATTCAACTTCAAAATACAGTTGTGGACCTGAAAGTTATTACATTAAAAGCATCATACAAACAGCAAAAAAAGTCTTTATGTATAAGTCTTCAACGCAAAAGATGCACAGTAGCAGAGTCTTAGAGAAGTATCTCTTGTAGGGCTTGTTCCATTTATATAGAGCCCTGGACAAGGCTTGGATAAGTAATCAAGCAAGAAATTAGATTATTTCGAAATGCTTTTGCTGTGTGTTTCGAACCCGTGGATCTACATGACGATCTCCGGCTTTAGGATGCTGGATTTGATCTCCTTGTGGGGCAACACCACCCCACCGTTGCTGTAAATCTCATCTGACAAATGCACATCTTCCCCCAAGACAGTCATGTTCTCCACTCTAGCCCACTGCCCAACAGTGGAATGCCACCCAACGATGCTTCCTGAGATGCAAGCGTGCTTTTTCACCCTCGCCCCTCGCATAATAGTGCACCTTGAGAGCCTCACCCCCGCCTCAACCACACAGCTCTGCCCAATCGACACATCAGGACCAATCAAACAACCTTGCCCTATCTGGGCGCTCGCATCCACCATCACATTCCCCACTATATTTGGCCCCTTTGCCAGTTTCTCTGGAGCATTCCTCTGCAGAGAATCCAAGTACAGACGGAGACCCGTTATGTAGTCTCTTGGCTGCCCGACATCCATCCAAAACCCTGGCAAAACCATTGCAAAAAGCTTATTTTCCCGAGCAATCTTTGGAAAAACTTCCTTCTCGATCGACGTGGGTCTCAATTCAATCCTATCCAGCACTTCGGGGTTGAGAAGGTATATCCCTGCATTGATCTTGTTTCCTACAAAAGCTTGTGGCTTCTCTACAAAGCGTTGCACCTCGCCTGACTTGTCATCCAAAACGACAACTCCATACTTGGAAGGTTCATCCACCTGATATAGACAATCATGCATAGATCGAACCTTTAGAGCTCATTAATGCCAAGAAACAAAACCCATACATAAATTGCGATCCTGAGAAGGCTATGCTATAATTTGTGCACCACATTAAAATGAGGAATGATTCTTGTGATAAGCATGCCCTTAACTGCACATATAATGATACACGAAAACTCAATTTCTGCACATAAGAAAGCCTAGAAAAACACACCCCTGACATGCAACACCACATCATGCATGGTGTGAGAGGAGACAGCCAATACTCATGTCTTTGTAGAGTGCAGCTGGTACGTGTGGCACAAATGGACACACGTGAAATGCAAGTGCCGAACCAGTGAGAAAACAAGAATGATACTTAAACCATGACTACCTTGGTGACCATTATAGAGGCTTCCCCTCCATGAGATTTGTGGAATTCTATCATCTTCTTCAGAGGATACTCGCTGATTACGTCGCTATTAAGGACGAAGAAGGGCTCGCCGGATCCGTCTATGAGTTTATCTCTGGCCAGTGCCAAGGGCCCAGCTGTGCCCATTGGCTCGAACTCTTGCGAGCACACAATTTTGATGCCGAGCTGGGTTTCAAACTCCTTCAGGAAGCCCAACATTACCTGCATACACCCAAACATCCATGAAAGTCACAATGCAGACTACAAAATGCTGAGATTCTTGGTTGAAAAACTTTCAAACGCAGGGTTAGATCTCAGTATCGGACACGATGAGAGCAAAAGAAGCAGAACCAGAGCAAAAAAGCAAAGCACCTCTGGCTGGTAGTTGATTGCAAGGACCACCTCCTTCACACCAATGGACCGGAGGGCCTCGATCTGGAGAGACAGAGAAAACCCATCATCAATTCCACAAATCAAAGGCATCCCAACAAGGGGAATGCAAGTAGAAATTACACGGTAATTAGAGTGGTTTTCATTACCTGATGGAGAATCATGGGCTTGTTGGCGAAGTCCACCAGCGGTTTTGGCAAGCTCAATGTGAGAGGGCGGAGCCTGGTGCCAAAACCGCCGACCAAGATGAGGGCCTTCATGGTTTCAAACACAAGAAGAAAGCGGAAACCCCTCTTGGATTCAAGAAAGAGAGCTGCGAAATTCGGGTGGAAAGGAGGAATTGTGAGTGAAAACCCAAATATTTCCTCTTTGGTTTGGAGCGAATCACTGCGCTTGGATTGGATGCGAAGGGCGTAATGCAAGTGAGCTCATTGGGCACGCACAAGCTCTCTTCCCGTGCATGGGGAGACATATATAAGGAGGTGGGTCTGATGTGTGAGAGAGAATTTGTGCGTGTGTGGGGTGGCGTGTGTGTGTTGTCTTGTGTGGGCCACAGACAGCTGGATGTAGGCTTTGAAAGAAGACCAAAAGGCCCCATGCATCACCACTTTTTTAAGCCCGCCCTTAATCATTGCATTACTTAGATTCGAACCCAAGCCCTTCAACATCAATGCCTAGTTGGAAATAGCTCACTCAACATTAAAAATTTCCACCTCAAATCCATTTAGCAGGAGAAAAAAAATGGATAACCAACTTCTCTTCAATCTATATCCACCCTTCAAAGCTGCCCCTTGCCTAGAGAGGAAGCTACCTCCTTGAAATCTTGCGAAGTTAGACATCTTCGAACCATGTGAGAAGCAACCCTTCGATTTTTGACACAAGTCTTTGCCCTCAGCACAACCACCATGTAGGATTGATTGACAACCTTGCTTGTCTCATGTCATGGTTGGACACATAGATATCTATAAACACCCCATATGATATTTGTGTTTATGTAGATAAATGTGCAAGATTAAGTGTCCTCTAATGGGAGGAGTCACAAGGTTTGAAGTGTATGTTGCATGGGTTAACATAGTTCATATGGGTTTTTAAAAAGATTTTTTTTTCCATGGCATGAGTTAAAAACATTCTCAACAAGAAGAGCTAGTTTGAAATGAATTTATTAAAAATTGTATTAAGACTTAGAACAAAAAATTCGTGCAAGTGATGTGCTTTAAAGAACCCGCATATCCCAAGGCTCGTGAACACACTATATTGTCAACGAAAATAGAAATCAAGTACTTTAAATTTAAGATCATAAGCCAGAAGCCCAATCTATATTGTCAATAAAGATATTAGTCAATCGCTTTAAATTTAAGGTCATAAATCTAATTTTGTTGTTACTTAAAACAAATGCATATGTATTTACCAATTTAGAGATTGATCATTCAATAATTTTATAAGTCCATAGTGGGTATATACACACAAGCTAGTTTTTTTTACCAAAATCACATTCATTAAAACTTAATCTTCACATTGCCCAATAGTGGTGGGTATAAGGATGTTGAATTGTAACATTAAGGTCAAAAATCCAATTTCCTTGTTACTCAAAACGAATACAAAGGGATTCACCAATTTAGAGATTGTTAATTCAATACTTTTAGAAGTCTAGAGAAGTCCATAGTGGCTATATACACATAGCTAGTTTTTTACCAGAACCACATTCATCTTCACATTTCCCACCAATAGTGGTTGGTATAAGGATGTTCAATTGTAACTCACATACCATTTTTTGCACTAATATAATAGAAGAATGCTTTTGAACGATGGTAAATTTAAAACTTATAAAAGCTTAAAAGACATAACATTTAAAGGATCTTGAATTGACTAGTACAAGGCCAATGAATCTTTTAACATATTTGTAAGACCCTCCTTGCTTGTTTCTTATGATTTTTAAACATTTCCCATAGCTTTACTATCTCATTATCTTGTTTTTAGGTCTTAAAGAAAATAGGCCTTTAGAGTAAGAAGCCCACTCACATGCATACTTGTCTAGTTCAAATATCCCCTGATGCAAATATTTCTTTCACAAACACTTTACATTGCCCTATTGATATTAAGGATATTTACTTCTGAAATGGTTTGATATACATGGATAAATATAAATTTTCTTCAAATTCATTGTACCATTTAGGACACTTGCCTCACCTATACATATATTATATATATGTATCCCTTCATTGTCGCTTTCTTTGATCATTTATTCATAGAATTTGTTCCACACTATCAAACAAATCGATAGATGCTACTTTATGAAAGCATGAAAACAACATGTTAATGGTAATGATTATGAAAGCATGAAAACAACATGTTAATGATTATGAAAAAGTAGTTTGTTCACATTCTACATCAGAAAAAAGAAGGATGTATTGGCTTTGAATGTGTGGGTACATTGTTTTGTAACCGTGTGGGTATAGTGCTCATGATTATGCTTCAAAGCAAAAATACGAGAAAAAACGTGTACATATTCTAATTCTTATAAGAAAAAAAGAATCATGAGCCTTAAAATATATTTTGTTCAATTGTAAAGGTGGAGTCCCTATGATCAAAGTCTGATATGATTACCAAGCTAATTTGATTCACATGATTTACTTAAGTTTGATGTAATCGGGGTTGATGATTTGCTTAAGTTTGATGTAATCGGGGTTGATGATTTGCTTTATACCTTTTTTTTGGAAGCAAAACTACTCTGGTTAACTAATGTCCAACCACATTTGGTATAGACATCCTTGAGTGTGGGAAGGTCCACTTTTAATCCTCCCATGTGAAAATTTCCATATTGTGTCCACTCTCCCCTTTTCAAGTCTAAAACCAATCCTAGTTAGGTTTGGAAATCTAGGCTTGGTAAACTTCAAAGCCTAGATATGATGCTATGTGTGAGGCTTGGGTAGGCACAAATCTTATATATGCATGCCACTTTATGTCCACATCAGCTTCGAGAGGATCCACATAAGCACCTTGCCATCTCCACCCTCCATGTCAACATGGTCAACCTAGTTGACTCCCCACCTCATCATCCTAGTCATCATTAATGCCACATCTTCTTGCCATCTTTGCATGCCACCTCGCACTTGTTGACATGGCATGCCACATCAGCCACCATAATAGTGCCAGATGTCAAGAAAATGACACGTGTCATGCACGCATGTGACACGTTGTGGCACCTCCTTCCCACCTTCCCATTTTTTTCAAAAGTATATTTCTGAAAAGTTTAATTTAGTATTAAAAAAAAGAGAAATAAAATATATAATTTTAAATAATAAAATATATATAACTTATTAATATAAAAGAATTTAAAATCACTAATTTTAAAGGATTATATTTTGGAATTAGATAAATAATATTATTTTTAAAGTTCATGTTATTTAATTAAAAATTTTTAATTTTTTAAATTTAATATTTCTTGAAAATATTTTATGTGTAGAATAAGCCTACCAATGCGTCCATCTCAACATCCATTGCCTTCTCCCATACATGCTTCCCAATAGCTTCTGTATAGCATGTAGGTTCCACATGCTTCACCAAAGAGGTCATATAAGCGTAATGCATAGCAAAGTCACGATATGTCAACCTGTCAATTGGATACCTGGACCCTTTGGGATCTCCGCAATGCATGCGAGTCACTCTGAACACCTATCACTCTAGCATGTGGAGGCACATATCTATCATGCCTTGCACCTCGTGTGTGCATAAAACTAGTATGCCAAGTTCCTCATCCAAACTTTTCTGAACTTGACGACTCATAACCTGTGATGCCAATTCCTTCAACCTTCTTTTTTCCTTTATCCACAGCACTACTCCCAGTGCTCACACTCTCATGTCTCAAGCATCCTGACCATGGATGTATAGTGCTACTCTCAGACTCTGCTGGCCCAGACATAGAAATAGAACTTGTTTGTGGCAAGTTCACATGCACATCAGCATCAATGGAATCAATGACGCCCTCATCCTTTGCCTTGTAACAACTAGCAAGTTCATCAAACACCACATCTCGTGAGATAACCACTTGCCTAGTATGTGGATTGTAACATTTATATGCCTTGCGATCCTGTGCATACCCAACAAAAATGCACTTTTTTGCCTTAGGATCTAGCTTCTTTCTTCACTCATCTGGCACATGCACATAAGCTATGCTACCAAACACTTGGAGGTGTCCAATGTTTGGCCTAAAACCTGTAAGACGCATCTCTGGAATACTTCCATGTATGGCAGCTGTGGGTGTCTTATTAAGTACATACACCGTTGTGGCACACGCTTCTGCCCAATAATAGTCTGGCATGCTCTTTTCATTGAGCATTGCCCTAGCCACATCACCAATGACTCTATTTTTCCTCTAAGCAGCAACACCATTTTGTTGAGGTGTATACCTCCAAGTTAGCTGCCTTATTATGCCATTCTTTCTCATGAAGTTCTCAAAAGCATGTGAGGTGTATTCGCCACCTCCATCTGTCCTCAAACATTTTATCCAAGAGCCATATTGCTTCTCTGTAAAAGCTTTGAAGTCCATAAACTTTCCCAACACTTCAATCTTCTCTTTGAGAAAGTAAATCCAAGTTATTCTGCTGAAATCATCAATGAATGTCACATAATACATGCTGCCTTTAATGGATGGGTTTTGTGCAGGACCCCATACATCACTATGAACAATCTCAAGTGGAGTGCATCCTTGACCAGGATACAGTGGTGGATGATCATGGGTTTTCTTTTGACGCCCAAGCATGATTGTGGCAGGCCGGTTCTACCAGTAGATTCGCGACTTCATTGGAGGATTCTTGAGTTCTAGCAGTGGAAGTGGGAGTTAGAGGCATTTCAGTTCTCTCATCGAGTGGTTGCTGCCACGCTCACTCTTGATCGAGTACAGAGCCAAAAACAAAGTTCTCGCTCTCATTTTCAGCTTCGAGTGGATGACCATGAGATAATTCTAGAGCATTTGAGAGCTAGAGAGAGTGCTGTTGACTAGATCTCTATCTTGATAGTGACTAAACTTAGACTAGCTGGGTTAGCTCACTTACATTGTACTTAGATTTATTGGCAGTGACTAACCTCAGAATAGTTGGGGTAGCTCATTTTCATTATGCCTTGATCTTTTGAGTTAGTGGCTAAACCCAGAGTGGTTGGGTTAGCTCACATTTTGATGTACTTAGTTGATGTTTTTATCATTATGAGTTTTTTCATTATTGAGGATCATTGCATTTGAGTTGATTTTTATGGATTTTGGATTTTTATAACAATTTGGGTATCATATTGTTTGTTGAAAATCCCCATGCCATCATACCTAAATATGCTTCTATGGTGACCAAAATTTACAAGAATGTGGGGGGGACCCATCCCCACATGCTCACAAAGTTTGGTCACCATCGGAGTATGTTTGGGTATGATGGCATGGGGAAGAGCAAGATTTTTCATGGCCTCTCAAGCACCAAGAGACCTGAAAAATCCACAAAATCCACACCACTGGGCACTAATTGCTAATCCAAACATGCTCCGATGGTGACCAAACTTTGCAAGCATGTGGGGGGGACCCACCCCCATGTACTCACAAAGTTTGGTCACCATCGAAGCATGTTTGAGTACGATGGCATGGGGAAGAGCAAGATTTTCCATGGCCTCTCAAGAACCAAGAGACTTGAAAAATTTGCATTGGGTGCTAATTTCTAACCCAAACATGCTCCGATGAGGATCAAACTTTTCAAGCATGTGGGGGTGGGTCTCCCCCACATGCTTGCAAAGTTTGGTGATCATCAAAGCATGTTTGGGTATGATGGCCTGGGGAAGAGTGGGATTTTCCATGGCCTCTCAAGCACCAAGAGACCTCAAAAATCCGCACTGGGCACTAATTGCTAACCGAAACATGCTCCAAACTTTGCAAGAATTTGGGGAGACCCGTGGCCCCACATGCTTGCAAAGTTTGGTCACCATCAGAGCATGTTTGGGTACGATGGCATGGAGAAGAGCGGGATTTTCCATGGCCTCTCAAGCACCAAGAGACTTGAAAAATCATCACTGGGCACTAATTACTAATCTAAACATGCTCCAATGGTTACCAAACTTTGTGAGCATGTAGGGGTGGGTCCTCTCCACATGTAGGGGTGGTCCCCTCCACATGCTCGCAAAGTTTGGTCACCATCAGAGCATGTTTGGGTATGATGGCTTGGTGAAGAGCAGTATTTTCCATGGCCTCTCAAGAATCAAGAGACTCACACTGGGCGCTAATTGCTAATCCAAAAATGCTCCAGTGGTGAGACCAAACTTTGCAAGCATGTGGTGGGGACCACCCCCACATGCTCACAAACTTTGGTCCCCATCGGAGCATGTCTGGGTATGATGGCATAGGGAAGAGCGGGATTTTCCATGGTCTCCAAGAGACTTGAAAAATCCGCATTGGGCGCTAATTGCTAACCCAAACATGCTCTGATGGGGACCAAAGTTTGCAAGCATGTGGGTGTGGGTCCCCCCCACATGCTTGCAAAGTTTGGTCACTATTGGAGCATGCTTGGGTACGACGGTATGGGGAAGCGCGGGAATTTCATGGCCTCTCAAGCACCAAAAGACTTGAAAAGCCATTGCTAACCCAAACATGCTCCGATGGGGACCAAACTTTGCGAGCATGTGGGGGCGGGTCCCCCCCCAGATGCTCGTAAATTTTGGTCACCATCGGAGCATGTTTGGGTACGATGGAACGGGGAAGAGTGGGATTTTCCATGGCCTCTCAAGCACCAAGAGACTTGAAAAATCATCACTGGGGACTAATTGCTAATCTGAATATGCTCTGATGGTGACCAAATTTTGCGAGCATGTGGGGAGGGTCCTCCCCACATGCTCGCAAATTTTGGTTACCACATCGGAGTATGTTTGGGATGATGGTATGGGGATTTTCAAGAAACAATATAATAGCCAGTGTAGAAAAATCCAAAAATCATGAACATTAACTAAAATGCAATGATCCTCAATGATGAAAAAACTCATAATGATATAAACATCAACTAAGTACATCAGAATGTGAGTTAACCCAACTACTTTGGGTTTAGTCACTAACTTAATGCATAATGAAAATGAGCTACCCCAGCTAGTCTGAGGTTAGTCACTGCCAAAAAATCTAAGTACAATGTAAATGAGATAACCTAGCTAGTCTGAGTTTAGTCACTATATTAAACGGCAACCCAATCAAAATCGTCATCTCTCATTGTTGGTCGATGTGCACGTCGAGGCTGCTATGTATGTCAAGGAGGTTGTGCCGGCTCTACAGGAGCCGTCGAATATCTACGGGGAGGTCTGCCTCTCAAAGGTAGGATCATAAGCTGGTGCTGGTGTACTGGAGAGCTCACGAGTCCCATAAGTCGCTCTAGCCCTCTCCCTCTACATCCTACTACTGCAAGACATCTCTATCTATAAACCCAAAATCTGTAATCGGCAATGGTCTGTGCTTGCCACTCTGCGTATATAAGCTTCTCTGGTGTAAGGACACACTGCTTATGTGAAGCAGCACTACTGCCAGAACCATCACTCGAGGTGCCACTAGGACCAGCACCACCCACACGCTCGTGTGCTGTGAGCTGGCTCTCCTAAAGGACTCTCTGGTATGCATCAAACTCGTGTGCACTCCACTCAATCTCTGGAGGCACCTCAGGCTCCTGATCTCTGTCATCGGTGGCATCGAGTCCTAAGTCAGTAGTAGCTGAGGTAAAATCAAGTGGCCTACCAATCATAGCATCTAGTCGAGCAAATCCTAGGTGAAGATCATCAATGCCCAAAACTCTGTATGTTGCTAGGTCGACACGTGATCGGCAAGAGGGACATGCTGAGAAGCGTACTAGCTTTGGGTGATACAAGAAATGGAAAAAATGTCCACATCCCAGAGCATATCCACCAATACTGTCAATGTCCTCGAGGCATAGAGCGCATCAGGTGTCACGGAGGAATGGTGGTGCATCTTGAGGGAGAGGTCGTCTCGAAAAACCTCTATAAAACAGGCTGTGGATATAGAGGCAAGTAAGGCACTATCACGTTTGAAGATCTACGAAACTCCCAAACATGTAGCATCAACTGCTCTGCCCTATGCTGTGCAATTCGCTCCATAATCATGTGCTGCTCCACCTCAGCTCTAGAACTCTCTACCTCAGTCTGAGCCTACTCAAAAAGTAAAGCATACAAATAATTGATTAGTCTCTCTCATTAGGTATTACTTAAAGAAATTCATAACTTTAGACCTTAATTATAACTCTTTTACATACAAGAGAAACCTATCTACTGGATGTCAGACTCTCTCGCATGGCGTGCCTCTATAGTGGCTCTGCCTCTGCCGTCCACAATGCAACTCTAAGGTGGTCAATCTCCGCTCTCGCCTCTATCAACTCCTGAGTGAGCCTCTCACTACTAGTAGGTGTGGGACCCTACGTGACACAATCAACCATGCCGCTCATTTTTAAAATATAGAAAAGTACATATAAACATGTAAACAAATGACTATGAAAAAACTTAAGAAGTAATAAATGTTTAAATATTTTGACATTTATCATCGGTATTGATTGTGAGAACAAGCGCACCACTTGTTGGATGCTCTCCATGGTACTTTGTACGTCGATACCCACCTGGGTGCCAAAAAGCCTCGACCGTCGACAAAGGCACAAACGCAGGATCTGTAGCAGCTACACGAAGGGCTGATGGAAGTCGCCTACCCTGGTCCTGGAGACGGCCTTGGCCAGCACCGCCACTAGGCTAATGGCTAATGTAATCCACCTCCTCCCCTAAGACAAACTCTGCATATAATTGCTTTGCGAAGTATATGGGAATTTGGCGGTTGTTCGGTATCCTCCAATATGCGGCAACATATCGACTATAGATATGTGCCGCCATACAAGGATGCGAACACCACGAAATAGTAAGGGGCTTCCCCACTCACCCTCCTAGGTCGCATCATCCCATGTTTATCAAGGAAAAGGTCTAAGTAGGCTCCATCCCTAATCGGACCAAGATCATTCTACTTTCTGGTTTTATAACCTCGATTGAGGTTCAGTGGCATGCATTTTAGGGTTTACAAGATGTACACTCTGGATGCATTCACAGGTTTTAGGGTTAGTGAGACAAATGGCCAAGATATGCATTTGATTTTAGGGTTGGTGAGGGATCGATAGTTGCGATTTGAATTAAGTATATGGCGCTTTAGGCTCGAGAGGCACGTGTCATGTTTTAATTTATGGCGATATCACGATCGAGGTACTCCACCCGAGTTGCATCGATGTCCCAATTTTAGAGAGAGTGAACGAAAGCGAGTACCCTCATCTTGCAACCATCCATAGGCCTAAGTTTGTTGTGCCTTATAGGATAGGCTATTCTTCTAGGGCTTTTGGATTTGGAGATGCTCATGATACCACTATTCCTAGCCTTCATAGTGTACCTGGGCAGTATAGTCCACGTGTTTGAGTAGCTAGGTATAGTGCATGATGAGGGTAGTGTTAATTTTTCTGAGGTGAGATCTCATAGGAGACACATGATTATTCATATGGATCTAGAGAGTTTCACATTTGACTTAGATATTTTCTTAGACCCATTATTGATGGAGTTAGACCCTACCTATGAGGATTACTTTAGTGTCCTTGGAGATTCTAGGATTAGGGATTTTATGGATGATGATTTCATTTATCTCTCATGTGTGGACACGTTGTGAGTCTTCAGTGATGATGACAATTATGATGATCCTATTGATCATATTCTTATCTTGGAGGATCATGCGCACATATTACACATGAGAATGTGGTGTATAGTTTAGGTCATGCACATACACACATGGATATAGTGGATCGTGTCTCGCACGTTTTGAGTCGTGCTACATTGGGCACGCGATGGTGTTGATTCCCATCTAAATTTACATGATGTTGACTCTACAAGATATGTGCATTTGTTTTTTGTGATTGTCGACATGACCATATGTTTTTTGGAGCCGTGACATTTACTTTTGGGTGCATCATTTGCCATTTGCAGTGTCTCGGTTTTTCATTATGTGGCTCGACATTTAGATGCACCTATGGCACATCCTAGTCTTGGCTTGTATGATGGTTCTTTTGTGCGAGGATATTTTAACATTTTGTCCACGAGTTTTGAGTTTATTGTGTGGATGTCTTCAGCGCCGAGCTTACATTACGTCTATGAGGATGGGCTAGTTATTGGTCTTCCCTTTGATAGGAGGATTTGGGACTAGCCTCATCATCAATGTTGGTCTTCCATATTTACCATTTGATCTAGGTGGTTGGAGGGCCATTGTTTTGGAGTTTGGATAGTCCAGATTTCACTTGGATCCAAGCAGTGGCATGATTAGGTTCATCATTTGATGGGAGTCTATTATCCTTTCCATTTGACCCTAGGGGTCATGTGATTCCATGGCTTCACATTTGATTCAGAGAGAGGGTGTATTGTTAGCTTCATCATCAGCATTGCACTACATTATTTTCCATTTAAGCCAGAAGGTGTCATATGCCTTTATGGACGACATCAACATTCAGCTTTGAATGTGATATTTTTTGCTCTTATATATAGCCTTTGTAGGTGTCTTTTATACACAACCACCCTTAAATTTTGAGGAAAAAATCATTGTAGGAGGCGATGGTTTGTAACAAAGGGATTTCAGGCTTGCACTTGAACATGGGGAATGGGCTTGGGCACATAGGGCTTAGGGAAATTCACATGTGGTGTTAGGGCATGAGGGCCTTCGGACTATAAAAGGCACTAGCCCTAGGACTATTGTACCCTTTAAAACCTTTATGATCTTGGATACCTTTAGGAATCTTTAGCTTTCTCTCTAATATAGGATAATCTCAAGTTAATCTAGGTGTAGCTTTCTCTCTAATATAGGATAATCTCAAGTTAATCTAGGTGTAGCTTTCTTTCTAATATAGGATAACCTCAAGTTAATCTAGGTGTGGCTTTCTTTCTAATATAGGATAATCTCAAGTTAATCTAGGTGTAGCTTTCTTTCTAATATAGGATAATCTCAAGTTAATCTAGGTGTAGCTTTCTCTCTAATATAGGATAATCTCAAGTTAATCTAGGTGTAGCTTTCTTTCACCCAAATAAGAGTGAGCCCATGCTTTCTCTTAGCGTATTGCACATATTCCAACTTTGTGTAGGTTTGATATATATATTCTCATCCTTAATTATGGTGAGGGTGGACATGTTTATATGTAAAGTTTTACCTTCATGTTTTCTTTAGCCTGAGCTTATCGTACCTTGGCTTACTCTTGGGCTTATTTCTTTATGTCCTCTTTCTTTTATTTTTTCTACTTCTTTTATTGCAACTAATCTAACATATCCTAAGTCAAGAGCTCCCATTGATCCTTCTTTATCAATGCCCTCAATCTCAATGGTCTCAATTCTAGCCAAGCCTTATGGAGGAGTAAGCTCAGTAACTCTAAAAGGATATAACCCATAATATTTTAGCTTATTTTTCTTATTGGAACTCACTCCAGATAACATGATTATGTCCCCCTCTTCGAGTTTCCTTTTTCTTTACATTTTGGTTAAACCTTTTCTTTCTATGATGTTTCTTCACCAGACGGCTATCATTCTTGTTTTATCCATATTTTCCAGGTCAACTAAGCAATTCAGCCTAAGTGTTCCCATTGCATTTTTTTCAATCAAATATTCTCTTACTATAATCCTTAGACTAGGTACTAGGTACTCCATAATACTGTCTTAGACTAGGTACTAGGCATTCCATTCTCTTACTATAATCCTTATACTAGGTACTCCATAATACTGTCTTAGACTAGGTACTAGGCATTCCATTCTCTTACTATAATCCTTAGACTAGGTACTAGGCATTCCATTCTCTTACTATAATCCTTAGACTAGGTCTTAGACTAGGTACTAGGCATTCCATTTTCTTACTATAATCCTTAGACTAGGTACTAGGCATTCCATTCTCTTACTATAATCCTTAGACTAGGTACTAGGTACTCCATATACTACCTTACTTGACACCATATGCTAGCTTAATGGTGTTTGACCAGTGATCACTATAATCCTTAGACTAGGTACTAGGTACTCCATACTACCTTAATTGACACCATATGTTAGCTTAATGGTGTTTGACTAGTGATAACCTTATAAGAGGTATGATATTCCCAAAGCATAGCTATAAGCTTATGTTCCTAATCACTATGATTAGTTTTCACTATCTTTGTGAGAATGGAAAACAACATTTTGTTAGTGCTTTTGGCCTATTTATTACCCTATGGGTAATATGGCAATCCCACTAAGAATCATGCTAGTAGTAGGTGTTCAATAACTTCACTAATGAAATGTGATCCCCTATCACTCAATGGATAACTAAATCTTGTATAAAAATTTGGCGGTAGTATGAGCATCAGATCCTTCTTGTGGATTTTTCTTTGGACCATTTTGTAAAATAATATGTGATTAATGAGACTGGTTTATCTAGCAAGAGGGCTCATGAGACTTATAGAGTCAGTTCCCCACTTGAAAGGGTTGAATGGGATCCTATCCTTTTGTTGTGGAATAACAAAATTATGACATTTAGCATACCCTTTGACAAATTCCATGGCATTGCTAAACATAGTAGGCCACTATATACATGCTTGGAGAACTTTGTGAATAGTATATTTGCCTACAAAATGTTCTTTGAAAATTATAGAGTGTCTACTTATAAAATATTTATGATTTTATCTTCTTACACATGTGCTCAAAACATCATGTTTACTAAGTTTATATAGTTGTCTTGCTACAATTGTGATAAGGTGATGCCAATGGTGCTGCCAACTTGATAAGTCGATGCAAGTGTTAGTCAAACCAAATGGCATAACCTTTTAAGAAAATGTACCCCACATTGTAATGGATGTAGTTTTTTTATTGATCCTTAGGGCAATGGAGACTTAGTTGTATCCTAAGAACCCACCTAAGAAGCTATAAGCCTCTTTTTTGGCTACTCTCTTCCAAACATGGTGTATGGCAAGGGATAATGGTCTTTGCGTATTACAGCATTAGCCTTCTTACCCAAAGCTTTCCATTTTTCTTAGACACAATGACAATTGGATTAACCCAATTTTGCAGCACCCATGTGCTCTAACATGAACAACAATAATCTCATCAATGCTTTATGATCTGGAACATTCCATGACTTGTCTCAAATCGAATTATTCATCATCTTCATCTTCCTCCTTTTGATCCACTATGGAGAGACGGAAGTCTCTCTCACTTGTAGCATGAGTAGTATGATCCGTGTGTAGCTCAATCCAATGGGATTTGCATCCCTTTTGGAGCTAGGGATTCAACCCGTACCGGTGCACGAAAGCTTATCCACGAATGGAGAAAATGCTATGAACACCACTATCTTGACATAGACTTTACACACACAAGCTCAATCTTGCCATAGCTCATTCACTCATCATCCCACTCATTCATGCATCCAATACAAGAAGAAAGCTAAGCTAATGCATTCACAAGCTCAAAGCATACTTCATTCTGAAGCACTTATTTCCCTAGCATGCACACAAACCTTGAAGCTTAATGGAACTTGAAATAAACATGCATTCTCATTCACTACTCAAGCAATGCCTTGCCCATGGATAAGCTACAAGCTATGGAGAAGCTTAAGCTTGAATCCACTACCACACAAAGCCTAATAGAGAATCCACAAGCATCAACAAAGAAGCATGCACACTAGAGAATAGAGATGAGAAGAGAGAAAAACATCATCTCATTGCATTGAAATAGAAGAGCATTGCTCATACAATAATGTAGATGGGGGGAGAGAAGAGCTTGCACCTCTATGAACAAGAGGGAGAGCTAGTCTCAAGAGAGCTCAAGCATGAGTGTAGCCCAATGTGTCCATAAGCTCTCAAATGAGCCACTTTTTATACTAAAACTCCTAAAACTCCCAAAACTTCCCATGTGGGATTATTCTCAAGCCCACTCCCACACTCACCTACAACTTGGAACTTTTTACAAGAGCACTAAATAAGAATGTCAAGTCTCTTGTTTTCCTACTTGCATCTTTTTGTTGCATCCTTGCATTGATCACCACTCCTCACGCAACATTCCCCCCTTCCTATTTTGCACACATCCTCGAGCGCGTAGATGCCAAGGAAGAGTAGCATCTCCAGTGTGTACCTGCAAGCAAATTGATAGGTGGTTTGTGTGTTCTTTTTTTTTTTTGAAAGCAAAAGTACTGACAGACAATAACGAAACAAGCAATTTTACTAAATAAGACATGGCAATAAACATCCAATTAGCTAGAGGAAGGAAACATTAAAGCAGTGTAGAGATTGAATAGGTTTGTTCAAGCCTTAATAATTACTACCTGCAGCTAACTAAAGTAAAGAATGTTTTATGCCAAATGTATTGTTCTTTTCCTAGAAGGCAAAAGACAACAGTTAATCGAGGGACTATCAAGTAGTATACCTAGCCTATGCTAAGTCAAAGATGTCGGTTCAACACTAATAAATCTAACATAATTATGTATTGGCAGACTCGATATTTCTTAGTGTTAAGGTTTATTATTTTAAGCACAACGGCGACCATCCTGGATTAGACAAGCATTTCTCTTGGTGCCTTTCTGTCCTTTTTTTTTGGACAGGGCTTTCTTCAAGAGTATGTTTGCGCACCCGCGGTATGGCTATTCCTTGCTACACAAGGCATTGGTCTGGGAAAGGTATAGACCTCCCTCGCCTACCATGAATAACAAGGCAATAGGCCACAAACATATACACTTTTCTTTTATTTTTGTCATGCCAATTTTTGTTATGGAAGGTTTATTAGATTGTCCCTAAGCAATGTCCTAGTAAGGGAAAGATATCCACTGACGGTCCTATGATTAATTTAGTCTCTTTGTCCTAGGTCTGGAACTTTACCTTTAGCACAAAACACTAATTACTTTGTATTGCTAAACAGGTAAAAACAATTACGGTCAAACTTACACTATCAAGTCTAAAGCTACTAAAATGCTATCCCTACTCTAGACCAAAGGAGATGCATATTGCCATGCTTAGTAAAGTGAAATTTATAAACAATCAAGCCACAAGAAAAATACAGAAAACACTTGAGATTGGCATGAGTTCACCTGTTTCTGTTAAGGCGCTGGTTGTTGAAGAATTGTTTGCACTTGATTGTATGACTGTCAGTTGCGGTACTGAAGCGGAAGATGTAGTTTGGTGCTTGTATCTGTTTTATTCCGACAAAACAAACTAAACAGAAAGAAAATTAAAAAGATAAAAAAAACCATTGGTGCTAAACACCGGATTTGACCGAGCGAAAAAACCCAATGGGAAAAAGTGCCCTGGCTTCTAGTTCTTATTAAGAGAGTACAAGTGCTAGTCTTGCACTGGGGGTGGATGTATGTCTGCATTCTCAGATTTTAGTGATAGGCATAGGAAATGCATTGGGACAAATAAGAGGAGGTGTGAATGGAGATGTTTGAACACTTCTGAGCTTTGGCACCCATATGGCAGCTGTGTTCCTGCCATCCCATTGGCTTTCAAAATTTTCTTGGGTCTTCAGAGTGCCCAACTCTAACACCTATGCCTGTAGACTTATGGCTGGTAATGTAATTTGATTAGGGAAAGAGTAGAATACCGATGACATTCCAAATAGTTGGAGTTGTAGGAAGAACGCTCTTTCCCTGATAGTCAGGGAGTCTACTTGTGTAGGAGCCTGATTGAAAGTTGTCGGCTTTGTAAGACAAACTTTGACATTGCTTGTGTTTTGAGGAATAGACTCTGAACTTGACTCGGTTGCAATATCCTCCTTCTGATGTGTTGCCTCTGAGATAGAAGTGAGTAAAGGTACCCACTTGCCTTTTTCTTCCCATGTCAGTTTGGAGTATCCCTTCCTGTTCCAGACCTTCTGATGATGTCCGATTGACGCCTCAGCTTGTGTTTCCACCTGGACTCTTTTAGGCTTGGTAAGGCATGGTTTCCAGTATTGATTTCGTTTCTGTAAGTGAGGTGGTATTAACTGCTTTTGTTCTTGAGTAGATTCAGGAACATAATTATGTTTTGCTGTAGTAGTCCCTGCATTCTTTTTTGGTAGCCAAAAGGTAGTAGCACCCTCGTAGTAGCCTTGTGCTTGCAGAACCTTCTTCGGGATCCACCGTTGTTGATTGGTCTTGTTGGAGGTGGAACTGCTGGTTTTGGTGAACCTCCTCTTTAGCTTTGTATTCCTTGGATGTTCCTTAGCAGCATTGGGTCTTGGCTTGCGAGTTGCTTTAGGTAACCAGATTTGAATTCTAAGTGCTTGTCCCCTTCCGTAGCCTTGTGCATATAAGAGAGATGTTGGCACATGACATCCTTAAGTATTGTCATTGTCATTATTCACCCAAATCATTGGATCTTTTGAGGATGTCTCTATCACAGTAGGGATGGTTTCCACCTTTTGAAAAGATGGGAGTGCCGAAGCACTTGATTCAGATACCATATCTCCTAGCAATAATGATTTGTTTGCATACCTAGGGGTTTCTTGAGGTTCCTCTGCATAGATTGGTCTTAGCATTCTTACAGGAATAATGTCATACCCATCTGGATCACAGAACTGTGTTTGCCTTGGCAATGCACAAGTGTCTATGGTAGCTAAAACATGGTTCCATTCTAAGGGATCTATCAAGTTCTCAGGAAAAGGTATAGGGATATACGCCTCATCCATCACACTTCTGTCTATGGTAACATTTCCAGGTTGCAAGTCTCGACAAGATGCTCCACAGATCCATAGATCAGCTCTTCCTTTAGACATAGTTGCTCCCGATGCTTTTGAAGAAGCGGAATCAAACTCATCCACAGGAGAGTGCGTCACATCTCGATAAGCGTGGTTTTTCAGATTCACCCTCGTGGTTACATTCTCATGTCTGAGGTACAAGTAATTGTAACCCCAGTCTTGAATCATTTTGAATTGGCGCATGAATGGCCTTCCTAGGATCACTTCGTAATTTGTGTTCTTGCCAAAGTCTACGATAGCAAAGGTATGTCCGTACTCAATGCCACATGACTTGACCATAACGTTCTCAAGCAATCCTATGGGACTCTCTAGATTTTCGTCTGCCAATTGCAAACTCATCCTTGTACTTCTAATTGCAGGTTTTTCCCACATTTCCCATACAGTTTTTGTTGCTATACTCACCCCTGCTCCGCTATCTAGAATAGCTATAGATTCAATCTTGTTGATCTCCATAGGAAGCGTAGTATTTTCTTCATCGTCCTCACAATGCTTGCCAACTTTGTTCACAGGAACCGGAATTGTTTGCTTAAGCATTAGCTCAGAAGCCTTTGCCTTCAACAACTCCTTAACCTGGATGTTATGGTTCCACAAACCTTGCTCAGTTAATTGTGTAGCCACTTCTCCCCACAATCTTGGCCTAAGCTTTAAGAACTCTGCGAGTGGAATGGTACATGTAACTAGTGCCGACATTAAAGCTTGCAAACTCCCTATGTCTCGTTCCTGATGAGGTTATCGTGTCATTGATGGTACTCGCATGATTTGGCTATGTGCTTCGTACAGTCCTAAATATGAGGGCAGTGTTGCATGTGAGCTTGTTGCTCCGAGCAGAGACAAAAGTTTGAGCATCATCTGGTAGAGATAAAGCATCTAATTCTTGAACCCTTTGATTCGAGAATTCTACTATAGATAACGGTGGTGACTTGTCAGAAGATGCTAGATCCTCAACTTGTTTTTGCACTGCTTCCCACATCTCCCTTGCTACTGCTTCCTCTATTTCAGGAATTTCATCTCCAAAATCCGCGGTAGTCAATGGTTTTGACTCGTCTGCATTGGTATCGGTAGGAAGATCTGTAGTATTGCCCCATCTTTTTCAATACTATCTCGGCAATCTGATCTGGATTAACCAATGGCACACTAGAGTCAGAGCCCTTCCTAGAGCTATGTTTATCATCCGGATGACTATCTTGGTTTCCCATGCCAGTCATGTCAAAGTTATCATCATAATCCATGGCATCCATGCAACACTCATTGAAGATGACATGCTTCTTTGCGTACAAGTGAGCGTGAAGCGTCTTGTTTCGTAAGCCTTCCAGGAAGATAGAAATTAATCTTCCTTGGCTTGGCTTCTCATCGTCAGGGCATCGATTGATGTACTACTTTAGCCTATTTACACAATCTCGCACGGATTCTTGATCTTTTTGCTTAAAAGCGTAAATTTGAGCTATCGCATTGTGCTTAATTCCCATTTTTGAAAATGCAGCTATAAAGCTCTTTTCCAGCCCATTGAAAGATCGCTTTGCCTCAGGCTCTAAAGTCTGAAACCATGATAAAAACTTACTCTCTAGCGTCAAGCCAAATCCTTCGATTTGTGTATGCATATCCGTGACTTGCTTCGCATGTATAGCTTGCTTAAAAGCTGCTATATGGTCATATGGGTCACCGGATCCGTCATACTTCTTGACAAGCTTTTGCAGCGCAGATGATCTCACTTTTCTAGAATATTCATCGTCATGTCTCCTATATGAGTCTCGGCCTCTAAATCTAGGCTCTTCAAATGTCAGTTCACTTGGTCTATGGGGTTCTCTTGGAGATACATATCCATTTGCTCGTGGTCTTTCTTCTCCCCTAGATTCTCTAATAGCCCCGGGTCTCCTCATAGGATAATAAAAAATAAAAAATAAAAAAAATACTAACCTTATCTTTGGCACCTTATCGCTTCCGGATTTCTCTGCTGCTCCTTCGCCGCCCGCCGGCCACTTCACCACCGCCTTCGCTCTCAGCTCTGCCGGCTTCGGCCTCTCCTCCCCTTGCTCTCTCTGGAGCTTCTGGCTCCAACTCACCCTCGGCTTCTGGCTCTGGCTTGTCTGCCTGGTCCTCCGCTCGCTCTGCCTCTACGGCCTGTGCGCGCTCGCCGTCTTGCCTTCTGGTTCCTCTCACAGCTGCAGCCACCGCACCTCCGCTTCCCTTTGCTTCTACACCGGCCACTTCTTCTGTTGCGGGTGCTTTCGCCTTCTCGCCTTCTGCCCCCGCTGTCTACAGCGCCTTCTTTTCCACACCTCCGCCTCTGCTACTCAGCTACAGTCGCCTCAGCTGCCACTTCTTCTTCCCTCTCTGCTGCGCCTACTCCTTCGCCAGCTTGCAGCCAGTCAGCTTCGCCAGCTCCTCTCCGTCGCCTTCTCGCTGCTGCCGGCCTTCTTTTGCTTCACGTCTCCTTCACGCCTCCACTGCTGCGGGTAGTGCATTATGCATTATGTAATATTACATTAAGCATACACTTAATGCATTGATGCATAATACGTAATGTGCATAAGCTGAAAGCATGAATGCATAATGTAATAAGGATAAAGCTTATGCAATAATGCATTAAGCATAAATTTATTACATAATTGCATAATGCATTAAGCTTAAGCCATAATGCAATAAAACATTAAGCACAAGTTTAATGCATAATAAATAAGCTCACACATAATGCATTGAGCTTAATGTATTATGCAAATTTCGTTTCTAATCTATGAACAAAACATGAACACAACAATGAGGTGAAAACAACCATGGAAAGCATAAACATGAATGAGAAAACATTAGCGGGAGTAGATCTCAACCGCACAAGTAAGTACTAATCTACTTTTTCTCTTCTAATCACTAGCTCCGAGATTCCACACTCGTGCTAACCCTAAACCTAAAAACAAAAAGAATTAGTGGTAGTAATGCAAGCTTCTCAACAGGTTTTGAGTCTTCTCCCTGGCAACGGCGCCAATGGAGAGACGGAAGACTCTCTCACTTGTAGCATGAGTAGTATGATCCGTGTGTAGCTCAATCCAATGGGATTTGCATCCCTTTCGGAGCTAGGGATTCAACCCGTACCGGTGCACGAAAGCTTATCCACGAATGGAGAAAATGCTATGAACACCACTACCTTGACATAGACTTTACACACACAAGCTCAATCTTACCATAGCTCATTCACTCATCATCCCACTCATTCATGCATCCAATACAAGAAGAAAGCTAAGCTAATGCATTCACAAGCTCAAAGCATACTTCATTCTGAAGCACTTATTTCCCTAGCATGCACACAAACCTTGAAGCTTAATGGAACTTGAAATAAACATGCATTCTCATTCACTACTCAAGCAATGCCTTGCCCATGGATAAGCTACAAGCTATGGAGAAGCTTAAGCTTGAATCCACTACCACACAAAGCCTAATAGAGAATCCACAAGCATCAACAAAGAAGCATGCACACTAGAGAATAGAGATGAGAAGAGAGAAAAACATCATCTCATTGCATTGAAATAGAAGAGCATTGCTCATACAATAATGTAGATGGGGGGAGAGAAGAGCTTGCACCTCTATGAACAAGAGGGAGAGCTAGTCTCAAGAGAGCTCAAGCATGAGTGTAGCCCAATGTGTCCATAAGCTCTCAAATGAGCCACTTTTTATACTAAAACTCCTAAAACTCCCAAAACTTCCCATGTGGGATTATTCTCAAGCCCACTCCCACACTCACCTACAACTTGGAACTTTTTACAAGATCCCTAAATAAGAATGTCAAGTCTCTTGTTTTCCTGCTTGCATCTTTGTGTTGCATTCTTGCATTGATCACCACTCGTCACGCAACACACTACCCTCTTGGTTTCCTTCTTGGATTTTGCAAAGGCCGTATTTCTTCTTCTTCTTTTAGATTAAGTAAGTTGAGGTTTAGATTTTGACTCTGATTTATATTTCACTTGCTGCTCACTTTGTGACAGTGCTTATGGCAACAGTTATGCTTAGCACTTCTCCCTTACTCTTGGAGTATTCCTTTGGTGCCTTTTACGCATCTTTAACATTGAGAATGTTTGTTGCAATGTATCATTGCATTTTAGCATGGCAACGCTTTATTCACAACCATTTCAAGAGAGGTGAGCCTTTTGTCCTCTCCAAAGAGAGGTGAGCCTTTCTTTACAACAATTTCCAAAGAGGTGATCCTTTTAGACTCTCCAAAGATGATATAGAACCATCACTATCAGAGCTGCTTTTAGTGGATGTAACTATTTAAGGTTCTACAATTGATAACTCTACTTTGAGCATGAGCATGAAGGTTGATGGGGAATTGTCCTTAAATTATTTCTAAAAAATACCTTATACCATCATTGACGAGGAATGTTATGAGGCAATGATATGTAACTGGTAGCAAGTACATGTATTTAACTTTAAACTTTATTGGCTTGGAGGTGGAGCATACAACTAATCCTCTTTAGAGTCTAAATTTTGTTTTTTTATTAGCTCACATACTTGTATTGAGGTGGTTTGGGTAGCCATTTTTAAATAACCCACCATTCATTGGATGTGTTTACCATCTCCACAATCTACCTTTAGAACTTTAGAGAATAAATGAGCTTGGATGGCACCAGCTTGGCCTCCCTCATAAAAGCTATGTCTAGGATGATGGCATTGTAAGAGAGTGGTTGTTCATAAAACATATATCTCGCACATGTGTGATAGTAATGGAATGTAAATATTTTCATCTTCAAGTCTTGCAAGATTTCCAGACTTGCTACCACACTGTCTTGCCATTTTTACAGTAAGGTCTACGTGTTCCAAAGCAGGCTTTCCCCACATATCCCAATAGTGTTTTATGATGGTGCTTATTCCTACTCTACCATCTAGGATTGCAATTACGTGACATACCTTGTATAGTTTAAGGATAGTTACATTAATGTCATTGTTTTAATAGTAATTTCTTAGATGGTTAACATGAATTTGAGCAAGTTTTGGGATGCTATCACCGTTATTTAGTTGAATCAAATCCTTGACACTGAAATGAGGTGCATCCTCATCTTGTTTAAATCCTACCTGAAGGCTTCCATCTACCTAATCTTCAACATCCATCTATAGCCTAGGACTTTGGCCCTATTGGCATCTTTATCTATGAAGAAAGAAATAAAGTAAGACTTGCTACATCTCACCTGGCTTGTCCTTTGATTGGCTAATAGAAACAAGTTTCAAGAGGAGATATTTTTGAGGATAAATATCCCCTTCTTCTCTATGAACAATCTTCTGTGAACATTAGAGCCATTAGGTCAATTTTTTAATTAGAGCATATTGCTTTACGTTTAGGATTATCCAATAATCTACAGCTTCTTTTTAGCATTTGGATACACAGTACAGTGTCTGTTGCCTTACTAGCCTTTAGTCTTCCCTCAAATTTTCCTTGACATTCTTAGAATAAGGCTTTAGTTTCCTCAAGCATCTAGATTTGTTAATTGGAATACAAGTATTCACTTCCTCAGTGAGTGTCACAATGAAATAAAAGTATAGGGAAATATCTTATAATACTCAATGTTTAGGTTTTGCGGCTCATGTCATGGATACACTCGCCTTCTTGTAGTGGTTCCTTAATCAAAACACAATTGTTGATGGGCATAAGTTTAGGTGGAGGTGGTAAGACCAACGATACACATTCTATTATACATTGGCTATAGTGGCATTTGTAGGACCAAGTAGTGCTAGTAACGTTAGAGGTTCCCTTGGAGTAGGCAGTTGGGATAGCAATTTGAGGATGAGGATATCAACACATGCTAGTGTCATGATTTCCCAAAGCACATACAATGAGCACAATAAAGCAATTTTCTTGGTTGTACGTGTTGGCATTTAATACTTGTGTGGTTTTGCCTACAAATCAAACAACATGTTAGGTCTCTTCTTGGATAGAGATGTTGATTGCTTTGTAGGTTTTTCCCTCCTTTAGCCTTATCTTTTTCAATATTCTCATCAACATTCATGTTTCTTGGTAGGTTGTGCTCTCCTTGCCTTATCTTTTCAAGTATGCTCATGTAGAGACCAATTATTATCTTTTTGGAATTTAATCCATCAATATTTTTGGGTTCCACGTGTATATGTATAGTTATGGGAGAAGGTGAGGGAAGAACTTACACCATTTGGTGATATTCCCCAGGGTTTAGACCATTAGGAAGAGTAGGGACCGATGGAAGGAGGTAATCTTACAAGGCTGGTGATCTAAGATTCCATATCAACGGAAGGTGTTCCTATGGCGCATGCTAGTTGGAGGCCTACCATTGGCAGACTAGTTGCAAAAGTGGTAGATTGCTTCTGGCAATTATTTGTTTTGTACTACATGCTTGGAAACACGCTCGCATCTTTTCATTTCATGTTTGGTGGCAAAGAAGGTGTGGGATTTCCTTTCTCATGTATTGACTCCGTTGTTTGAGACAGATAAGCCCGTAAAGGTTAAAGATTGGATTTTTGGCAAGATTTTGAATGGGTCAAATAACCCAAAACAATCAGTTTTCTTTTATTTTTTTAAGTTAGACAAGTTTGTGGCATATATGGCCAACTAGGAATGAGCCATCAAAAGAAATTAAAGAACATGTCCAAAAAGAATGGCTAAAAAATGGTAAAAAATCATGAATACATCGTTTAGAACTAATCCAAACATAAATATCCATTAATACGAGGTATAATCGTATTAATAATATGCGAATAACCCGCATTTATCTAATGTTGTCAGCACACACGAGAAACGTACTTCAACATTAAATAACCCTCAAAAATATTAAATTCTCAAAAAAAAATTATCATGATTATTTCCTAATTCTTCCTAATTTTATAGGGCCTCAAAATTTGATAATTTTTAATTCCACCAAACCTTATAAACTTTCCCAAGTAAGGTGCAAATACCTGACTCAGAAGCGTTGAAAAGTTGCCGGTGCATTGGTTAAGCCAAATGGCATCACCCTATAGGCATACACTCCCTAAGGGGTGATAAACGAGGTTTTTCTTTGATCTTCTTCATAAATCCGGATTTGAAAGTATCCAGAGTATCCATCACACACTGAATACAACTCATGACCTACAACTTGATCCAAAATCTCATCCTGAAAGGGTAGAGGATAATAATTCCTCTTTGTGCATGCATTCAGAGGGCGAAATTCCACACACACATGCCATTTTCCACCTTTTTTGGGAGTGACTATACAACTGGGGAAATCCACTCTGCATTCTCTACTGGAAAAATAAATCCAGCTTTAAGCAAATTAGCTACCTCATTCTCAACATCAGGCTTTGTAGGAATGACCTAGAAAGTTGTAGGCACAAAAATACCACAATCATCCACTCCCAAATTCCTGACAATTCCTAAGGTTTTCACCCTAGTATTATCAGCAAGTTTGATGCGATAGGGAGAGTTAGTAGAAGACAACTTTAAATCGGCATCTTTCATTGTATTTTCACTCATGACATTGATTGACACACCTCTATCAATGTATGCATTAGAAATTGTTTGCCCCTCAATGATGACATCAAGGCACATCATCTCCTACATTAATAACCACCTTTTAAGCCATAGGAGTCCCATTATCCATCTTCTTCTTTTTCTTAGATTCTCTTGTGCTAGCCAGCTTACCCCATTCCTTTCTGAGCTTTGGAGAGAGTGCCAAAAGCTGCCCAAATATGATTTGTGCCGTTTTCTCCCTAAGATCTGTTAAGAGGTCATAACTAAGAGATCCTTGTCCAAGAGGAAAGTCAGATTGTCCAATTTTTCTCCTAGACGACTTCTTCTTCTTATTTTTCTCCTCTTCTTCAGATTTATCATCTTGTTCTTCTTTTTCTTGGCTCCTAGTTTTACGACCCCTTTTTGCCACCATTAATGGCATCAATGTTTCCTCTTCTTCTTCTGAGCATGTTTCCTCTAAAAGTGCTAAACTTTTATCCTCTCTTTTCCTCAATTTTGGACACTCAGTGCGATAGTGCCCCTTCTCTTGACATTCATAGCATGTGACACTACTTCTATCCCTAGGTTTATCCTCAACTTGTGGAACCCTAGGTGGCCTTGCGTTGACTAAGTGTAACTTCAAATCAGCAAATTCTGCCATAAGTTGTGTAATGTTATGATCCAAGGATGGAGCTTGTACCTGAGATGTTGAGGCTATCTCTACTCATGGTGGGGGTGGCACACAAGTTTGGAGAAGATTGGAATGTGGACTCAATATGAAGAGTGGCCTCCTTCTTCAAAGCAATACAAAGAGCCTCTTTAAAATTAGTGGGATCAAGTTGCTGAGAACTTTTCCATGCAAGCGGGGATCCAAAGCCATGATAAACTTGCTCATCTTAAGGTGCTCCATTGCTAAAGAACTCTTTGAATCTCCCATAGAAGATGAAAAAGAAGAAGCAACAACATGTAAAGCAGCTTGTTGATATTTGATGAATAAGGCGTCATACCTCACTGAAAAGGTAGAAACTGACTCTCCTTCCTTTTGGAAAATCTAATCCAATTGCAATAGTAAAGCATTTGGTGACTCCACTATCCCAAATCTCTCCTTCATTGCTTTGGTCAACCTTTCCCAATCATTCTTGGACTCCTCTGGTGGTAAAGCCTCATGCCAAGTTAAGGCCACACCCTCCAAGAAATCTGGAAGTATTTCTGTCCTCTCCTTCATAGAGATCAACCCATCAAGTGGCATGCTCGGTTAAACTCTCGGAGATAACTCCCCGGGTCTTCTCTTTCTGATCCTTGGAACACCGGAATGTTGACAATCTTACACCAAAAGATGAGTAGCACAAAGGGAAATATACTTATTTCAAAATAACTTTTCTTTAATCATGCTGGACCTTGAGGTTAAAATAAAATAATTCTAAGTAAAACTTACCCGTCAACTCCACCAAAAGATGTGACACAAAGTTGGGATTTTGACTTCAGTCATTTCTTAGAATCAAAACACGCTTGTATATGAAACCTCACAGCCTCCTCACCTCCCTTTCTCTCCCTAGGTTAAGATAAAGATAAACACATCAAAGGTGAGATCATAATTCATGGAAGGAAAGATGAAAGGATCAGGAGAAGCAAGAATTTTTACCAGTCTTGCAGCTCCAAACAAGAGGGCAATTCTTTGTTGGAAGAAAATCTTCCGACGCAGGATTATGTAAACAAAAACATACGGGGAATGTTGGTAAGGTTCATTCGTTCGAATTGGGCAATTTGGATGGAACATCTTAAAGTAAAAGAATATAGCAATCACTTACAAGAGGATAAGATACATGGGATTTGCATTTTAATAAGAGATTAAGAGGAATTAATCATTATTAAGAAGAAATAATGGCCAAAAGTCTATAAAAATAGAGATACACAGAGAATTGCAGTTTTAAATCCATATAGATTGTACAAAAGAGGATTACATAAGCACGTAGAGCTTGAAGAGATCTTTGCACCTATATAAAAACTTTTAAAAACGGGCAACCGAGCGAAAAGTTATGAGCATTTTACTACAAGACTATAAAACTAAAAGTTAGCAACTTTGGGAGAAATTCTGATCATCAATGAAGTAAAGGATTAAGAAATTAGTTACATGAGTAGAAAGAGCATATTAAGAACTTCCTAGCCATATGATCAATTTTAGAAACCAATACCCGAGTGATGAGTACTTATCGGTTGAAATTTGGGTATTAGGCCATAAAAATTACACTTCCCTCTCTTTGCATGAAACCTCAATTTTCACATAGCCTCTTGACTTTCATCTCCTTCATGAGAGGGTAAGGGTTAGCATTGCTCAGCGGATAATTGTAAAGATTTACCTATGGTCCCCAAAGTCTTTTCACATGCTCATTACCGCTAAAACCATTGGTACCTCCAAAGGAGGGCGACAATAAGGCAAGGGCTACCTTGAGAAGTCACAGGCCCACCAAGATAATAACTCCTTATCCCACATATCATGAATCATCAAAGAGGTCCAAAATTGGGTTAAGCATGAGGAGCTAATGCTAAATGAGACATTCACATGTAAAGAGAGTGTTTGAATAAGGGTTTGAAAAGGGTTTAAAGATAAGAGAATGGCAATGACACAAAATTCTCAATTGAGGAGGCTTCAAACACTCTCTTTACATTCACATGTAAAGAGAGTGTTTAAATAAGGGTTTGAAGATAAGAGAATGGCAATGACACAAAATGCTCAATTGAGGAGGCGTCATTCATTGATTTGAAAGGGAGAAGAGGGCTCCTTTTATAGGTGGAGAATCACCCTCTCTTCCATTGTTACAAATTACAACATAAAAATCTTCAACCCTTCAGTGACATAAGGGTAGATGTCACCATCAATTGTCCTCTTAGGCTAAGTCCTCTATTGATTATTAAATTAAAGACTTTTTGACTTTGAAAGTGTGATGAGATAATAGCCAAGTCTAAGTGGCATGTAGGTGGAGATCCCACTTACACATGGCGGAATTCTCCTCTTCCATGTAGGCATTCTAGAAGAATCTTTCCCAATTATGCACCTACACATACTCCTCCACATGCCTTCCACACTCCCCAACTTGTAGCCTTATGGTGAATACTATATTAATAATACAATTAAAATCCATGTGAGCATGAAGGCCCACTTTTATTTTCCATGTCTGTGAGATCCAACTGCCCCCTCCGCACACCGGATTCCCACTTGCTGCTGCTGTTAGCAACGAAAGCAGCTCCCTCATGCACGGGGTAGGGTTTCCCACTCAGGGCCTCGCCCTCGAATGTCGAGGCACGAGACTAAGCTGCTGGTCATTCTGAAAACCGAAACCGAGAAAATTTTCCATGCCCGAAAAACGGGGACGATTCGACCATTTTTATTTTCTTAACGAATTTTTCTAACGAGGTCAAGATACTGAACTAACCCTCATCTGATTAAACCAGATAGAAGGGAAACTAGGGATCAATGCTTTTTTCCTAATTGAATTAGGCACAGCCGTTGATCTATTCATTAGAGAAGTCTTCAGGCTTTTATTTAACTACTCGAGTTCTAAACGTATTCCTATTAATCAATTTTATTATTAAAACTCTACTGATTCTAGCCTATCCGGCCCATGGGTTAGCCACACCACCCAACCATTGGAATTGATAGAACCAGACAAGTACTCACCCATCCATAATTGAATTCCTTTCTTAACTTTTACTTTAGAATACAGATACGCACACACTCCTCTTTAAACTTTAACTTATAAAACAATCCATTGACAAATAATTATTGGTTACAGATGTCATAGCTCAAAATTTCCATCCAATCCTTGTTTCTCACAAAAAACAGTATCACTCCGGACTCTCCGTTGAGACCATCTGGTCAACAAACGAGATCCAGTAACAGATTACAATAAACATTGGTCCATTATACAATATATATCTTTCACGACATATGCATGGGTGTCCTAAGCATCGCGAGCCCGTGCATCACCTTTTCAGAACCCTCCAAGATCCTCCTTAGGTGTCCTGGCACCCTCAGGGACCGCTTCGTCGGCCCTCGCCCATCGTACCGGAAGCACACCATTTTTCACCATACCAAGGCTGGTCAAGACCTGGGCAGGTTTTTGCCGCGCGAGCCGTCCTTTGAACACTCCCCGCCAGCTGTTGCAACCCAACTTTCCTTAGAAAAACACATATACCAAATTCTCCCTCCAGCATTGTGGTGTAAGATAGTCCTTTAAGAAAACAGGGTTTCTATGCAAGTTTTCAGTTTTGATTTTCTTTTGAATATAATGAGTATATCTTAAATCCATATCCCAATACTTCTAGATCGTAGGTCTGAATTCCAACAGAATTTCTTGAACTCTATAACCTTGATCCTCAGATCAGAATCAAAGGGTCTTAACTTGATTTAAGATTCGGTGGGTGATTTGAATAAATTTTCATGAACTGGTCACATCGTCTTTTCTTGAAACTGACGAAGGAGTTATGTCTTGGTCATAGTCTGATTCAGGGTTTGAGTCTAGAAAGGTTCTCCCTGAACTATCTTTCTCGAAGGATAATATTTCAATTACTACTTTACTTAATTTCATTCATTGAGTATTTGCTTAACTAAATTCAAAACTAATCACGAATTCCTATGAGGAATAAATTAATCATTTATCTAAAATTTCGACTTCGATAGTTTTTTTGAATTTTCTCATTACCATCCTAGAGAATATGAAACGGTAGAATTTTTTCTCATAGAGTATTTACTTATTCATTTACCAATATTCATGGGATTTAAACATAGGATTAAAGAGTACTTTTATTTTGATATAAAAATTCTGTATGCATCTATTTATGCATAAAATCCAACTTCTATGGAAACAATACTTCTATATAAAAGAAAATCCTTTTATGCATCTATTTATGCATAAAAATTAATTTTGTTGAAAGTAACACTTTTAGAATAAAAAAATTCTCCAATATGCATCTTTCTATGCATAGAAATTATTTCTAATGGAAATAACACTTTTATAATAAAAATATTTCTAATATGCATAGAATGAAAATAACACTTTTAGAATACAAAAACGGTGGGGATTACTCTTTTTGAATAATAAAAGATAAAACTTATTTCACAAAATTTAAGAAAAATTTGCCATAACCTCCTTTGTATGGCTGACCATTTTTCAAATTTTTTCATTCTCTAGTTACTTAGAGTTTAGAAATTATCCCAAATGGTTTAAAGCATTCTAAACTAATCAAATTCCACTTTTTAAAGAGAAACAATATGAAAAGTTTAATTCTAATAATTTGATTACATATCTAGGATAAAGAGGCTGAATTCAAGAATGAAGAGAGGGGGAAAGCCTTTCCAACAAGGCATAACATCATTTTTCATTTTAAAGAAAACAAAAATTAGAAAACCATTAAATGGAATAAAGAAAAAGTAGGATTTCTAGCTTACATGAATTTTTGTGAGCTTTCCTTTGGCTTGATGGTTTGAGGAATCTACTCTTGTTTTTGGAACAAGAGTGGCCACCAATTCTTTTGAAGAGGAAATGGTCAAAAACTAATGAATTATAAATAAATTCACTGTTTTTGGCTCTGGGGAGGAGTAGAGTAACAGTGCATAAAACACTATTAAGCTTCTACAAAGGGGGAGGTTTCTATTTATAGGAAAAAGTGAGCTTCTGACCAAGCAAACTGATTCTAGAAATTTCCAGATCAGTTTGGTCAATTTTGACCATTTTTGGTTTAGTTTAGTTCACTTTTTGGATCCAGTTTTGAATTAGGAGAGAGGAGAGATGAAATATCTAATTTTATTGATTTAAAATTCAAAAGCAATGATGGGAAAAAGGTGCCTACTTCATGAGGGGGAATCCCTATCCTGAGGTGTCAAAATTCATTTTTTAAACTATTTTCCTTGGTCCTTAGTCCATTCTTCATCTTATGTGTGAACATTTACTCATTTTTGGGGGGGTTTTTTTAATTTTCTAATTTATCTCCTCCCTACATTTGGATTAATATTATTGGTCCATAGGAACCTTAATTTAAAATTTTCACAAAATCTGGACCCTTAGGATAAGGCCTTTTGAACAGATTATAATTTATTTCTAATGCACCTTCTGAAAATATTTCTGAACTTATGTTTCGAGGGAATTTATTTTAATAAGAAGAGATATTTTTCCATCCAAAAATATCTAAATTTTGAATAACCTCTCTTTAGAATATTTCTCTCTCTAAGCCAAAATAGGTAGAAACAAAATCTTTTATTAATCTGAAGAGGGGATTGATTACAGGGGAAGATACTGGACATCTTGAGGGGCCGGGGAGGAATCTTACATTCTCTTCCACTTGAAAAATGCGAGATGTCCTCATCTCGCAAACTAAGGTTAATCCCGCAACAGTTCGGCTTCTTTCTCCTTGGTGGCATCTTTAAAAGGATAGAACTTCCATTTGATCAATAATTCTCTTAGAATTCTGTTCCTGAGAACCTTTTCTCAAACATCAAGGATTTCTTCAGGTTGGAGTTCCATTTGCCCTTGGGTTGAAGAAATTAAGATTTCATCATCAAGCACATGATTGGGGCTTGGTACATACTTTTTAAGAAGGCTGACATGAAATACATTATGTACTTTGAGATGACGAGGCAGAAGAAGCTCGTATAGGCTGTCACCTACTTTCTTTGTAATCAGATATGGTCCACAATATCTGGGGGATAACTTCTTGTACTTCCCAAGAGATAGAGAACTTCTTTTGGGGCATACTCGAATGAAGACCATATCTATTTCTTTGAATTTTCTGTCTGTCCTCTTCTTATCTACATACTATTTTTGTCTATCTTGGGCAGCTTTTATATCTTTGCAAATTGATTGTATTTGCTGCTCCATATCATCAAGCATCTATCTGGACATCTCAACCCTAATCAATGGGTCGGACCAAGTTAATGGAGTTAAGCAATCTTGTCCATACAGAGCTTTGAAAGGGCTCATCCCAATACTTCGGTGATAAGAAGCATTGTAGGCGAACTCGACTAGATGTAGATAACTTAGCCACTTCTTGGGTTCCCTGCCACACAGCATGACTGAAGTATATCTTTGATTACTTGGTTTACCCTTTCTGTTTGATCGTCGGTCTCGAGGTGGTAAGCTGTGCTGAGATCCAAGAAAGTTTCTACTGCTTCGAAAAATGCAATCCAGAATCTTGACATGAATTTGGGGTCTCGATCAATTACTATTCTTTTGGGTAGGCCATGCAATCTGAAGATTTCCTTGAGGAACACTCTGGCCACATCCACTGCAATGTAGGTTTCTTTTACTGGAATCAAATGGGCAACTTTGGTTAGTCTGTCAACTACCAGGAAGATGGAGTTGTAACCTCATTGCACTGAAGGTAATCCAATAATAAAATCCATACTGATGCATTCCCACTTCATCTGGGGGATGTCTAATGGATGTAACTTCCCAAGCATTTTTACTCTCTCGGCCTTGACTTTCTGACATGTTTGACATTGACGTACATGATTAAGTACATCCTTTTTTAGTCTAGGCCAAAAGAAGCTTTTCTTCACAGACATGTAGGTTTTGATGAAACCTCGATGTCCTGCAATAAGGCTATCATGGGCTTCATTCAAAATTTGACCCTTAGTCCCCTCATCATTGGGAATGCATAGCCTGCGATTATAATACATAATTCCATCATCCACGATGTACCCTTGAACTCGGTTCAACTCCTGCGGAGTTTTGCTTTCCTGTATAAGTAGCAATAGGACCAAAGAATCTATCTTGCATAATCTTCTCTCTTGCTTCAATAATCAAAGGATTTGACACTACAGTAATTGCAAGTAAGTAGGCTTTTCTACTGAGGGCATCCGCTACCACATTTTGTTTCCTGGGCGGTACTTGATTTCAAAGTCAAATTCCTGCAGGGTTTGCATCCACCTTCTTTGGCGCATGTTGAGATCCTTCTAAGTGAAGATTCACTTTAAGCTCTGATGATCTGTCTCATCAAAGTGAATCTTTGACCTAGCAGGTAATGTCTCCACAACTTCAAGGCATATACTACTGAAAGTAGTTCCAGGTCATGGACAACATAATTCCTCTCATGCGTTCTGAGTTTTCGGGATTCATAGGCCACTATAATGACCTTCCTACATGAGTGCACCTCCCAGGGCAAAACCACTGGCATCAGTTACTACCTCAAAGGGTAGAGAGAAATTTGGCACTTTAGAACGAGATTGGTTACCAAGGTGGTCTTCAGCTTATCAAAAGCACTCTGGCACCTGACAGACCATTGAAACGGGATATTCTTCTTGAGAAGATTAGTCAGGGGGGAAGCTATGAGAGCATACTTTGGTATAAAAATTCTATACCAACCAATCAATCCCAAGAATCCCCTGACTTCTTTCACTACTTTTGGTTAAGGCCAATCTATGACTGCTTGAACTTTTGTGCAATCTGGAGAAATTCCATCTTTGGATACCAGAAGGCCCAAGTATTCAACATGGTCGTCGGCAGAGAAAGTGCAAAGAGTTGGTGCTTCCTTAGAATCTCAAGAACTTTTCTCACATGAGCTTCATGGTCAGCTGCATTCTTTGAGTAAATCAGAATATCATCAAAGAAAATAAGAACAAAATCATCCAAGTATTCTATGAGAATGTCCTGCATTAGGCGATTGAATGTAGCTGGGGCATTTGTCAATCCAAACGATATGACAGTGAATTCATAATGTCCATACCGAGTATTGATGGCTGTCTTTGGGATATCTTGCTCATTAATCCTGATGATCTGATAATACCCTGATTTGAGATCTATCTTTGTGAAGATCTAGGCTCCACTTAGCCTGTCCAGAAGCTCATCAATTCTAGGGATAGGATACTTATTCTTAACTGTCAGCTGATTGAGACCTCTGTAGTCCACACAGAGTCTTAGCGTTCCATGTATCTTTTTCTCAAAGAGAACTGGCGCACCCCAAGGTGAAACACTGGGTCTTACAAACCCTTGTTCTAACAGTTGTCTAAGCTGTTCCTTAAGTTTAATGGCTTTAGGAACTAGCATTTTGTACGTGCACAGGGCTACTGGTGGCTAAGCTCCAGGGGTCAATTCTATCACATGATCTACTTCCCGAATCGGAGGCATCTCAGTTAGCTCTGCTGGGAATAAATCATCATATTCACTTAACCATTCTAGTTCTTTAGCCTTTAACTTTGTGTCTACTGGATTCATTTTGACAACATAAATGAGCTGCTTCTTTCTAAGTCCTTTTAGTAACTTAGATTGCAGACTTGGGGATCCTAAAATTTTGGTTCCTTGAACTTTCTTTCCGTGAAGGTCACGGAAGGAAATGGTCCCATTATGACAGTGACTGTCAGCTTGATTATTGTGGAGCCAATCCATTCCAAGGATCCCGTCGAAAACTCCCAAAGGTATAACTCTGAACTAATAGTCAGTTAAATTCCCATCTAGATTGAACTAAATACGATTTGTCTCAAGGTGAGTGAAAAGAATCTTCCCACTGGCCAATTCAACTTGCATAGGTTTCCCTGATTTCTGTTCTAAGACTAGCTTACGCAAGTATCCTGGGAAAATGAAAGAATGAGTACTGCCTGAATCAATCAAAAGCTTAAAAGGCTTACCCTCCTGATACTCAGCTGGAGTATGGATGACTGCGAACTGGTGATTTGGCCCTTGCTTTTCAATTGTAGCATAAATCTGTCCTCTTTCCTCTTCCACTACCTCAGCTATTGTGACTGCCCTGGTTGCTGCAGTCTAAGGTGGAACTCTTTCTCTTTGGTTGCCCCAGTTCTAGGAAGGATTTCTGAGGCTACTCTGGACAGAGGCAGATGGTTGACCTAGAGTTCTCTTGGGATTATTCCTGATATGGGCAAGACGGATTGATACGAAGGGGTTAGCCTCTGCACTCTCGGTCCTTGACTTCCCTGTTCCCTTGACATGGCAGGAGTCGGGCAGTCTTTCAGCTGGTGACCAAAACCCTGACATCCAAAACATCGGTTCTCACTTCTGAGCTCATCCCTCCGAATCCTTGAAAGGGGTGGGGCTCCTGAGAAAGTGTTCTGTGGGAAGGGTCTTCCTTCACTTTTGAATCTCCCAGTATCCTGATTCTGATTTGGGCCTTGCCTCTTTGGGGGAGGAAAGTTTGAAGTACTTCCCGGGGTTTGGAATCTTTTAAAGTTAGAGGGTGTAGGCTTTGGTGGGACCTTAACAACAAAGGCTTTGGCAAAGTCCTTTGCCATTCTACATCTTTGGCCATTGAGACAGAGTTGGCATTCTTCACGAAGGTGTCCAATGGCTCGTTCATTCCTCGAATGAGTCTGGCCACCATCAGCTGCTCTTCATCCAATTGCGGGGAATATTTGAGGAGAAGGGCAAAGGCCTGATGGTACTCTTAAATTTTCCGGCTATCCTGCTTCAGTTCCACTCATTCATTTTAGTTTTAAGGAAGCCCAGAGGACAAAACCTCTTTCTAAGGTAAGCTTTAAGATCAGTCTAGGTCTAGGTGTGATTTCTCCAAGCGCCCCTGGCCGTTTCCACAATCTTTAACCTGGCGAGAGCCATCTTGCTTCTCTCATTGTAGCCAGTTACATCAAAGTATTCTTCCATAGCCTCAATCCACTTTTCCACTACTTCACCTAACTCCTCCCCTTCACCCTTGAAGGAACCAGGTTGGGATCCATTAGGGGAAGGTTGAGGTCTATGGGGGCCCTTTAAGGTGCCATATTATGTTTTTAAGTACTTTTGCTTAAGGACTCTAAGCAAACTTTGACTAGGCCTGACAAGGGGATCTTTATGCAATCATTATTTGAATTTCTATTTTTTCAAATATATATTTTCTTGAGCTAAATTGGGGGTAACTTTTTGGTCTCCCCAAATTCAAAATTGCTGAAAAGCCTTCCCTATTCTCTTCCCTCCACTTTTAGGACCCCCCACTTTCTCTCTCTACATTCTCTCTCTAAGACGCCCTCGTCTCACTACCACTCTCTTTCTCTTCCCCTTTCTCACATTTGGGTGTGCCATGGCTCTGCATCTCTGATTAGTAAGCTTCCATAACCTCTGCACTTCCAAATGCAGATATCTCACACTCTCTCATCCTCCATGCCTCATCTTTTTATCATTTTCTGCTCTCTCTCTCTCTCTCTCTCTCTCTCTCTCTCTCATGTCTTTCCCACATTGAAGTGCAGAAAATCCCTCTGTCAACCTCCATAGCTTCAGAGCTTACCACTTTCCATTCTTGCATTATTTACCATACATATCCCCTACTTCCGTCTACAATCTACATCTCTCTCTCTCTCTCTACTGTATTATGCTGCAAAACCTCAATCTACCATCTTCTATGCCTCTTGCCATCTTCCTTGTCCTTTCTCCTATTACCTAATCAGAAGATCTATGATCTTCTAATATTTTTTACAGCAAAACTTCATTGCACTCTCCTCAGAATACCCTATCCTTACTCTTGCATTGTGTTCTACAAGAAGCTCTTTTCAGCATTGCCTAACCCTAAAGAAAATGCCACTTGAAGATATATCTAACAGAGCACCAAAGTTCAGGTTACATGTAGATTTGGCTGCTGAGTATGCTACCATCCGCCCGCCGCAGCACAAAAACAAGTGGTGTGACCAATGTGCCATTGGGTACTCTTCGATCACAAGGGCGAAAATGTATTGACCTCTGGACGAATGGATTCATATACCCTATTGACCCGCTCACCAATGCTCCACCTCATTTTGTTAATATCACTACATTTCTTAGTTATGTAGGTGATGGAGCTAATGGTCTATTTGGCTATTGTAGGAGGCTTTCTTTTGTTGCAGCTCAGGAATCGCATTCAAGAGTGCATTTTCGAGGCTTATGGCATGAGTTGCAGCAGCAACACAAGAAGGACATTGATAGGCTTGAAGAAGTGGTGAACAACTTGAAAACTCAGAATCAGGAGCTCTAGAAGAACAACTAAATTACAAGTTCCTGAGAAGATTTCTGAGAGCTTCTTTAGCTTCGTCACTCTGCGTGGCTTTCTCACCTAGGCTTTTAGCTATAATAATAGGATTGGTTACACCTTTGAAGATTGATGTAGCATAATGGCTTATGGCCGGTGTAGTTGCCTGCAAATGTATACATAGCTGCCTCCCTACTAATAAGTATACATTTGTTTGCATTATTTGCTAGCCCATCTTTGGTGAGAACCCCACTTAGAGCTTTACACTTGATGAGCTCTGCTTGTGCCTCCTCAGAGTACTTTAAATGGATTACTCGAATAAATGATGGAGAGAGGCTAGGAGGGTAATGAATCAGGGAGGTGTCTTGTCCATCGGATTGCACACGAACTCCACCTCCACGTGCAGCAAACTTGTCAAAAATATAAGCTTTCTACAACAGAAAAAGTTCAGGTGTTAGTAATAACTCACTTATAAATATGAAGGCACAACTTTAATTTAACCCCACCTCAATGTCATCATCACATTGGCTTGTGCGTGGGTTGCATATGTCTATACTGCTTCCACGCTCCTCAACTGATGTATCTACATGCAAGCGCTTATGTGGTTGAAATGTTTCTTGAGGGACACTTTCATACTCTGCTGCTACATTTTCTATAGCAACAAGAGCATTGGAAACAGTTTCCTCAATTGTACGTTCTGTATCATAACCTTGGAATGCCAGCGCTTTGGTAAGATCATGGTCATCAAAATCATTCTGTACACCTGCAGTCTGTTGCTCAAGTGTGTCTTCTTTGCAGAAACCAGACCCAATTGCTAATATGCTTAGGGCCTCATCCTCCCTTAACCCCAAGGATTTACAAATGTCATCAAGGAAAAGAAATTCCTTGTTATCCATGATGATGGGATTCAAAGTGGTTACATCCAACTCAGGGATCTCTTCCACAATTTCATCCCTCTCGAGGTCACGATGATGAGGCTCTTCATCCTCAGTTGACCCTTGTTGGAGAAGCACCAAGGCCATGGACGCTTCAGCTTCTTCTGAGAAAACCTCTTCCACCTCACCTTTGGTGGATTCCTTCACAAGAGCTACTTCTTTACTCATTGCCTTTCCCTTCTTTTTTTCTGCATCCCCTGGCTTCTTGCAGAAACAGTGCTAACATCATATCCCATGAAAGGAAGGTGGTGCCTACATTACCAACCTGCAATTCATAAACAATGTCATCATCTTCGACCCTGTAATTGCTAGATATAAGCCCTTTCAAAAATCGGTTGAGCTTGAATCGGAACGACTTGTTACCATGGTACAGATGCCTGATTAAGTCCACTGGAACCCATTTAGTGGTGGACTCAGGCAATTGCACGACATATTGTGCCACTACATCATTCATGTACTGGACCTGCTCTTGAAAAGCCTCTGCGTGAAGGTCTATAGTTCTCTGCATATCAATCACCCCCTCAAAAATGGCGATGTTTTGACCTGCACCTATACTGAGAGCCCAATTTTCTCAAGCTTTGCGCGTAGCGAGTTAGAGCTTGAAGCCATGGCGGGATATTGAAGGGAAATAGAAACTGCGAGATCTTAAGAATGAAATGAGCTTTATAGAGCAAAACCTATTCTTATAAAGCATTCCATTTAAACATTTAATAAATTTATAGAACATACTTAAAAATTTTAAAATTAACAAAATTAAAATCCAAATTGCAGTGAAATACAGAGGACATTGGGGCTATGGTGCAATCAAAAATTTTGTATTCAAAAGTACACCACTACAAATTATAGCCAAAAATCACTCAAAATGTTACCTAAGTCTGCAACTTAATAGTATTTCAATCTAAGGACCCTAGGGGGCTCCAATGACACATAGAGTGTATGTTTCTCTGACCTGACGCATAGGTCGATTAGAAACAACAAACTTGAATTGGTTCCTTACATTAAAGGACATGACAATACGATCTCTCAACTGAGCAAAATTCCAATCATCATTAACTACCATTGTATGCTTCTCTCCTGGGTGAACTTCAATATGAAGTTCTACCTCCTCCCTAGCATAGAGATCAGAGTCCAAAGCTTCCCATTCACCATGCAAGCATTTCCACCTTCTAATAGGGTACACCATAGTTAGATTTTGCTTGCCTATCTGGATACCTGCATCTTACCATTGACATTATCGCCGCTGAGCACTTTATTACATCGCCCTGATGTTCTGCCACCTTGGTGGTCCAATCGCCTTTTAGAAATGTATCTAGAGCTTCAAAGGCCCCATCTTTGCTTATCCACATTGTTGGGGTGCGATGGAACTTACCTACTTTGAAAATAGCAATAAACACATGTATAGGCATGAAAAGAGATACACTTATCCTGTGGGATCCATATGCAGCCTTTAGGCTTGACTGAATGTCATGGAAAATCCTGCACTCAAAGCTCTCCATTGTGGTGGGTTCTCGAATGGGCCATTCTGGGCTATTTAGTGCAGGAGGAGAAATTGGCTCAAGTGCTCCAAATCTTCCCCTCTGTGGCACAACATATGTTGCAGCAATGAAAAATACTCCTCTATTTGCAAGTTCAGAACTTGTTTCCCCAGCATACATAAGCCTACCTAGATCAACATGACATGCTTCGAAGGTCCCTGTAAAACATTCTAGAGGCTGCCATTCCACACATGTTGAAGGGAAAACATTTGTATACAATAGAATACATTGGAGTTCTTGATATTCACATAGTCTTCATGCAACCATTTCTCTAAAGCAAAGAATTATTAAACAAGTTCTGAAACTTACAGTTAGTTGGGGAACGTGGTGAGTTCTCATCTTCAAGATGTATTTGGCTTGAGGTGTAAACATGTTGCACCTTTGCAAGCCGCTTTCCATCCTTGTTTGCAAACTTTGAATTCTAAGATCCTTCCTTTCCAATGATGGCTTGTGGAAGCCATATGCCTTCGAGGAACCTTGTGTGCACCCCTCAAACTGGGCTGCATTGTTATCCACATGAACCGCTTAAAAATGGTAGGAATCCAATAACCTTCATCATCCTGTACTTTGGAAATAGCCATGGACTCGATAGTGGATGATGGCCTGCGTACACACTGAAGAGCCATAGATTGCCCAAATGAAAAGAAAGTGAATGTTAAGAATATGGCAAAAAAGCAAATACCTGCTCAGAGAGAGAGAGAGAGAGAGAGAGAGAGAGAGAGAGAGAGAGAGAGAGAGAGAGAGAGAGAGAGAGAGAGAGAGAGAGAGAGAGAGCTAGCTAAAGCTTCAAAGAAGATCGTTGCAAATCCATACACACACACACACACACGCACGCACACACACACACAGAAAGCTAAACCTTCAAAAGAAAGCAAATGAGAGATAGCATTAGGTGCCTGCTTGCACAGAGAGAGAGAGAGAGAGAGGGAGAGAGAGAGAGAGAGAGAGAGAGAGAGAGAGAGAGAGAGAGAGAGTCTGATAACAGAGCTTCCTCTAGAGAGAGAGAGAAGGACTGATTAACAGAGCTTCCTCTGAGTAGCTGGTAGCAAAGATCTTTCCTCAAAAGAAAGCTAATGAGAGATTGCATTAGGAGCCTGCTTGCACACACACACACACACAGAGAGAGAGAGAGAGAGAGAGAGAGAGAGAGAGTCTGATAACAGAGCTTCCTCTAGAGAGAGAGAGAGGCTGATAACAGAGCTTTCTCTGAGTAGGTGGTAGCAAAGAGCTTTCCTCAAGTTGGAGATGAAGATAGGGCTGCAAGTGAGGGTGTAGTGAGTGGTAGATGGGGAAAGTGGGTTAGTCTAAAAGGGAGGAGAGAGAAACATGCCCCTACTTTTGGAGGGAAGAGAGAAGTGAGGGGGTAACTTTTTGAAACTTTTCCTTTAAAAAAATATAAAAAGAAAAGATATTGAAGATTTTCTTTACTGGCAGATCTGAAAAAGGTAAGATTCTACCTTTGACCACGATTTAGGTTCTTAATCAACCCAACATTTTTGTACACATGTATTTTTCCTATTCGCCTTCACACTAATCATCTCCTTAATCTCATGGCATCTTAAAGGGCCCCCATAGACCTCAACCTTCCCCTAATGTTTGCAGGGCTTTTCGAACATTCGGATCTAACTCTTTGTCATTGGTTAGAGGATCCGGTTGCCTTGCACGGGCCATGCACCCCATGACTCTGACAAAACAAGATTTTTGTCAACTTAACTTTGACAATAGATTTATGATTATTTAATTTTTGAGATTTATCTTTAAATAGATAATTATTTCATCATACTTCTTGAACAAGATTAACCATATTCACAATCATGAAAGCAATTTGATTTTTTTTTTTTTGCAAAACCTCATTTATTATCAAAAGTTTTCGATATATACATAGAGCATCACAGCTCCAAAAATCACTGCCTCAATCGCGTACGCATAAAGAAACGAAACTGCGAAGGAGACATACCATGGTACACACAATTCATTATAGAAAGAGGTGCTGTAATTCTACTCCTAGGGATAAAGCAGCTAAGAAGCCTAAAAACTCGGCAAGAAATTTTGAAATTCCTAGGTGAATGATTAAAGAGTTGTACATGCTAAACAAACCCTAGCCTTATCAGAATCATGGCTAAGGAAATATTTTGCCTGAGCCTCTGACCTTGATTAGTACTAATATTAATACATTGTCCTCTCCAAAGAACCACATATACCGACGTCACTCTACAGGATCAGGAAAGTAAAGACTCTCAAAATGACGTGCGAGTCTCACTCTGCTTACTCGGGTCATAGCAGAGTTGATGAGGTGCTCGAATGCAAAGGATATCACATCCTGACTCTAGGAGAGTTCAAGAATGCCAGATAGATTTGGGGTATCCATCTATAAATTTCCAATTCAATTTATGAGTTTTCAATTTTTGAAGTTCATTCAACATAATATTAACAAGCGAAAACATTATTTCCCAAATTTACTTTAAAATTTTAAGCAATTTCTGTTGCTGTTACATAAATTTACAACAGCGCTCTGATACCAACTGTGAAATCCCACTGGCCCCTCTACACACCGGATTCCCGGTTGTTGCTGGCAGCAAAATGAAAGCAGCTCCCTCATGTGCGGGGCAGGGTTTCCCACTCGGGGCCTCGCCCTAGAATGTCCGGGCACGAGACTAACCTGGTGGTCATTCCAAAAACCGAAATCAGGAAAATTTTCCATGCTCGAAAAACAGGGGTGGTTCAACCATTTTTATTTTCTTAACGAATTTTTCTAACGAGGTCAAGATACTGAACTAACCTTCATCTAATTAAACCAAATAGAAGGGAAACTATTATAGACTTAACTTGAAGGGATCAATGCTTTTTTCCTAATTGAATCAGGCGGCACAGCCGTTGATCTATTCATTAGAGAAGTCTTCAGGCTTTTATTTAACTACTTGAGTTCTAAACGTATTCCTATTAATCAATTTTATTATTAAAACTCTACTGATTCTAGCCTAACCCCATTCGGCCCATGGGTTAGCCACCGCCCAACCCCACTGGAATTGGTAGAACCAGACAAGTACTCACCCACCCATAATTGAATTCCTTTCTTAACATTAGCTTTAGAATACAGATATGCACACACTCCTCTTTAAACTTTAGAATACAGATACGCACACACTCCTCTTTAAACTCTAGAATACAGATACGCACACACTCCTCTTTAAACTTTAACTTATAAAACAATCCATTGACAAACATTTATTGGTTACAGATGTCATAGCTCAAAATTTCCATCAAATCCTTGTTTCTCACAAAAAACAGTATCACTCTGGACTCTCCGTTGAGACCAGCTGGTCAGTAAGGAGATCCAATAATAACAGATTACAAAAAACATTGGTCCATCATACAATATATATCTTCCACGACATATGCATGGGTGTCCTAAGCACTGCGAGCCCGTGCATCGCCTGGTCAGAACCCTCCAAGATCCTCCTTAGGTGTCCTGGCACTTCACTCAGGGACCGCTTCGTCGGCCCTCGTGGGTCAGTTTAATTCACTTTTTGGATCCAGTTTTGGATTAGGAGAGAGGAGAGATAAAATATCTAATTTTATTGATTTAAAATTCAAAAGAAATGATGGAAAAAAGGTGCCTACTTCATGAGGGGGAATCCCTATCCTGAGGTGTCAAAAATCAAATTTTTAACTATTTTCCTTCGTCCTTAGTCCACTCTTCATCTTATGTGAACATTTACTCATTTTTGGGGGGGTTTTCTTTTATTTTCTAATTTATCTCCTCCCTACATTTGGATTAATCTTATTTGTCCATAAAAACCTTAATTTAAAATTTTCAGAAAATCTGGACCCTTAGGAGATAAGGCCTTTTGAACAGATTATAATTTATTTCTAAATGCACCTTCTAAAAATCTTTTTGAACTTCTATTTCGGGAAAATTTATTTTAATAAGAAGATATATTTTTCCATCCAAAAATATCTAAAATCTAAATAATCTCTCTCTAAAATATTTTCTCTCTCTAAGCCAAAATAGGTAGAAACAAGATCTTTTATTAATCTGAAGAAGGGATTGATTACTGGGGAAGATACTGGACATCTTGAGGGGTTGGGGAGGAATCTTACAGCATCAATAGCCTATCTACCATACCAAAGTATTTATCAAGCATACTTGTGGCATTTACAATGTGTGCACCCTAAATCAAGTAAAACCATTATATTTGAAGATAGAATGCTGTTATCAGGGTAGTCGCCAAGCCGCCGCATCACCACGCTATTATTCCATTGTGGGCGCCTAATCTTCTTGGACAAGCTTCAACCTTATTACCATTGAGAAACCATCAAAATATGTACAAAATTGAAAATGAAAGATATCAATTCTTTATGTCACAATGCCATAGGTACACCGATGAAGGAATGATTGGAAATTAGAATTCAAGCTAGATATTTTGGAGAATTATGATTAGTGATACTATGGTTTCATTAAAAGTTTGTTTTAAAGACAACTCAATCTATGAAAAAGGCAATTTCATATTGGGTGTGTAAGTGATGTGACTATCTTGAACTTTGCTTGAAGCACCGGCTAGGGGGCCTGGGAACTCTTTTCCTTGGTACCCGAGGCAAAACATAACCAAATTCCTAAATGGATCCTATCACTACAGTGGTTGGGCGATTGGCTAACCCATGGGATTGGATGGGGTTAGGCTGGACTGATGGATCCCTAAGATGAGACTCAATTCTGTCAAGTTACAATAGTTGAAGTAAATCCCGGATAACCCTTGTTCTATGGAAAAGAACCAATGGCGGCTGTGCCTCTTGATGAGGAAAAAATCGTTGGACTCTATGATCCAAGTGCAAGTGTCTTCCTTGATCTGACCATGAGACTTACGGGTTCGGTCGTTAGATCAATTTGGTTAGTGATGACCTTGACTACATTAGAATAAAATATCCTAGAGGAATCGCCTATGTCTGCTAGGCGGCGAGGGAAGTTTTTTTGGGTTTGGTTTTGAAAAAACCGAGGGATTAGTCTCTTGTCTGGATATCCATGGGTGAGGCCCCGAGTGAGAGGCTCTGCCCTATGTAAGAAGTGCTACTTCTGCTGCTAGCACCCCCGAATTCGTTGTGTGGAGGGGGCAGGGATCTTTCAAGGTCTAGGTAGGGGGGGAGTAGCTCCTCAAAGACCAAGGGCGGATCTACCCATAGATCTTAATGCAGCCACAAGGATGGATTTGTTGAATATGGCTACGGAAATGGGCGAGGAATAGTCAAGGAACTAGGCACTACTCTAGAATTGAGACCATCCCAAATGAAGCCACACATAATTTCAAAGCTCATATAAAAATTATATGGGGATGGGGATCCGATTCAACATGTAGAGATCTTTTAGTCCACGTGCGAAACCTATGGGCCAGTAAGTGATGTAACCATGATTCATGTCTTCTCACTAACCCTAGAAGGAAAAGATCATCAATGGTTCAAATCCTCAAGCCAGAAGATAAGATTAATTTCACGCAGCTCAAGAATGTGTTTATGCCAAGCTTTACCAGAAGTGGCGACAAATGGAGTCATGTGGCATAGGTGCACAACATGACAAGGTTCAAAACCCGTGAGGTGGGTAAACACCGTGAAACAACAAGAAAAGAAAGAGTAAAAAGAAAGAATAAGAATAAGAAGAGGAAACAACAAGGCATGGCACATGCCCTCACCAGTCAGTAGACAGACGTTCTTCTCAATGTTATAGATGTCGACCTCAGCTACCTCTCTGACCGGGAAGCCAAAGAGACCCTGCAGTGACACAAGCCAATGAAATAGGATCACTCGTTATTAGAAAGAAAAGACCCACAAGGGCCCCAAAATTGAGCTATTTGTGTCATTATGAACAGGCGTTCCATGGCGCAATCATGAGTAAAGAACTCCACATTGCATACGGAAAGGTAGCTCTGCAATACCATGGTCCTGAGTGCTTGCAGATTTTGGAGGATGTTGAAGTCAAGGAAAAACTAGAGAGAGTGGGCCTAGGTTGGATGGCACAATGTCTCCCAAGAACCATTGATACAGAGATATGTGTGCAGAGTACCTCAAGACATACGACAAAGCCAGTAAGAGGGGAAAGGTAACTAAAGCAGATTGCACCACAAAGCAGGTTTTGATCACAGAAGAATTGATATGGAAGGCTCTACAATTACCACCACCAATTAAAATACACACACATATTTACGAAAATATGCCCCTGGAAGCAATGCTGAAGAAGAGTTCTTACAACTCCAATGGGGCTGAGTATGACAATATCAAGGATGAAGTAACAAAAAAGGCTTGCAGAGCAATGTCGCTCATTATGCAAGTAAAGCCAGTAGATAGGTACAATAGGGTGCCCCTTAACATGATAGCCAAAGTACATGAGGAAAAAGAAGATGACTGGGCTTATTACATCCATAGAGAAATCGAGAATTATCTAAAGGCACACCAGTCCAAGATCTGCAACCCTTATTTAATGACACAAGTGCTGAATCACATAGCTTAGAGGCCTCTTCCAGATCTGGAATGAGAAGAAAGGATACAACTGGCAATATAGACAACATCATCACCACTTACCTTTGAAGAAATGCAGGAAGGAAAATCCATACTGATGGAAACAAAAGACATCATGAAGGAGATCAAGAAAGGGAGAAAGAAGAAGACTAAAAAGAAGATGAGAGGCATTATGCCTGACGTTGCTGAGGAAACACAAAGGATCGAGGCGAAGCTATCCCAAGAAATTTACCAAGAAGTACTGGGACAATAGGAAGCAGAAGTCTCATTAACTTGTCAGCACCTCCAGAGAGGACTGAAGCACATATACATCATCAAACTTCCCCACCAAGTCTGACACAACTAATTTTCAAAAATCTTTCCCCTCTTAAAAATTCAACAATGTTAGATACACCTGCTTCTGCTGAGCTACAAAAAGAGTCTCAACACGAAGCATTGCCAGAAGCATAGCACCAAGGACACAAAGAAGCCACATCACTCCCAATAGGACTCCCCAAAGAGCCAGTGGATAAGAAATGACAAAGGGCTCAAGAGACACCAAGTCCCAGTAAAAGGCAACGTCTAGATGATGCAGAGGGGATTCTAGAGACATCTTTCCTCCATAATCTAGATTATGACAGATTCCTTCGAGAGACTGTGGAAGGACTCTTGCACTTGCCACACTCTGGAGAGACTGGAAGGGGTAGCAGAGCAACAAGTGCTTCCCTTTGGGAAGAACAAGAGCAACGAGTATGGCGATGCCATCTTCTTACAACTCATATGCTTCATGACTGAAATGCAACTCTATGGAAGCTGGTCAAGGAGGCTACCAATCAAGTTCAAACACTACAAGAGCATCTAATAGTAGCAGAAGAAACACACATGGATGTCATCCTAAAAAGCTTAAAGGTGGAGCAGGAAGTCAGATACCAAACACTTGAAAACAACAATCTTGTTCTTGAGTCAAACTTTAGTGCAAAAAATCAGGGAAAATACAGAATTAAAAGCACAGCTGGAGCAGGCAAAGGAGAAAATTCAAAGGGAAGTTGAACATAACAAGGTATCGAGGCTAAACAGCTACAGGAGCTACAACATACCTCCCAATCCAAGGAAGAAGAACGACAAAGAGAATTAAATTCACTATCCTCAACTCTAAAAGAAGCAGAACAAAGAGTGTTCCAACTCCAACAAGAAAGAGAACAAAGCAACAAAGTGAATGCAGAAAAAATACAAGTACTCAATGAGACCATAAGCACCCTTAAATTAGAAATGCAAAAGATGATGGATACACACAAAGAAGCAATGATGCAGATAACATAGCAGCTCCAAGCAAGTCAAGCCTTGGCCACAGAAAGACTTCACAAGATTACAGAGGCTCAGTTATTGCAGCCAGACGAGCAAAGGAAGCAGCAACAAGGTTGAAGAACTAGATGCCACAAGGATGGTACGAGAAACAACTATTTATGATCTTCTCACCACCAAGGACTAACATACAAGAGTTGGAGCACCACTTGGCAATCCAGGAATGCAACCAAAGACAAGAACCAACCAATGAGATGTGACTACTCCTTGAGCGAGCCTCATAGATAGGTTTGTTGCCAGTAACTCCTCGGTCCCCTCCTCAAACTCCGACTCTCTTTTTGTCTACACTAACCCTCTCTTTACTCCAATATGATATTAATAGGGCTGATGACCTGAGCCTAGGAGAACTAACACTTATTAAACAAAATACAGAGCGTGATGCTGACCCTCAACCATTGAGACTAGTCAATAAGAGTGGATTAGACCTGCCGGCAGGCGGGTTGGGCCCACTCGAGAGGAAGAGTTTCACAAAGCTACCAGGTGGCAAGAATTTGGAGTTTTGGGAAGGGGAGGGGGTTTAGGTAGAATTTGAATTTGAGGTCTCAAAAGACGTGTGAAACACAGGTGCGCCCACTAGTACTTTCATAATAGAGAAGACACAAGAGATATAAGGCTAAAAATTCTATTTTCTTCTTCTTCTCCACACACTTTGTAAACTATAAGATAACAATACAAAATAAAGAGGTGTTCTACTACCTCAACACACATGGGGCACTTTAGTGTGAGACCGACTAAATAATATAGCATACTAACTATGCCATAACTCTAGGAGATAAGGTGTCACTCTCTCACCTAAGTGAGATAACATACTAACTATGCCCTAATTCTAGGAGATAAGGTGTCACTCTCACCAACCATAAGTGAGATAACATACTAACTATGCCCTAATTCTAGTAGATAAGATGTCACTCTCACCAACCATGCTAGTGATATAAGTGCGAAACTGTCACTCATGAGGTGGCTCATCAATGCCCATGTAAATGTATTTTCACATGCATGTGAAGCGTATGCATGTTAAATCATGGCCTTAACGTGAGAGATATGTATGTATTTTTTTGTACGGCATCATGGAAATTTTTCAAGGGAACTTAATACTGACTGATCCTAAAGATATTTTCTTCTATCCATTGCACCCCATTGTGCTCAACCTTCATAGTTGGTGTCGGGTGCTACAAAACTCAGACATCCTGTGGACAACAGCGTCGATAAATTAGACTTGTTTGTTCTAGATGATATTCCTAAAACACCGGCCAACTACGAGGTTGTAGCTCACAGTTACCAATGGATCATAAGCCATGGGTGGTTAGAGGTATATAATACTCACCAACATTTAAATCTGTGTGAGTCCACATTATATCATCCTTTTGGTATTCTTAAACATCAGAATATCCACAAACATCTAGAAGCCAATTTAACCACCATACTTTATAATTTTGATAAAACACATATTGAGTATATCTCCAGAGGATATCACTGAGCTGCAAAAAATTTATGAAGCTCCACAAACCCAACCACCCACCCCCTAGTTCAAGAGATGGTTAAGAAGAAGCATCAAGTTCATCACCTAATCCTACTTACCCTGTATATTTAAATGTTGCAAGTATTTTCCACCAACACTCTCGCCCCCGAGGAGTTGCCAAACCAGACCCTTCTCCACCACACGGCCAACTCAAGAGGTTAGCCACACTCTACCACTAGATACACTTGAGCCATTCAGTGATGATTCTATTCTCGAGTCTTTGTCTGTTGTTGCAGAGTACGAAGGTTTAATAAGAGCCGAGAATCCTCTACTCAAGCCAAAGCTAATGTTCAAGGTGTTAATGCAAATAACACCCTTTGAACCTTCTCGACGGATTCTACCCGAAGCCTATTCGGAAGTTACACCAACGAAGCAGTTGTATGTACCATACCCTCTCTGAGTACCAAGACCAAAATTAGAAGAGCTATTGCCTTTGGCTGGAGAGGGCACATTATGGTCCAATGTGGCATGACATACAAAGCGGGCAAACTCATACTTGGCAAATCTACTGGAAATCAGAATTGTTACATTTATGATCATTTACTGCTTTCGCAGAGAGCAAGGAGAAAGGATAATCCAGTCCACACAAGAGGGGGTTATACAGTGATTGTCACAGATGATGCCAACCCCAAATTGGAAGATTTCGGTATACAGCCAAATTGGAGGAAAGAGAACCTTACAATTCCAGAATATAGCCATCAATATATGTGTGCACCACCAACACAGAGAGTGGACTCTTTGTACATGCCTTTGAAGAGAGAAGGTGGACACCATTGGAGTTTCAAGGGGCAACATTTATAGATATAGGAGAGTAAAGAAAGCAAATGATGAATTGGATATATGCATGACGCAACATTCTGGACCATGCAATTGTGGCTAGTGTTCAATTCTTGAAATTGATCATGGTCCTCATAGATCAACCCAAAGAAAGATATGATGGACATGGTACTGATCATCTGCAATTCGACATGAATAAATGGCCTAGTGATAGAGGCATAATGTTATATTATCATCGCCTAAGGTATCTACCAGCATACATGTATGTCACATTCAAGGATATGGTTGACACTCGGTTCTGGGGACCACACGCTGCATTCAGAAGAACCCTTAAAAAGCTGCAGTCACGCTGGAACTTCTATCATCTCATGAGTTCGGCAACCAGGTCTTTAGACCTCAGTTAACAGGTTATGAGGACGGAACCTACATCAGATAGGGGGGATGTTAATCCCATTTTTGGATTAACAAATATACTTCTCCATTTGAGGACATTAATAAGTGTCGTACAAAGGCACTATAAAAGTTGTACATTATGAGAATGGCCACCCAAGGCCTTAGTTAAGTAAGTTTTGGAAGCCCAAGTATGAATAAGTGCCAGGTTATGGACAGAACCTACATCAGGTAGGGGGTATGTTAATCCCATTTTTGGATTAACAAATATGCTCCTCCATTTGAGGACATTAATAAGTGTCATGAAAAGGCACTATAAAAGTTGTACATTATGAGATATTTACCTCCCAAGGCCTTAGTTAAGTAAGTTTTGGGAGCCTAAGTGTGAATAAGGATCAATTGTATATAAGGCATTTTCTCATAAATGAATGGGGACAATTCCACTTTGTGCTATGAGAGTTCTTGATTTTGTCTTGAGAGAGAGCATTCTAGCACATGTTCCTTCTCTATACTTGTATGTTGTATGCTTGTATGGAGGAGTGGGAGAGAGTGATTGCCTTGTGTGGTGGTGTGAGCGACTCTACAGTGATAGCATGGAGGTGGAGCTTGCAGGATTGGAGCTTCTCAAGTGAGCTTAGAGACCTCAAGGGACACAAGCTCGAAGCATTGGTAAGTGCCCTATGACAGTTGTGTTCTATTGCTCTTTCCAAAGGTGAATGCATTGAGTTCATTCTTAGAGGTGTGGTAGCCCATAACATCTAGCCAATCTATGCCCAAGATAATCAAATTAAGCAAGCTTAGTAAGCTATAGCATGAGAGAGGCAGAGGAGGTTATCTTTGTACACACACACACACATAGAGAAAATTGATTGGCATATATGGAGGGATTTCTATGCATGGGAGGATCAAAATAAGTAATCTTAGAAATCTATAACATTAGAAAGAGAGAGGAGATTCTCGTTGTATGCACACATGCACACACACACACACAAAAAAAAAATATAGAGATGGAGGGATTTCTATGCCCGAGAGGATCACAATAAGCAAGCTCAGCAGGCTATAACATGAGCGTGAGAGAGATGAGCTTTTCTTTGTACCTACCCACCAAGGAGGAGGAGGACAAAGCATTGTACTCAGCGAAGAGAGAGGCGAACTTGATCCGCATGAAATCCCAAAGATAGGCGATGAGTCTCAAAACAAACAGAGGCGTTTAGAATTTTTTTTCTTTCACTTCCTTCCTCCATATTTCTTGACTCTTTCTCCTTTTTCCTCCTATTCTCTCACTAACTTCCCTTCTCTAAGCTTCTCTTACCTCTCACACCTAAACTTGTTTCTTCCTTTCTTTTCACTAGCCCTGTTCTCTCTCTACTTCAACTTCTCTCCCTTACTTTAACTTACTTTCCCCCTCTTCCAAGATGAAAAACAAAATTTACCTCTAAGAAAATTGTCCCTTTGTAGAGAGAACGAAACAAAATTGGAATTTGTTAAAGATGTTCCCTTTTCAAAAGAATTCGTTCTCAAATTCTCAAAGCTGCCAAGTGTCCCTCCATGTGTCTAGTTGAGAAGGAGGATTTCTTCCTTAGGGGACACCTCACTAAGAGAGGTGTCAAGATTTCATGCAAGCCAAGTGTTAAAAAAAAAGGTTGGAGAGATAGTTTCCCAAATTTTAGATTGTGTCCTCCTATTTCCCAACAAAGAATCCATTGTACCCAAAGTATTTTCAAACAATCCAATGTCCTTATTCATTCACATATGAGAGAGAGTTGAGTGCTCTACCTCAAGACAAAAAGAGACAACTTTAGAAAATATTCGAGAGGGAAGCCAATAGTACAAACGAAGCTAAAAATTACATCTTTGAGGATAGAGGAAAGTTTAAACATTACAAGCACAAAAGATAGAAGAGAAGAAGCATCTCCCTCCAGGTGTCCTCTCCATTTAAGAAAGGCTTCATGGAGAAACCCTATTCCATTAAGGCTATTCTTTGCACTCAAAATTTTATTTAATTCCATTCAGATGTAGTGTACATTCTAAGTGCCATTGTATTCATTAGGTCAGCCTACTGTTTACGAAAAAGTTGTGATTCAGTGCCCTAAGGCATTTCTTAACTTCTTTGCTTAGTAAGGTTAACAATCTCGGTAAGTCCTTCTACCAGCTTCAATTGTAATGTTACTAGAACAGGTAATTCTACCTGTTCTAGTAAGATCCTATCAGATTAGTCCTCTCTCGTAAAAGAACTATATCTAGGTCCTTTGCAATCTTCCTCCTCTTAAATTTTTCTACAGTTGATATCTCACTTTCCACCCTAATGGTCAAACCTTCTCTCCTTGGGTTACCTTAGGGAACCACAGTCTAACAACTAGTATTTCCTATCTCTTCGTCGATACAGATTAAGTTTACTTCATCTCTTGTCAACCCTAGGTTTCACTTTAGAGTAAATCAGAAATCTAGTTTTGTCTCCCTAACCTAGATCACTATCTAGCCTTTTGGGATTCTCTTCTAAACTCTTGATCTTTGGTTAGAATCCAACGGGTTCCTTGTTTCTAAAACAAGATGTTCTTGTGATTCCTCTCACACGTCTAGTACTCCTAGCTCCCATAAATAGGAGTGCTACAATTCCGTGACTTACTCAGGATTTTGCAGCAGTGAGAATCCAGTAAGCATAACAATTGGTTGATTCCCTTGACCTTTGCTTTTGGGCATCCCAAGAATTTAGTTACATCGTCCCAACCTAATCCAGTTATTCTTATCTCCCATAACACTCCCACTACTTGAGCTCCCTTCGTTGTTCTTTTTAAAGTCCCAACTGTCTTATAATTAGATCCAACATGATTTAAGTTCTTACACTTCCCTTAGTTCTAAAGCTTTCCAATTTTCTTCACACAGAAACCCGAATAGCCTTAATCCTTACCAATTTCCACCTAAGTTTTGGGGACCATACAACATCTCTAGATCCTTGCAATAATCTCTAACAAAGTTTTTGGTTTGCTCAAGTCCTCAAGATCTCTATAACTTAAATTCATACAATCCAACAAAAGTCGTCGTAACCTCCATTGTTTCCCGTGCAGATGCAGAATGGTGCTTTAAGTTGTGCTTGGAATGTGACTTCCATGTCTCCCATTGGATCCCTAGTCCTTAATCATGTCCCTTGTCCATGAGTATAAAGTGAGACATAGATCTACTTTACTAGATTTTGCCTCAGATATTCGAGTTAATTTTATAGATTCTTTGAGATTAGATGCTGATTTAAGTATTTTTAGTTGGCTTCTTTTTTGTTCCTAATTAGAGTTGTGGTTCCTTTTTAAATAGAAACGTAGAGAACATATTGGGGCTATCGTTAATGAATTGTTTCGACTTCCTCGCACGAGTCTATTATATTCATTTAGATTCCATAACTAATCATTTCGAGAAGGAGAGATTAGTTTAAGACAAGACTCAACGTTTTCTTTATCAGCCAAATACTTTGAGTTCCTTTCTTCAACTCTATTACTTAGTACGTACACTCTTCACTTCAACCTAGCCTTCCACCTGAAGTCTAAGCTTATCCTAGGTTTCATTCCATCAACTAACAAGGTAGCTCTAAACCCTACGTTAAGCTGAAGTGATCTATTGGCAAAGGGAATCCTGTAAGCTATCAAGTCCATAGAGGGAGGATGTATCCCTCCAAAGTTTCCATTCCCTCACAAGAAAATCCAAGGGATTCTCCTCAAATCCTTGACTAAATCCATTCCTATATATCTCAAACCACCGCAACTAAACCATCAATTGACTTCTAGAGAAATGTTCAAGGATGATGCTACCCAAGAGTCAATCCATAGAACCTAGACCTACCCTTAAGCAAGGTCCACAAGCGACGACTTCCTAATCTACACCCTTGCTGACTCTAGGATTACAATCTCACAACTAAGTAAGATGGAGGATGGTCATCATTCCAAAAGAAAAAACTTGTTGCCTCCAACTAGCCAGGGGATACCCCCAATATAAACATAAACAATAAAGAAAACATAGAGCATTGAAATCTCTTCAAATGAATTAATGGAAAGTTTTTAATACAAAGAGAAGGTGTTTTTCTGTCCATAAACTTTATTCGGTATATATATTTTTCATTTGAAAATGTAGTAGAGGATAGAATTCATGAATTCTATTATTGATCAAGCATATTAAGAATGTTTCACATCGTACCTTCACCATTTTATATATGATTTTACCCCAAGTTATATTTGATCAAATCCATACCTATTCATATTTAGAATACGTTTCTTACTTGATTCCTAGCATAATCTAAGCCAAGAAGCTTCATCTTAATCCTAGGTAAACGTTGAAGTGTCAATTAGCCATACCAATACACCTTGCATGCAGGCATACCATATATCTGAACAACCCCTACACCACACAAGTAGTCCACCCATGAACACAAGCTAACCATTGCACACTCCATGAAATCTATCTCGTACTATCCCTAACATATCTTACCTTGGACAATATGCTATATATTTATATCTTACTAATCAGAAGATAGAGTATAATTTTTGAAGACTCTGAAGTCAGTAACACACACCCAAAGAAATGACTATCATGCAAGAATTCTTAGAACCATTCCTCTTGCAACAATTGATAAGAAGTTAATAAGCAAGAATTCTTGGAATGTATTTAACTTCCCTTGGAGATAGACAAGAAAGCGAGGTCTCTAAAAACCAATAAAGGGTTTTGGAAACCAAACCATTCATCTACCTACAACTAAACAACCATGCAATATACTCTGAAGTCTGCTTAGAGTATACACTTAAGGTGGGTTATCATAACCCTTAACTCTGACAATCATGCATACCATGTCTAGAAAGCTAGCACCATCTAGAGTTCGGTCTACCCATAAGTAAACATCAACAAGAACCCCTTTAGTGAAGCCTACACGATAGGATAAGAAAGCTAACCTAGCAAGTTATGCAACCAACCTGCAACTCACCTATGTAAAAGGAGACAAACTAGACAAGCATATCATTTTTTCGAAATTTCAAAGTTGTGTCCTCCCAATTCCCAGTGAAGAAGCCATTGTCCCCAAAACATTTTCAACCAATCCCAAGTCCTTGTTCAATCGCATATGAGAGAGAGTTGAGTGCTCTACTTCAACATAAAAAGTGACGATTCTAGAAATTATTCGATAGGGAAGTCAATAATACAAATGAACCTGAAAATTCAATCTTTCAGGATATACGGGAAAGTTTAACCATTACAAGCACAAAGATAGAAGAGATGAAGCGTTCACATTAATTTGAGAGGTACAAAAACAAGTTAGAGATTTGGGTGAGGAGGGCCCTTACACCAATCCCTACTCTTATAGACCAACCATTTGCCAGATGAAGGTGCCAATGTGGTTTTAGCTTTTTGCAAATTGCCAAAGACATTGCTGCAATAGCTAGATAACTGTGTGGATGAAAACAAGTATCGATACTTGTTTGCATATTTATATCTTCTAGTTGTTTGCAAGGGGTGATTTTAAAACTGTCCAATTGGGTTTTTTAATCGCAGGACACACACATGAGGACATATATGCAATGTTTAGCATGTTCTGAAACACCTTGAGAGTTGAGCAAACCTTGACTTTATCACATCTAATGGATAGACACTTTTCTTGCTTACAAAAGTCCCTCACTTCAAGAGATAACATGACAGGTACCACTGTGATAGGGAAGGTGTACTTTTAGCACACTCAATGCCACTTCAATTTTAGTTTCTCATCAATGGGGACAAGTCAGTAATGGAATGTAGTGATACCTAATTGGAATGCCTAGTGATGAAGCATTCCATCACTAGGCCTAGTGATGGAGGCCTTCCATCACTTTGGAAGAATGACAAAGAAGGTAAATCAATGTTACCATTGGGTAATCCACATTTATTACCGATGGAAAAACATGTAAAGGGGCATGAAGATGTGATGTTGGGCATCGAGTCGTCATACATAAAATTCTCAAAAAATGTTAGAAATGGTTCTTGTGTGCCAAGATATTATAGTCCTATAATAGATTACTACAATAGTGTAATCCAAGAGCTTGATAATCCAATAGCATCACATGCTAGATTGTAAACACATTTTTGGCCAAAATCTCAAGGATCCTAATAGATGCTCGAACGGAGCCTGAAAATTATATCTTCCTCTTTGCCCAACCTTAATGCAAAACATCTTTTGTGTCTATGATAATTTGTGATCTTACTAGTACAAGTCTTTGTAATTTTTGGGTTGGTTCATTCAATTCATGGCATGGAATGTAAAGTTCCATTCTATAAGTTTTAGTTTTTGTACAATAATCAAGGTAGTAAAAGTTTATGTAAGAGAAAAGTGCCATTTCCTTATTATTATGCTTATTAACACCACCTTATTATAGGATATATCTCTCTTTGCAAATATGGAATGGCCCTAGGGATATTCTATACCCAAGTATAGATTCAAACTTTAAGTGGAAATTTCCCAATTTAAGTGGAAAACTCCCAATTTATTCAAAACCTATTAATTTCAAAATTAACAAAATGAAGAAATTTTTCCACTTTATCTAATATGGTGTTCTATGATGGCAACGATGCCGCATTCACAACCAATGTGAACAACAAATATGGGTAAACTTGTGATGCTAAGAATAATCCCAAGAGGAAGAAGCCTCGAGGAATATGCTACTACTATGATAAGAAGGGTCATGCCATCAAAGACTATAGAAAGAAGCAGGTTGACTAGAAGAATGACAACTTGAAGACTTCATGGAAGGGAAAGGAATCAGCCAACGATGCAAAAGTAGAGCCTCAACCTTTTGTAGCTATTGAAGGGGTATGTTCATCAATCCAAGCTCAAGTTGTTGAAAATTTTGTGGATTTCGGATTGCAGTGCATCCAAACACATAACTAGTAAGAAAGAGATACAGATTCTGGAAGACTTTATAGGAACCCATCAATGTTATTATTGGGGATGATGCTAAAGATATAGCCAAAGGATATCGAAGCATTTTGTTTATGGCAACTAAAAGTGAACAGAAAAAGTTTCAGAAAAAGTTGTCTGATGTGCTTTATGTACTTGAAATAAATAAAAATTGGATTTCTATGGCTCTGATAACAGATTACAGGCTTGAAGTATATGTTAAGAAAACAGAAGAAGAATAAAGAGATTACAGGCTTGAAGTACATGTTAAGAAAACATAAGAAGAATAAAGAGACGATTTCTCATTTGCCTGCATTTTCAATTTGTAGGAACCATGTAAAGCTTGCAGCATGATAGGCAAGCAACAACGAAAGGCATTCCCACAAGAGGGTAACAATCAAGAAAAGTTTTTTCTAGACTTGGTACATGCTCATCTTTGTGTGGTAAGATGTCTACTACTATTTTGGATGGATCTTCCTACTTCTTTCTCTTAGTTGACGATTTTAGTAGGAAGATGTGGGTCTATTTCATTTGTGAAAAGGCTGATGCTTTTGGAAAATTCAAAGAGTAGCATAAGGTTGTTGTAAATACACATGCCACATCAAAATGGTGTTGTAGAACATTGTAACTACACACTCATGGAGATGTCTAGATGCATGCTAAAGGGAAAGGGGCTCTCAAAGTCCTTTTGAGCAGAGGCATTGAACATTGGAGTCTACATCCTCAATCACTCTTACACGAAGGTGCTCAAGGGCATGATGTCATAAGAGGCCTACTCACATTCCAGATGCCTCAAGAACAAAGTGTGAAGCCAAAAGTAAGAAGTGTATCTTTCTTGGATATAGTAATGAAACTAAAGCATATTTATTGTATGATCCAAACACTAAGAAAATAATGGTCAACCTAGATATGTTGTTTTTAAAACAATCACATTCAATGGATAATAAGGCTTTATCAATTTCATCATCAAATAGAGAACTAGTCCACAAAGTTCCAAAGCCAAGCGTAGAAACAGTAAAGGAGAAGAAGTTTCCAAATGATGAAGACTTCTTAGAAAGCCAGCCTGTTGTGTTCCCAACACAAAGAAATCCACTTCCAAAGTGGGCACAACAATTGTATGTTGACCACAATTTTCATAGTATTGTTTCAGAAACTTCAACATATTGACCCCACCGCCGATCCAAGAGAATAGAAGAGTAGAGAAGGGCCTCAGAAAAACGAGCCCATAAATCTAGAAAAAGATTTGGTAAATCAAAAGTGGAAGGAGGTAATGAAATAGTATGATAACATCATGAAGAATGCAACTTGGGAGCTTCTTGATCAACTATATAAAGAAAGGTAATATGTACCAAGTGGGCATGCAAAGCTAAGTAGCAACACAACTGACTACTATTTGCATGGTACGTGTCTTGGTTTCTAGTTAGAAGTGGCTCATTTTTCAAATGGATGTCAAAACATCCTTCTTGAATGGACATCTCAAGGAGTAGGCGTATGTTGCTTAGCCATGAGGATTTGAGCTACCCAAATCAAGAAATAAGGTTTACAAGTTGAAGAAGTCTTTGTACATATGCTAGAACAAGCCCCAAGGGCATGGTACCATCAATTAGATAATTTTTTCAAAAGTATTGGATTTTCTAGAAGTCCATATGATGCTAGCTTGTATGTACTTAGAAAGGACATTGGAAAGTATGTAATAATTGTTCTCTATGTGGATGACTTAATCATCACAAGATACCATGAAGGTTTGATTTAACAAAAACAAGTTATGCTTGGCTCTAAGTTTGAGATGATAGACTTAGGACTCTTGAAGTTTTTTTTGAGGTTTGAGGTCTGGTAAAAGCATGACAAGATATGATTGGCTTTGAGTTTAAGATGACAGACTTAGGGCTCTTGCAGTTTTGTTTGGGGTTTGAGGTCTAGCAAGAATGTGACAAGATTTTCATCACTCAACAGAAGTATGCGATGGACATCTTGAAGGCATTTGGTATGGAGGATTGTAAGACAACAACAAGTACACTGGTAATGGAGTTAAATTGCAAGCTTTCTTCTAAGAATATTACACCTTTGGTTTCCATCAAGAAGTAAAAAAAGATGGTTTTGGGAGTTAGATTTTCTCGTGCATTACTATACGAGACATATGCTATGTAGTTGGTGTGTTGAACAGGCTCTCTAACAAACCAAGGAAAATTCATTGGAATGGAGGAATGCGTGATACATCCAAGGTATTGTTGGGTACGACATTATATATAGGTTAGGTGACTACTTATTAATAGACTATGTGACTTGGATTGGGTAGGAGATTGTGATGCCAAGAAATCAGGTTTTGAATATTGCTTCCTGTTTGATCTAGCGTGTTCTCTTGGATTAGTAAGACCCAACCCAAAGTGGTGCTTTTTCGACTAAAATAGATTACAAAGCTACTTGTTTTTCTTTTGTGGGGCAATATAGTTCATGAAGAGGAATCTAGAAGACATGGCAGTTCTAGAGAAAGTCACAAGTTTACGGTGCAACAATAAGCGTTTCATGGGCCATTGTGAAGAATTGTGTGATTCATGCTTCTACAAAGCACATCGAGATTTAGTATCATTATGTGCATGATCTTATTAAGGATGAGAAAGTTGAGTTGGATTATTGTTCAATTAAAGAGAACTATGCAAACATTTTCACCAAGGCTTGTGGGAAGGATCAACTTACTTGACATCTTCATCAACTTGGTGTTGACCCTAGATTAGCTGTTGGTATATACTCAATGCCTACCTCTCAGCATGTATCTCACATTGATGTTTGGTGCACAATTGTAAGGACGCCATTATCAGTAGAAGCCATGGGTGCAGGTCAGTGGAGACCCTCTCTTAGACGTTGATGTGGTTGTTGTTGTGGCCATTGATGATTACGAGATGGTCAAGGGTAGAACTAGGATGAAAATGGAGTATTCTCTTAGATACTGATTTCACCTTTAGGGGGCGGTGGATGGTTAGGCTGCATTATTGTTATGTAGGTAGTGGGTTGTATCCATGTAGTGTAGCCTCCCAATGATCCTTTGACTGCACCATTTGGCTCCACTTGCAACACTATTTATGGGTGCTCCCTAGCATCCAATGCTAGAGAGCACCCATCCACTCTATTCGTAGTACTCCTCCATCGAGAGTCTATCTAGATCTCCACATAAGCTCTACTTCAGAGCACATGGTGGGACAACACCATCACATTGTACCTTTCTAAGTGTATTGGTAGAATATAAATTTTTAAATTCTCTCTATTCTACATTTGCATTGTCTATTCTACTCTCTTTGCTAGTTCTCTCTCTTGTTTGTTGTGCTATATTCTTATAGTTTATATATGTATGACCATTTCTCCTTCTTGGGCCTTTGTGTGTAAAAGGCCCTTTCTTTTCGTTTGACAGAGTTCTCCTTCTCGTGGGGCCTTTGTGTAAAAAGGAAGGATTATCGAAAGGAGTTGGAGATTCGTTCCCCAAAAAGGACGAAATTGTGGAGCTGGACTGGGAGAGATTAAGGCAATGGGATTGGTGGGACGTGGTAGAGTTTAAGGCAAGTCAACAGGTCTGTCGACTCTTCTAGTATTTGAAGAAAGCTTGGAGCTCCAACTTTCGATAGTCAGCTTAAGTCAAGTTTAAGTCAAGTCCAGATTGAGACTCGTAGGGTTAAGAACGTATCGACTCTTCTAGTATCGACTCGTAGGGTTAAGAACGTATCGACTCTTCTAGTATTTGAAGAAATAGCCTTCAAAATTGCCTTGAAGCTCCAACAATATCAGAGATATGGGCAACTCAGCTAGCTCACGGCTGCACGATAAGTTGATGGAGATCGGGGAGGAGGAGTACGAGAAGTTTGACGAGTACACACTGCGCAATATCTTCTATTGCCAACAAGTGATGAAGGGTTTGGCAAAGACGAAAACCGGAGGGGCAACGAGCAGCGGGCTGCTCAATCATGACTATTTACTGCTGGAGCTCTCCAATCACACCCCGCAGGAACATACGCCGCGGGTTCGAAAGCGCGTGCTGGAGGATCCTCGCCGTTTTACTTCGTTTCAGGAATCAGTGTACTACTACTACTACAATCTCAACTTTGATAGGAGCAGCCCTTATACGACGGTGTACATGGTGGCCGAGAAGAGGAGTAGCCCCGAACGTGGCATCATCCTGAGGTGGGTCTATCCTCACAAGATGGAGGACGACGAGCTCATCCGGAGGGCCATCGACCGCGCGCAGCGCATCCCGTGTCATATTGGGCCGCTTCTCCACTTTCATCGCGTGGCCGACATTCTCCGACACCACGAAATCAGGTACTTGCTCTTTAAAATTTCTAAGAAGTTTTAGACATTTTTCTTTGTAAACTTCAAATGTCCGGCTTTCGTTATTCAATTTGGTGGATAGACAAAATTCCGACCCTTTTTTTGAACGCAAAGTGAATTTCTAGCTGGTTTTTCTAAATATGGTGCATTTATATGTTCAAGTCATTTTTTGCAACCATTGTGGGAGTTGTGGGTATCAATGCTTTTTCATTAAATGTTTCCTTGTAGCCTCATGGATTTCTCTTGAAAGCTCTATTAAAACATGTATCAAAAAAAGCATTGACTTGGACTCAAAGTGTTTCCCATACATTCCCTTGAAAGGACTAAGAGTGAAAAGAATTGAACATGAAAGTATCATATATTCCCCTATTTAAAGAAGGGTATAGTAAGAAGAATCGAGACTATAGCATGTTTCAAATTGTTGCGTGCAGGTAAGGGATTGAACTCTCAGCATGAAGGATGTGAGTTCAATTTCCCCTTGCTACGTTGGATAAAAGACACCCCTTTCTTGGAAATGTTTATGGTAGAAGGTGTTTGTTAGATTTTGTACGTGGGCACAAAGGGTCCAATCCGCACACATCGGCTTGGATTGTTCACATATCTTCTCCGTCGTTCCCTCAAAAATTTCAATAGGAACTCCCTATTGTGGAGAGAATGGAAAGGGGATGGATGATTTAGAGCATAAACACAATCTAACCAATAACGATCTAACCTTGTAGGGTTCTTAGAAAAAGAATTTGTCTCCAATATTCTAACACCAGCACTTACATACATGCATACTTAGTATTCAAATGGCCTCATACCCATATGTACTCTTAAAAGATGCATAAAATACCAACATTTGCATTCATATATATAACTTTTTCAAAATGCTAATTAGATGCATGTGACCATGATATAAAATGGTAAGATCTAGCTTTTCCAACTAGCTCATCTACAAGGCACACTAATGGCAAGGCAGTAACCAAGATAGCCATCAGCAGCAGGCAGGGGTCGAACCCATAATGTGGGTTTAACAACACAACTAGTGACCACCTTCAAAACTAGGCTAACACTCAGTGTTAACGCTTCCAATTTTAGACATTGAAGACAATTCACTAGGTCAAGGCCAATTTCTCAAAAAACCCATTCTAAATTTTGACTCAAAAATTTTGAGCTTTAGATCTTGGTGACACTTACTTCAAACAAATTCAAAAACTAGTTATTCAAATTAACCCACAATCTTGGAAAAAATTAACCCACAAAAACTTGAGAAGGCAAGTAAGAAAAAAAAGCTATAATTGTAAACATCTTTTAATCATCTTGTTGCCTTTTCCTTTAAATTTGATATTTTATTAGACCTCACCTTTTTTGTCCTTTTTTTAGGTATGATATTTGGTTCCGAAACTGTTGGCATTATGCTCAAGCACAGACATGGAATCTTCTCACTGAATGCATAAGGACTTGTCATGATGTACATGAAAAGAATTGTCTCAAACAAGCACTAAGAACATGGATAGATAATGAGAGAAGTGGTACTTGGCTAATCGTTACTTTGCACGTTGATCTACATGGAGAGAACTTTGATCTCAAGATAGGATTTAATGATATTTAAAGAAACCAATAGAAATTGAGAGACCATGATGTTACTTTACCTTACCATATGCATTTCCTTAGTGAAGACTTGGTACTCAAAAGATACTTTAGATAGCCTAAGTACAATGATATCTTTGATTTGCAATAATATGAATGGGATTTTCCTTAAAGCATATCAATCTATTTTTTACTTGTATCATGTATGAATGTTTTATTAAATTAGTGGTAACTTTTTATCCCCTTTATGCATGAGAATGATTTGGGTATAGAGACATATGCAAATATTATGAGAAACTCATTTGTTTCTACACAATTTCATAGAGAAAAAAAATAACATTTATCAAAATTATGTTTTTATCACTATAATGGTCTTGCTATGAGATTTGAGGTAAATAGGAGCATAATTATAGCTAAAAGTGGTCAAGACAAGTAAGGAGTAAGGCATACCAGAGGTCAAGTAGAGCATACCATTTGTTAGACTAGCTAGACGCCCATGGCTAGAGCTAGAAGTCTAAGCTAGGGCATGGGGGTCTTCCAAGAACACCTAAAAGAGATCATGTGAATGGAATCCAAGTCTTGCTAAGTGCAAGAGATAGAGACAAGTCCAAGATTGGGGGGGTCACTCATAATTATGTAAGCGTAGCACATGGGTTCAGCAGAAGGGATTTTTAAAATCTCTTTTTTACACATTTTTAACATACAGAAGGGTACCATTTAAAGGGGGTATTCACAAGTTGAATAGAAAAAGGGTATGTTTTACTCATGAAAAATTCACAGACAAGGGGTTTTTAAAATAAGCCTTGAATGCACGTGATATAGAGGGCTTACTTATAGTGAACCCCCCCCCCCCCCCCCGAGAGTCCAAGTGGCTCTATTGTGTGTGAATACATGCCTAGAAGGGATAAATACTTGCTAAGAAAAGCATGCAGACACCTGCATATTGGGAAGGCCATCCATGGATTAATGGATGGGTACACATCATGATTGTAAGAACATAATTTGCATAAAAGTTTATTGATGTATATAAGAGATACAATGTTGAAATGTCAAGCTCAATCTAAGCTAACCACTCCAACTTCACACCATTGGCATGTTTCATAGTTGACACAATGTATGTTCACCAATCACTCTACACTGGATAACTGGACTACACTTATCAAGTTATGGTACACTTATCTTGCCAACTCACCTATTTAGCATGTTCACAATAAGAACTACTTGTACATAGTACTTTACTAATTATGTTGTCTTTTCACTTACCTTATATATATAAATTTGAGAGCAAGTAGAAGAAGATAATTTTGGTGTTCCTCTTGTTACATTGTTGTGTGAGTATGGGTGTGCTTGCAAAAGCTAAAGCTCTCTCCTCTCTCAATCTTTCTATGGTATCAAATCTTGGTTTAGGCTTAAAAGTTGAGCTGCAAGCAAAAGAGGCTATGGAGGAATATGAAGTGAGACACGGGCTACATCATCATTATCTCTCGCCTTTCTTGTTTTGGTACGACACTCCCTGTGCAGGTCTAGAAGCTACACATCTCTAATTGAGGATATATCTTTGTAGGTGTGGAGATACCTATATTGTGTGTAGCACTCTATATTGAGGTTTTTCATTTAGTATTTTGTATTGATATTCTATGGCTAGATTAAAAATTTTGACATAGTTGGGTTTCTATTTAGCAACAACCCACTACAAGGTGTTTTTCAGAAAATTTTGGGAATTTCCAAATGGTCTTTGTTCAAAACCTACTTATATTAGTGTAGTATACATTTTGGGTGTGTAGAGAATGATTGCACATATATTGCTAATTATGGGTGTATCTATATTTTCTCTAGTCACATGTCGTGACACATAGATCATGCAAAAGCACTACTAAAAGAGTTACAATAGATATTATTGTTTTTATATGCTACATAGATAAATTGTCTAGTTGAATAATCCTAGTTGATGCAATCAAACATTTTTGGCAGACTCAACTAGATTGTCCAGTGTGAGAAGCTAACGAGGATACCTTCCATGTATGGAAATTCAAAAAGACCAATTTTCTAATGGGAGAAGTATTTTGGGACTCTTATATAGTGTACATGATGGTCGAGAATAGAAGTAGCCTTAGATGTAGCATCATCATAAGGTGGGCCTAAACTCAAAAGAGGATGACACCCTTATCAGAAGGGCCATGGGTTGTGTGCAGTTCAATCCCTTTTGTATTGGGCCGCCTCTCTCAACTTTCATCACATGGACAAAATTCCTTGATACCACAAAGATATGGCCTATCTATAATCCTTCCTCTTTCAATTTTATTGTGGTTAACTTGCTCCTTCTTGCATTAGGATGTAAATCTTTTGCCTAAAATTTAGAAAATTTGGCTAAATGCTCTGTTTGTCTTTAAGAAAATTGGCCATTATTTTGTCAATTTGGTTATAAAAACACGGACATTTTCCATTAAAATCACTATTAAAAATAGTTTATATTTAAACTGCCATTGTTTTGATTCACGTTCAAAAAAAAATCTTCTAGCTCTAATAATAAAATTAAAACAAATCAAAATAAAGACAACTTGAAATGTAAATCATTGATTTTAATGGAAAATTATGTCTTTATTACTAAATGGTCAAAATTTGGACCCTTTTTCCTTAAAGAAATAGTGAATTTTTAGACAATGTTTTTTAAACCTTAGTGATTGCATTTACATGTTAATGCCTTTTTTTGTAAGCATTGGGTGACTTCCACCATGGCATCAAAATTTTATAGATAGATTCTTTGTTTGGACACCCTACAAACTTGGTGCATTATTTATTGGTTAGATTATGTTGATGCTTCACATTCTTCATCCAAAACAAAAGATGCTAGCATTAATATTCATCTTGGAAGCTACTAAGAGAAAGACAAACCAGTCAAGTGCAATGTAATTATGCTCTTCAAGGGAACAAATTAAGTATAGAATTGCAAAAGAGAGATGCATGAAGAGCCAGTTTCGAATACACTTGTTTAACTTGAAGCTCTTGAAGTCATTGCTTATCCTTTTGCTCTTGATCTTGGTGAAGGAATTTGTATCTTTTGTTGTAGAAGACTTTGATGTTGCATCATGATAAATCTAAAAAAACATCCTCAAGGAAAGCTTTGCACATGTTGATTAGCCAAGACTATGAAGTACATGCCTGCTTGTCATTTGATTAGTGCTCTCTTCTCTTACTATTTTATTATTTTTTACTTTTTTTTGTATTTTTATGATTATGAAAGAAACAAAGAATGTTTAAGCTATGTACAAAGTATTAATGCTATACATGTTGGGCTAATACCAATTTTATGGTATTAAATTTTCCAACAAGCTCCCTCTCGATGGTAAAATGTCTAGGAGTAAGGTGTCTTAAAGGGTTTGAAGAAAGTTGAGACTATCTCCTTGGGTCAACACCTCAAGTTTTTCCTTTACTCACTTTGGTGTAAGCTTGATGTGACCATCCTTTCTAAATGCTATGTTAAGAAGGCGTAGGTGATGTTACACATGTTAGTGCTTGAGAAGTGCTTACGTCCAACTGAAGAGGTGGCAATGTGCTTTCATAAGAGTGAATTTTGCTTAGGTACTCTTCATGATGTATTCGCATGTCTATTTTCTCTTGAGGGAGTGCTGCACTAAAGAGTTGGAGTTCAGTAGCATGAGTTGATGCTTTGATGGGTGAAAAAGTATCTTGGCAAGGAGGTCTATGGATTTTTTATGTTAAAGCATGGTTTGACTCCCCCCTTCCTGAGCTATGTTGTACCCTCAAAATATTTTTAGGTAGCCAAGTTTGGAGAGGTGGGGATGTTGGAGACACATCCATAAGTGCCTTGCCCTTGTCTACTTTGAGTGAAGCAATTGCTACTGGTGGTGGAGCTATCATAATCTCTGTTCGGATAGGTTTCCTCTTCCAAGTGTGATTTAGACATTGGGGCACATTGGTCATTGTCATTGATGAAGAAACCTTGATGTACTTGGACTAGGGTAAGATGGTAGACCCAAATCCAGTAATTCCCTTTATAAAGTCTTATGCTTGTAAAAGCTGTTTTTGGATCCACCGAGGAGTAGTTTGTAGCCTTGTCCTCCGTGATTTGCTGCTATTGTTTCTTTTACTTCTTGTAAGCTTTCACTTTGGTGGAGAGAGGAGCTAATGGTTGGACAAACTATTGGAACTTCTTGGTGAGTTTGCTCCCTGGTAGATTCATATGTGGACTCTACAACACATTTTGGTTTTTTTTATAAACTCTTTGATTCTTATTTTTTAGAGAAGTTGATGAGAAGTTGAGGTTGAAGAATCTTCCATTGACAATGGTGTAGAGGGTTTTGAGAAACTATCTTTAAATCCATTTGATGGCAAAGCTCCCTCCTTGTGATCATCCTTGAGAGCGAGCAACTTTACTGAAGGTTGCATGAAGACCAAAGTTTTACTGTTAGGATGTTCTACCATATGTTCAATCTCTTTTGCATAGTTACTTTAGCTCTTACACTTGTCAACCAATTGTAACCAAGGGTGATTGGCCCTTTGAAGTTACCTTTAGGCAAGACTAAGAAGTCACCACAATAAGGTGCTGATTATCATAATAGGTGTCAAATTTTAACAAACCAAGCACTCCTACATTTTTCTTCTTGCTGCCCCTCACTCTAGCTTCACTTGGTTGAAGCTCAGGTTTTCCTAGTTGGCACCAAGGAACAAAAGAGATTAAGTTGTGCATGGTTTTTCTATCAATCAAAGCACTAAATAGCACTTTCCCATAGGGCCTAGCTAGTTCAATGCATTTTCTTTTTGGTTCTAGAGTTGTAGTAGTAGTTAAAACCCCAGGTGCTTCAACACATGTAGCAACTTTTGGAATAATCTCACTGTGTGATTAGAGTTCCAAGATGTGGCAAGTTTGCAGTAGTTTTCCAATGATGTGGTCATGGCCATGGTTTCACTAGCTAGAGGAACATTTGGGTTAACACTAGCTAGGATGCCATCTGGAGCTGTATTCATGCTTGTGTTAGATGGGTCTTGGACCTTTTCTTGCTTTTGTGGAGCAGTTGATGGCTTTATCCAAAATCCCAGGGATATCATGCTAGATGCATTTTGTGAATTGGCTAAAGGCTTGTGCTCTTGTCCTCTTGCTTAGAGGCTAAAGGCTTGTCCTCTTGCTTAGAGGCTTGAGCAACTATAGGTGCATCTACTTTTAACAACTCTTGAGAGTTCCTGGTACGAATAAAAATGTTTTGCTCTTCTCTCATTTCTTTCACGGAGTGATCTAGTCCCATCATCATCAAATGAAGACTCGGTTCGATTCCAATGTCCTCGATGGCTACTTGCATAAGTGCTTGCCAATCCAAAGGATAGCATTTCTTAGTGACAAGATCTATAAGAATGTTTATTGCTATGTTATACTCCCAATCTTGTCCCTTTAGAATTTCTTCCGTCCATTTTCTCAAGGGCCTTTGAGATGTCTTCTTAGGGTTCATTTATATGGTACTAATGGTCTCTTTTTGAATAACCCTAGAGTTAGAGATAGAGAGCGAGAGAGAGTTAGAGAGGAAGAGAGTGGGGATTTGAAAGAGATGAAAATCACTCTTTTAATATATAAAAAAATCTTTTATGCATACAATCATTTATGATGAGAATCACTCTTTTAATATAAAAGAATTTCTTTTATGCATCTAATTTATGCATAAAATCATTTATGATGAAAGTAACACTTTTATAAAAAAATAATAATCTTTTATGCATACCTTTATGCATGAAAATTAAATATGATAAAAATAACACTTTTACAATAAAATAATAATCTTTTATGCATACCTCTATGCATGAAAATCAATTATGATAAAAGTAACACTTTTACAATAAAATAATAATCTTTTATGCATACCTCTATGCATGAAAATCAATTATGATAAAAGTAACACTTTTACAATAAAAGAATAATCTTTTATGCATACCTCTATGCATGAAAATCAATTATGATAAAAGTAACACTTTTACAATAAAATAATAATCTTTTATGCATACCTTTATGCATGAAAATTAAATATGATAAAAATAACACTTTTACAATAAAATAATAATCTTTTATGCATACCTCTATGCATGAAAATCAAATATGATATAAGTAACACTTTTACAATAAAAATAATAATCTTTTATGCATGAAAATCAAATATGATAAAAGTAACACTTTTATAATAAAAAAATAATCTTTATGCATGGAAATCAAATATGATAAAAGTAACACTTTTATAATAAAAAATAATCTTTTATGCATACTTCTATGCATTAAAATCAAATATGATAAAAGTAACACTTTTTATATAAAAAAATAATCTTTTATGCATACTTCTATGCATGAAAATCAATATGATAAAAGTAACACTTTTATAATAAAATAATAATCTTTTATGCATACCTCTATGCATGAAATTCAAATATGATAAAAGGAACACTTTTATAATAAGAACATAATCTTTTATGCCTAAAAATCCATTTTGATGAAAGTAACACTTTCATAATAAAAGAAAATTATTCCTTTATGCATAAAAATCTATTTTGATGAAAGTAACACTTTCATAATAAAAGAAAATTATTCCTTTATGCATAAGAATAATAATAATCAATATGCATCTTCTATGCATGAAAATGACACTTTTAGAGAATAGAATTGATAGGAATTACTCTTTTAGCATAATAAAAGATAATTCTTATTTCTAAAAATTTTGCCATAACTTCCTTTGTATGGCTGACCATTTTTCAAATTTTTTAACTTAATTTTGTCTTAAAAATTTACTCTAATTGATTTAAAGTAAACTATACTAATCAAAATTCACTTATAAAAGAGAAAACATTATAAAAAGTTTAATTCCAATAATTTTCACTTAACTAGGATAAAGAAGGGTTGATTCTAAGAAGAGAGAGAGGAAAAGCCTTTTGATTAAGGCATAACATCCATTTATCACTTCAAACAATCATAAACATTAGAAAAACATAAAATCAATAAGAAAATACAAGAATCTCTACTTACATAATTTCTTGGAGCTTTCCTTTGGCTTGATGGTTTGAGGTCTCAACTCTTGTTTGTAACAAGAGTGGCCACCAGTCTTTAGAAGAGGAAAATGTCAAAAACTAGTGAATTATTAATAAATTCACAGTTCTTGGCTTGGGAGGAGCAGAGTAACAGTGCATAAAACACTATTTATAGGAAAAAGTGAGCCTCTAACCAAGCCAATTGATTCTAGAATTTCCCAAATCAGTTTGGTCAATTTTTGACCACTTTTGGGTCAGTTTTGGTCACTTTTTGGATCTAATTGAAACAGGAGAGAGGAGAGATAAAAATATCTCATTAATTGGGAGTTTAAAACTCATTCAAGCATGTGAAATAGGCGCCCTCTTCATGAGCATGCAGAGGTGTCAAAAATACATCATTTCACCTAAATATCTCTCTTTTTTAACTATTAACCTTGTCCTTAGTCAACTCTTCATCTTATGTGAGTATTTACTCATTTTTGGGGGATTTTTCTTTTATTTCTTAATTTATCTCCTCCCTACATTTGGATGAATCTTATTGGTCCATAGGAACCTTAATTTAAAATTTCAAAAAAATCTTCACCCCCAGGATAATACCTCTTGAACAGATTATTATACTTAATTTCTAATGTACCTTCTGAAAATCTTTTTGAACTTCTGTTTCAGGGAAACTTATTTTAATAAGATGAGGTATTTTTCTATCCAAAAATATTTAAAATCTGAATATTATCTCTCTAGAATATTTTCTCTCTCTAGGCCAAAACAGGTAGAAACAAGATTTTTTTATATTTCTGAAGAGGGGAATGAATTACAGGGGAAGATACTGGACATCATGAGGGCTGGGGGGGAGGAATATTACAAAGAGAGAGAGAGGTTAAGAGAAACATAAAGAGAGTGAGTTAGAGAGAGAATATGAGTGGTAGAAAGAGAGAGTGAGAAGGTTCAAGAGTTACAAAGAGAGTTAGAGGGTTAGAGAGAGTGTGTGTGTGAGTTAGATCTAGAGTTATAGGAAGGTAAATTGAGTGAGTTAGAGAGAGACAATGTGAGTTAGAGAGAGAGAGACAGATAAAGAGAGTTAGAAAGAGAGTGAGTGTTAGAGAGAGAGAGTTAGAGGGTTAGAGAGATAGAGAGAGAAAGGGTTAGAAAAAGAAAGAGAGAGAGAGAGTAAGTAACTTAGAGAAAGGTAAAGAGAGTTAGAGAGAGAGAGAGAGAATGTGTGTTAGAGAGAAAGAGAGAGAGAGAGAGTTAGAGGGTTAGAGAGAGTGATGTTAGAAAGAGAAAGAAAGAGAGTTAGAGAGAGAGAGAGTGGGTTAGAGAGAGAGAGAGAGAGAGAGAGAGAGAGAGAGAGAGAGAGAGTGCTAGAGAGAGAGAGAGAGAGAGAGTGCTAGAGAGAAAGAGAGAAAGTTAGAGATAGAGAGATAAAGTGAGAGAGAGAGGGGAGGTTAGAAAGAGAGACTGTTAGAGAGAACAGGAGTCATTGTAGGAACAATCCTAAGAGACCAAAATTATCTATCTGACGCCACGAAGTGAGTTTTGGACACATGACGTATTAAATATCAAGTCCATGAACACACCACTTCTACTATATTTGGATAGTAGAGAGAGAGAGAGAGAGAGAGAGAGAGAGAGAGAGAGAGAGAGAGAGAGAGTTATAAAGAGTTAAGAAGAAGAAGAAGAAAAAGAAAAAGAAGAAGAAGAAGAAGAAGAAGAGAAGAGGAGAGAAGAGAGAAGAGGAGAGAAGAGAAGAGAAGAGGAGAGGAGAGGAAGAGGAGAGGAAGAGAAGAGGAGAGGAGAGAGATAGATTTTCCATCTAGGCAATGGAGAATTCACAATCGCGATCGCGACGTAGATTTTTAGCCTGCATAGTGTTTGTGTTTGCCCTAATTTCTCTGTGGGGGGTGAGCCTAAAGAAATTCCACTAGCTATGCTAATTTACCTCCCCCTTTTGGAGCCATTTGTGTAGATAGATTTTCCATTCGGGCAGTGGATCTTCTCCTCTTTGTTTGCAGGGCTGAAATGTAAATCTTCTCCTTCTTCGGGTGGAAGCATTAATTTTTTGTGTTGAGCAGTGTAAATGATTTAGGGAACCATAGATATGGATTTTATAGAGTCACATGTCTCAATAGAGGATGTAGAGAAGTTTGAGGGCAGAGGGCCAAAGCCAGAGTCTGAAGATCAAGCTAAAAGGCAGAGATTGATCGAGGGTGAATATGGAGGGAACGAGGTTGGTCAGATGCTTCAGGATACCTTACTTCTTGATGCAGCTCAGGAAGAGCACCATGAGGTGGATTTTGACTTTCGAGTTTCACAAGCTAATTAGATTTTGTAGCCATATGTGATGGCAAATCATGTTAGGGCTACCAAGGTTTCAATAGAGGAAGTGGTAGATGCCCGAGTGGAAACGTCACGGTTTGTGGCACAAGTGGAATCCTTTCACAAGGCTGCAATTTTCTTTTTTACCTCACGAATTCCATTCTTCAATAGGATTACAGATTGGTTACATGATTTATTAGATGGTAATTTTGTGGAGAAGATCTTTGATGGTCTGAGAGGATTCTATGAGGTCTTATTCTCATTCAAAGAAGTTTGAGATTTAGTTATGAAGAAAGTCCCGTTATTTCTAGATGGACAATTGGTGCATGTTGTACCCTTGCACCCTATGGAAGAGTATAGAGATATGTTGCACTAAGCATTCCCTATTTGGGTGGAGGTTGTAGAATTTCCATTAGCTATGTGGGAATTGTTACCGTTGGCCATGCATACTATTGGGGAGGTGTTGGTGGAGCCCAAAATGTCGTCCAAGAATAAAAATAGGGTTTGCATGTTGTGGGATACTAGGAATCCCCGACCTTGACAATTGAGGTTATGCATGGATGGATTTGACCCTTTGTATTTCGAATCAAAGTGGGGATTATTTGCAGGGGCCATTGCTTCCATTGTGGGAAGATGTGTCACTTCATTTCAGAGTGTCCAGAGGAGGTGAATGCTCAACCACAACCGAATTTGTCCTAGGGTCCGACTCATAAGGATAAATTAGGTCTTGTTTTTTCCATCTGGCTTGAATATAGAGAAGGGTAGACAAGTAGCAAAAATGAGCAAGTGCTAGATAAAGGTAAACAAGTTTTGGCAGATACAAAAGATAGACCTTGGCTTGTGGTGGCAAAGAGAGGCACTCGCCAGATAGCTACTTCTAGTGGTAATCAAAATGTGGGTGCTGGTCATGGTGCCTCTTCATCATTTCTTCCTCGTGCCACATGATGGAATCGAGAGAAAGATAACCGAGGCAGGGTATCACACTCTTGGTATAACTTGAGACGACCTTGAGTTACGAAAGAAAATTAGGTAAATTTTCCTCTTCCATTTGATAAAAAAAGGGGCTATGGTCTCAGTATGGGACAAGAAGTATCTGGATGTCAAGTGGAGATAGGATACATCACCTAGTGATGCCCATACTTTAGGTGAAAGGGAAACGAATGGATGTTTTGTTGCAAAGAGTATGGGAACAGATGGAGAGAGAAGGCATTAAGGATCCTGTGCAATATTTTAAGGAAAGAGAGGCCAATGGTGGTACCTATCATTGATTGGCTTTCTGTTTTGATGGATTATGATGAAGATTGCTCTTTGGAATGTAAAAGGTGCGTGTTCACCGTCGAGGAATTATCACATGTGGTGTACTATGTTTCAAGATCAATGGAATATGTTTTGTGCTATGGAGCATAAACAACATTCCATGGCTAGACAAGTATATGATTACAAGGAATTTTGTGTGTTTTATCCCACTACACAATTAGGGGTCATGATTGCAATGAAATCTCAGTTTAAGCCATCATTGGTTTTGTAGAATGTTCGGGGGCGGTTCATCATTGTGGAAGTGGATTTTATGGATGAAACATTATGGCTTGTGGGAATGTACGCGCCTAATGGTGTTGCACAATGTCGTCAGTTATAGGACGATTTATCGTGTTTGTGCAATGCTAAGCGTGGCTTTGTGTTGGGTGATTTTAATGTATGTGAATTGCTGGAGCATGCTTCTACACCTCACTCTATTATGGATGGGGGCCGGAGAGGCTCAGTTGGAATGTGTTTACCAATCAAGTTTTGAAACACGATATGTAGTCACGGCTACACCCGCATGAGAGAGGATTTACATATGCCTCTCAACAATACGTGGGTAAAAGAGCTCGTTTGGACCAAATGTATATTTGCTAGCCTGATTTGTTTCTGCCAGAGATATTGTCCATGAAGGTGGAATATAATCATATTCTGTCACATCATTGCCCTTTGGTATTGGATATGCATAGCCATTCCGTGGATGCTTATAGGCCATTATTGGAAAATGCTCCTCTTAAGGTTAACCATACTTTCTTGGAGCATACTGTTTTCCATCAGTTTATGTTGCAGGTATTACAAAACTTTCAAGGCCATGTAATCTATGTTGGGGTGTCAGCTTGGGAGTATTTTATGTTCAATAGTCAAAAGCTTGCTCACCATTATGGGATTCATAATGCATCATATTTTAGGGAGAAGTTGCAAAACCTAGAATCGTTATTGGTCAATTTGAACCAAGTGGTTCAAGAGGATGCTTCTTGCCCTGGCATTGAGATAGCTATTGATTGGTTTTCCCAACAAGTTGTAACATTGCATGAGAATCAATATGTGAGATATAAGCTTATGGCTCAAATGGGTGCTGTGATGGATTCTAATTGTTAGTCACATATGTTCTTTACTCGTTTTGCACCAAAAGCATGCATGTAAGAATATTGTCAGGATGCAAGATAGGAAAGGAGTATTGATTACTGATCTTGCTTGTGTTCTAGATGTGTGTATGGACTTTTATTGCCATTTGCTGGGTCCGCAAAACAGGAGGTCATATCTCCTGATGTCATTGCAGCTACAGAGTCTTTGTTTCACTTGGTTCATCACCAGGTATCAGATGTTTCTACAAATGAGTTGGAAAGAGATTTCTAAAGATGAGGTGGAAGTTGTGTTGAAGCATTTGCCTAAAAAGAAAAGTCCAGGATGGGATGGGTTCCCCAATGAGCTTTTCACGAAGTATGCTGATGAGTTGAAGGCCCCTCTCGCTTCTATTTTTAAGGAGGTGTGGAATACAGGTATCATGCCTGTGAGTTGGAAGATTGGGCTTGTATGTTTACTGCGTGAAGTTCCATCCCCACTTAATCTATGTCAATGCAGACCAATCACTTTAATGGGGGCCATGTATAAGATATTTGCAAAGGTTTTGGCCAACAGGTTGCACTGTTGTCTTCCTACTTTGATTCATCCAAGGAAATATGGATTTATTAAAGGTCGAAATATTTTGCATAATATATTGAATGTACAAACTGAAATTGATTATGGAAGGGCTCCGAGGCAAGAGGTGGTTATGATTCAACTAGATATTGAAAAGGCTTATGATCACATAGTTGGTGTTTTCTTTCACAGCTTATGTAGACTATGGGATTTTGCCCTCACATGTCTTCTTTGATTTTTACTATTAGCCAACATGCAATGGCTAGGCTTATGATTAACGGTGGGGTGACTGAGCCCATTTATTTGACGAGATCGGTCAGGCAAGGATGCCCACTTAGCCCTCTCTTGTTTAAAATTGTTACACATCCAATCTTATCTCGACTGGATAAGCTAGTGGAGGATGGTGAAGTTGTAGGGCTTACACTTCCAAGCGGATAGAAGATGGTTGGCTAGGCATTGGCAAATGATTCTTTCATGTTCCTTAAGGCTCAAAGAGATAATGTTCAGAACGGCTATGGCATTTTGGGATACTTTTGGTCTTGCTTCAGGGTTATGCATTGATATGGAGAAATCTACTCTAATAAGTTGTACCGAGAGTGATTTTATTGCTTTTTGGAATGGAACGAGTAGGTCATACAAGGGGATGCATCACACGCCACTTGGGTTATCCGATTGGAGTTGATGTTGATTCACAGGCTTTGTTGGCATGGATTTCTACAAGGATAAATGATAAGTTTGTGTATTGAAAATATTAGGGTTGGCCTATGCATGCTCGACTCAAAGTGGCACAATCCATTATGATTAGCATGATATCTTTTTTCTTTCCTTTATTGCCATGGACAGGAAAAGCTTTGCATCAGATACAACAACCAATTAGATTTATGCTATGAAAAAGAGTAGGAAATAAGCCAAGGCAGATGTGGATTTCTTGGGAACATGTTACTACTCCTATTAGATGTCAGATTACATATGGTCGCTAGGAGATGGCCTTTATTGCAAGATTGCAAGATATGTGTGTATCTCAAGTGCCATGGGTGGTAATGACTAAGGCCCTCATAGAGGAGGTCACACTTGTGCATGGTAATACCAGGATTGATGGTAAATGGTGGGATGTAGTGAATGGTTCCCAACAGGTTCAAGTGGTGGCTTCACCTCTCCTTTATCATTTGATGATCTCATGGAAGAAGGTGTTGGCACACACTAAATGTAAGCCTTCAGATCAGCGGTTGCAGTTGAATTCCATGGCAGATGAGGTGTTGGCTGCTTCACGACTTCTGGAGTGGCCTGACAAACTTGTTGAGCGGCCAAAATTTAATAGAATGGCTTGACTAGTCAAAATTTTGGATGCTTTGTTGCCACATAGAGGCCGCTTATTATATTTTCAAAAAATCTATCAATATTTTCGGGTTCCACCTGGATATGTATAGTTCTCGGGGGGTGCACTACTAAGAAACCATGTGTATCACGTGTGTTCAAGGGGTATTTAAAAAACCCCTTTTACTAGTGATTTTTTCATGAATAAAATGACCCCTTTTCCTTTATAGACTTATGGGTTTTTCTCAAAATTGTTGAAAAAAACCCTTTTGTAAATGTAATTCTATAAATTTATCTTAAAATTTTAAATTAAAAAACCCTTCATTTGAACTCACATTATATTCTTACATATTTCTAGGTGAACTCCTGCGGGGTACAGTTATGGGAGAAGGTGAGGGCATCACTTGGACTACAACACAACCCGCCCGCGACGGCTTGTTTGCATCACTACGGGCGTTGCTATGGGGAATTGCTTAAGAGACCCTAGTAGCGATGCTTAGATGTTGTTTAACTCTCTCTCTCTCTCTCTCTCTCTCTCTCTCTCTCTCTCTCTCTCTCTCTCTCTCTCTCTCTCTCAAGTCGAGCACAGCAAAGATTAATTCAACATGGCAGATTATAACATCGGTAAGCAAATTACATTTATGTACAAAGTTGAACAAAAATAAAAGCTCATGTAAGTATATGTAAGCATACAAGAGTACCAAAGTATATAAAGTGATCAAATGTCTGTAAATGGTAAAATATGATGAGTACAAATGGTAGAATGTGAGGCCAGCATAGTCTACCTAATCCTATACTCATGCTATGGGTAATAGTACATATAACTATGTACAATGTTACCTCCAAATATAAAATGGGGCTTAAAACAAGCTAGGTATATAGAGCAAGGAGAAGGATGATCCTCTAGTCTCCATGGTATGTACACTCATCATCCTCATGATCATCGTCTGATGCAGGCTGCTCCGTTGTCTCGACATAGATTTGTGCCCAGTGGCACTCTATCGATCTACCTCCGTCATGTCCTCATCGTCATGCAACTCCTGCGGTTTAGAAAATGTAATCAGTTGATGTTTGAATACTTTAATTAGAAGTCAAATGACATTCAATCTAGATTACTTACAAAAGTAGCTGGTGACCTATAGCCCTGATAGGTGGCCATCTCTATCTCCTGAGGACTGGGCTCCTGACCATACTCCTTCACCTATTATTTAAAAACCACATGAGTTATCGTCTAATATAAACAACATAAGATACACACCTACATGCATGTCTAAGACAAAATGTGAGCATACAAATGTGGCAATGAAGTCCTTCCTGCCAAGACGTGATGTATGCCCAAGCTGTAACCTAGCTCGTGTTGCATCCTATATATACACATATGTTCGGAATCAAAAATCATGTGTACATAGACCTAAGATTTAAGGCAAACATTAGTACATAGCTAGAGAGTAAATATTACTTACCTTCTACTACTGATCCCAATGTGTCTTGAGTCGCATCTCCTATCAAAAGGCCCTCCATGACTCAGGATGCATACTAGTGGGGTGGGTATTCTTTGCCACTACACAATATCTCCTACACATTTTTAAGTCACATCCAAGAAGTTAGAATAAAAAATAAATGCATGTATCGACAACTGTGAACTATGAAACACTCGCCCATCAAGCTGTCACCGAATTTCATATCATGTAGATAGAGGCTGCAACAAAACAATGAGTCTAAATATAGATTATAAGTACATATAATACTTACTAGGTTCATATGATGCAAAAAAATTGAACTTACTATGAATACTTTTACTGCAAACTCATACATAATTGACTTTAACGAATAGCTGCTATAATTTTTATTTTGTTTCAATGGCAAATAAGTTCCGACTCATCCTTCGGTACGTCACCTCCTCTAGCACCCCTACGAGCTCCTATGATAGGGCAAGGAGGCATGTCCTCATCTCCATCAACATCTTCTGCGGCTTCCTCTAGATCCGTGCAACATGATGCTGATGAGTACTACGAGCAGAGAGTTTCATGTTGGTGTGTGAATTGTCGAGGCACTCACCGATGGACACGGCGGCAATGCCATATCCACGAGCTAGAGTTTGAAAGATGTCATGATGCACCGGTACTAGGTAAGTGATATTTCTTTTTCTAAGCATTCTACATTGACTCGTTCAAATTCTATATGGTCTTCATAGACAAAGTGATATTCAACATGCATCTAGGTGAAATCATCATGGCCAAATCCAGTTGTACATCTTTTTGATGATGATGATGGATTTCATGGGCTTGATCGATCTATGCTTCCTTGCACACACCACAGTCAAGTTGTTCTCTTTAGTTACAAATGGAGGCATGTGCACATCAATTACCTCATGGTTCTCAATCTGACGACTAGCCAGTCACCTACTACCTCTCATAAAGAAATATAATCTTAGACATTATGATGGTTGGTTGGGTGCATCACTTCCGGTTGATGGAGAGGTTTTCAGCTTCTAGGGTGCTCACTATGCAATCATGCCATCCTCGATTGTCGGCGGGGGTCCAGGTCTTTTTATTACACACAATTTACATGTCCCAGTTCACTCTAAGGTCACTCTTATGACATTTTGTGGACCTATCTATTCATGGGGTCCATGGCATCAACTTACTCACTACATCAAGAGTATGAACACATATGGGATATGTGCTAATGCTGCCTCTCTCACTGAAAGAGGAATTAACCATAGCGAATCTTAGAGATTGTATATCGATGGCAGACCTTACACTCAAGGAAATATATCAAGGATAGTCAATAGTAGGAGAGGGAGGAATGAAATAACTAATTGTACTTTTGTGGAGTGTGACACTAGTCATGAGCTAGTGCACATGAGTAGAGATGTGGATAGATACATTGTAGTCAATACTATTAGACCGTTGCATCCTAGTGAGTTATGGTTGGCGTAGGCGACCGCCGCTAGCTCCACATAGAGAATAGATGTATTTATAGCATTTTTAGTGCACATGTCTTTTGTAATGGGCTTTGATCCATGACATTTTACTAGTATATTTATATTTTTCACTAATTATATCTTGTGGAGCCAAAGGTCCTATTAACTTAAGTATATTTAAAATAGCATGTATACATGATGTCAGAATTTAATTTGATGAGACTTTGTAAATGTGTTTACTCGTGTTTGTTGTCACTTGCCTTATTATGAATTATTCTATCTTTATGATTTTATAACTCATACTAGATCATAGGTTCCAAACTATGATATTACAAAGAAATGTGCCCTTATATCATCAAGGTCACTCTCGATTGTCGGTAGAGTGTATGCGGATTCTTAGAGTACAGGATCCTAGTACTTGTCAAAGGTTGAGAGAGCAATACACATGTCAACAGAGCAACCTAACGATGTGGAGCATGATGCTGATGACATGACTGGATTTCTTAATGATTGGTTTCAAATTAATATAGATGACAATGATACTTATGACAAATATCTGCAAGAAGAAGCACTCAAAAAGATATATGAGGCTTCTTCTCGAGATTATCTATGACCTTCCTCATCCTAAATCTCCAAGTTTGCTACTCCTGGAGCAATGTATCAGTTTCAGCATTTCTAATGTAAATGGATCATATACAATAATACATGGATTCTAAGCAATAGGGTATGTTTATTTTCTTAATAAATTGTTGTGATTGTTAGATTGCTTTCTAGTAAGATTCTACCACTTGATAACACCATCCCAAAAACAAGGAATGAGGTATGAAAGATGATGGACGAGTCTTGGACTTGACTACAAAATGATCCATGCATGCATCAATGATTGCATTTGTATTGAGAGAAGAGCATAAAAACTCTATTCTCTGTCTTTCCAAATGCGGTGCTTCATGTTTTAAGGAGGGAGAAACACTTATTCCTCATAAGGTTCTAAGACATTTTCCATTATCCCCATGAATAGAGTACCTATTTCGGAGCCCGAAGTTGTCAAAGATTACGGATTAGATGACAAAGAATGTGAGAATACATGGGATCCTATGCATTCAATTTGACTGTGAAGCTTTGAAGCACATTGATAGAACATGGCCAAAATTTAGTCAAGAACCTTGTCACTTAAAAGTTGGTGTTGATCTTGATGGAATCAATCCATTTTCGCATAGATCAACTAAGTGGTCAACTTGACCGGTGGTGCTGATCAATTACAACCTACCACCATTCATATCCATAAAGAAGGAGCATCTGATATTGAGTTTACTAATTCCAGGTATATGCACAAGCAGCATGGTTTGAAATTGTATCCACCCAATATGTTTATACTTCTTGAAAACTTTGACTCAATATAGCACTTCAATGCAAGAAAACGACAAGTCAAATATATCAATGTGTACCTAGCACCACTCATCAAATACCTACAACTTTGGAAAGTGATAAAAGTGCTTGACATGTCCAGGCCTACAGGCGAATGAGGCTTCGAGGTTCACGACATTCTAACATGGACTATTCATGACGATCCTACCTACGATTACTCTTCAGGTACATGATTGCAGTTACTTTGTTTGGATTTGAAGTGACATGAAATAACAAGTGCACTAAGACTTCAATTTTTGATTAGGTCTATCAATAAAGGGTTACAAGGCATGTCCACTATGCGGAGATTGGCTACGATCAAAATATAGCAAGAATCTCGACAAGATTATATATCTCCGACATAGAAGATTTTTGCTAGAAGGACACATATAGTGATCAAAAGAACTAGAAAGACATTTCAATAGAAGGATTGAGAGCAGAGAGGTCCCTACACGAATGACTCCTATGGGGACTGGTATAGAAAATGGACAATTGGACCAATCATAGATCCAAATGCTAAGCTCACAAGAGATGAGGAAGACAAGGATTGTCACAAAGACAAAGGGAAAAAAATGATGACACCTGAGATTTCAATATGGTATAGTTTAGAATATTGGAAAGAATTGAAAATCACACATATTCTTGACCCCATGCATATTTTCAAAAATGTTGGACACTCGCTTTGGAAACATCTTGTGGGTATGAAAGATACAGAGGCTGCAAGGGCGGATTTAAAGGAACAAAACTATATAAACCATCTTTATGGCCTGTAGTAAGTCCTAAAACAGGAAAGATAACTTATCATCACGCACCATGGGTACTGAAAAAGGATGAGTTAAGCACGATCAATGCAATGATAGGATAAGATCAATCCGTACACCTATAGGCTATGGTGCATCACTACAAAATATGTTTACTATGAGAGCGATAATAGTCTTTCTGGATTAAAGACACATGACTGGCATAAATTTATAAAGGTAGGCCATGGCTCTATCTTATTCTTGACATTTGTTAATTTGTATGGATACTAACATCAAAGGTGGACTATTTACAGCATATCTTGCCACTTGTAATTGATGGATACTTAATCGAGGGCATTCGAGATATCATATACCATTTAGGGTCGCTTGCAAGGTACTGCTCCTTCAAAAATGTGTCTAGGATTCTTATTTGGAATTGAAGTTAGTTATGGATTGGTGTTTTATCATTTTCTAGGTGGATCACGTAGACACTCGGGAGATTCCACAAAATACGAATGACTCCTATGGACTGGTATAGAAAATGGACAATTGGACCGATCATAGATCCAAATGCTAAGCTCACAAGTGACAAAAGGAAGACAAGGATTGTCACAAAGACAGAGGGAAAAAATGATGACACCTGAGATTTCAATATGGTATAGTTTGGAATATTGGAAAGAATTGAAAATCACACATATTCTTGACCCCATGCATATTTTCAAAAATGTTCGACACTCGCTTTGGAAACATCTTTTGGGTATGAAAGATACAGAGGCTGCGAGGGAGGATTTAAAGGAACAAAACTATAAACCATCTTTATGGCCTGTAGTAAGTCCTAAAACAGGAAAGACAACTTATCATCACGCACCATGGGTACTGAAAAAGGATGAGATAAGCACGATCAATGCAATGATAGGATAAGATCAATCCGTACACCTATAGGCTATGGTGCATCACTACAAAATATGTTTACTATGAGAGCGATAACAGTCTTTCTGGATTAAAGACACATGATTGGCATAAATTTATAAAGGTAGGCCATGGCTCTATCTTATTCTTGACATTTGTTAATTTGTATGGATACTAACATCAAAGGTGGACTATTTGCAGCATATCTTGCCACTTGTAATTGATGGATACTTAATCGAGGGCATTCGAGATATCATATACCATTTAGGGTCGCTTGCAAGGTACTGCTCCTTCAAAAATGTGTCTAGGATTCTTATTTGGAATTGAAGTTAGTTATGGATTGGTGTTTTATCATTTTCTAGGTGGATCACGTAGACACTCGGGAGATTCCACAAAATACGAATGACTCCTATGGACTGGTATAGAAAATGGACAATTGGACCGATCATAGATCCAAATGCTAAGCTCACAAGTGACAAAAGGAAGACAAGGATTGTCACAAAGACAGAGGGAAAAAATGATAACACCTGAGATTTCAATATGGTATAGTTTGGAATATTGGAAAGAATTGAAAATCACACATATTCTTGACCCCATGCATATTTTCAAAAACGTTCGACACTCGCTTTGGAAACATCTTTTGGGTATGAAAGATACAGAGGCTGCGAGGGAGGATTTAAAGGAACAAAACTATAAACCATCTTTATGGCCTATAGTAGTAAGTCCTAAAACAGGAAAGACAACTTATCATCACGCACCATGGGTACTGAAAAAGGATGAGATAAGCACGATCAATGCAATGATAGGATAAGATCAATCCGTACACCTATAGGCTATGGTGCATCACTACAAAATATGTTTACTATGAGAGCGATAACAGTCTTTCTGGATTAAAGACACATGACTGGCATAAATTTATAAAGGTAGGCCATGGCTCTATCTTATTCTTCACATTTGTTAATTTGTATGGATACTAACATCAAAGGTGGACTATTTGCAGCATATCTTGCCACTTGTAATTGATGGATACTTAATCGAGGGCATTCGAGATATCATATACCATTTAGGGTCGCTTGCAAGGTACTGCTCCTTCAAAAATGTGTCTAGGATTCTTATTTGGAATTGAAGTTAGTTATGGATTGGTGTTTTATCATTTTCTAGGTGAATCACGTAGACACTCGGGAGATTCCACAAAAAATGTTGGAGTGCATAGAGCTCCTATGCTTGATGGAAAAAGAGTTACCTATGTCCTTTTTTGACATCCAAGTCCATGTGCTTATCCATCTTGTTGAGTAGGTTTAGAGAAAGGTAAAGAGAGTGAGTAAGAGAGAGAATGTGAGTGTGGCAGAGAGAGAGAGTCAGAAGGTTAGAGACTTTACAAAGAGAATTAGAGGGTTAGAGAGAGTGTGTGAGTTAGAGAAAGTTATAGGAAGGTAAATTGAGAGAGTTAGAGAGAAACAATGGGAGTTAAAGAGAGAGATAAAGAGAGTTAGAAAGACAGTGAGTTAGAGAGTTAGATAGAGAGAGTTAGAGGGTTAGAGAGGGAAGCCGTTAGAGAGATAAAGAGAGAGAGAAAGGGACTTAGAGAAAAGCAAAGAGAGTTAGAGAGAGAATGAGTGTTAGAGAGAAAGAGACAGAGAGAGTTAGAGGGTTGGAAAGAGAATAAAAGAGAGTATAAGAGAGAGAAATAGAGAGAGTGTGTTAGAGAGTATAAGAGCTAGAGAGCGAGAGAGTGAGTTTACGATAGAGAGAGTTAGAGAGAGAGAGAGAGTGAGTTAGAGATAGAGATAGTTAGAGAGAGATGGGATGTTAGAAAGAGAGAGTGTTAGAGAGAAAGAGAGACATTGTAGGAACAATCCCAAGAGACCAAAATGATCTATCCAACGTGAAGTGAGGTTTAGACATAGGACGTTGTTAAGTGGTTTTTGTCAACCCTAAAGTGCACAAAATAATGAATTGAATGTAGGAAGCTTTAGAGTATAGTCCAAACCATGTTTTTTTGTGTTAAGCGAACTAGTTGTGGGTGAGGTTTTAGTCGGGATGCATTCTTTAGTTGTGTGATTATCATTTTTGTTTATATAGCATGATGTGATTGCACCATTAGGGGTATAAGGAAACATGGTGATATTTTTCTTGACCAATATATCTGAGGGAAGATTAGATTGCAATAATCCAATGCACACTAATGATGTTGACATCATGGTGATATACTAATAATGGCGGTGACTCATATATTGGCAGTTAGTATGATGGGGGTTTTCATTGAGTAGGGCTTTCACATCATCTGGACGAGGTGCTAAACTGTTGGTGGCCAATCTCCCTTTACATCTATTGGAAGCATGGACAAAAGAAATATGGGTGTGAACACTTTCGATTTTCAAAATCTTTGGAAAAGAACCTTGAGGCTACAAGAGTTAGGTTTCAAAATTTAAAAAAAAACAAATAATAAAGGGTGGTAAAGCAAGGGGGCTTTGCGAAGGAGAGAAAAAATAGGCTGAGCGCTATAAGACGACGTCATTGGGTGGTGAAGGAGATAGAGCAGCTAACTACAATCGATAAAGCAATGGTGAAGAGACGACTGCATGGCAACACAAATTGGAAATAAGAAACAGAGAGTGGTGGCTTAGCCACACACCACAAGCTACAGACTAGCTAGATGCATGAAAAGGCACATGAAACATTTGAGTGGTGATGTGAAAAATGAAGAGAGAGACTGGATGTGTATATGGTGAATCTGACTCTGTACAAGAAGCAGAGTGTGTGCCTAGCCCAAGTTTGTGTGAGGTTTATGAAGGAAATGGTGAACTGAATGTGTGTATGTGAGTCAACTCTTCGCAAGCAGAGTATGATGTACTTTTTCTTTGAAGACGATAAGCAAGCATATAGAGGGGCTGGCCAAGTTTGCATAAATTTTATGAAGGGGTAGAGGGTGCCAGTCTGCGCAAACAGACTGTGGTATGGTTTTTTCTTCTTTGAGGAAGATCAAGAAGCATAGAAGCTGGCTGGGCTCTATGTAAGAAGAGTAGTGGGTGGTGTTTTTTTGCTTTAAGAAGATAATCAAGACTAAAGTGTTTATTTTGGGAAAGATTTGTATAGAGGGGAGGGTGATAGTGTTGTGCACCACACTGAGGCAACCGAGGGATTTTCTTGATGCTTTGTTGAGGGCTAGCCTCTACACTAGAATCTTTGTGTGTGGCCATTTTTCAAAAGAGAAGGAGTGCGTGCTATGAAGGTTTCTCTCTTGTGGTTTCTCTAAGGTGCCATTGATATCAAAATTTTACTTGTGAAGGTTGAGATTATCTTAGATCTTAGCCGTTCCAAAGCTGACAATTGTTGTGTTTGGAAATCCCTCTCTCATACATCTTGAAGAGAGAAACCAAATGTTAACCACTCCGGTTAACATGACCTTTCGTGCGGCTACACCCTTTGTACTTTATCTTTTTGTAACCACGCTAAGCACTGATTGTATATGAGACATGGGATGACTGAGCTTATAGCTTGTGTAACACCCATCATCATGGAGGAATAAATGTACATAGAGCTAGTAAAACTAGGAAGACTAGTTTTGGGTCCCCACTTGTAAATGGGCGGCCGGACATTGTAAATATGAGCTCATGTATATAAGACATTTTATGAAATATGAAAAGGGACAATCCCATTTGTCGCACTTGAGTTTGTCTTCTCTCTCTCTCTCCCTCTCTCCCTCTCTCTCTCTCTCTCTCCCTCTCGCTTTCTCATTGTGAGCTTGTGGTTACAGGCTTGCTTGTGTTCTTGCTTGCTTGCATGGTTGATTGTTGGTGTATGTGAGTAGGAATGGTGATGCTCTCCTTTCTCTCCTTCTCTACCTTCTCTTTACTATCTACCATGTCCTTTTTTCATACTAGTGGCATGAGGTAGAGGTTCCATAGCTCCTTCCCTCTTGCTCTCTACCTAGCATTGGATATCTTCTTGGGTGACACAAGGAGTGTAGAGTGAGCCAGAAGCGGTTTCACATCGAGGAGTTAACCCTCATAGGATTGGCCAAGTGCTATTCTCCAGATTCGACTCTTTCATGCATCCTTCTCTTCTTATTTCTCTATTGTGTACAAGGTAGCATGTTATCCTTAACATCTTTGGCACCACTGCAAAGGAAGGCATTTGGCTTAGGGTCCTCCTTTCACACTATTCATTTGCTAGAGTCTTTGATTTAGCCCGATTGGAGTACAAATCCATCGATTGGTTGATTAATCTTATTTTCTTTTGTTTTTTGATGGAGATTACCCGGAGCTTTGTTTGTTAATCACGCATCGGAGCATTTGAGCCTTCACCAAGAGCGGGAGAAGCAAGTGAGTGCTCTTACCTTGCCCTTAACATTCAAGCAAAATCTCAATTTTTTGTGTTTCTTCTTCAAGTTTGCATTCTAGCTTAGTCTTTAAATTAATCTCAATTTGTTAGTCTAAATCATGCATTGTAGGCACCAATAGATAGCTAGAGACTAGCTCTAGCTCACTATTGAAACAAAAACACAAAAAAACATTGGGGAAACACATTAGGGAAAATTTGAGCATAAAAAGGGTCCTGTAAGGATCCCTAATTTTAAGGAATTAAGACTAATTTTATTGAAGATTAAGGAGACAAAGCTCATAATAACACCTACTTTTGGGCCTAAAAGTAGGAGATCTCTCTAATTTTTGAACTGGGATTCTCTTTCTAGCTATTAAAACCCCTACTAGGATCACTGATATCTACACTTTCAATATTATTTATTTCACTTTAATAGTCGTATTTGAAATTCCCTAGTCATATTTGAAATTCCCCCACATTCCATTTCTTTCAATCATTACTATTATTTATCACATTTCCTACCAACCTCTGCAATAAGATTCTCTCTCTCTCTCTCTCCGTTTTTCCCAAGATCTCTTCTCCTATTGCGAATACAATAGGTCTATCTCCCTCTCTCTCTCTCTCTCTTTCTCTATCTCTCTCCCTCTTCCCCAAGATCCCATTGTGAAATCATAGGATAGCCCTATTGTGAATACAATAGGACAGTCCTAAGTCACTTCAAAATAGTCTCTTCCATTTTTCGAATGGCAGAAATTTTAGATTCAACAAGAGTGCGGAAGGTGGACTTGCATATTTGCATATTGAATGTATATGCACCAATCAAGAAAGAATGTCTAAATGCATAGGATAAGCATGCAAAAAGACAATAGAGTCGGACTAATATGGATCTCTTTGGGTTGATGGATATTTATATCCTAATGATCCTTCTTTGCATTGTCCTCCACCCTTCATCACTGATCTCCCTTCATTTATTTAGTTTGTTGGAGAGGGAGAATGGGTTACTTGGGTACTGCAGAAGGTTAAGCATGAGCGATGCATGGAGAGTCCAATTCCTCCACTCACAAAGACAAAGCTTAAAAAGCACTGAGAAAGCACTTTGAGTAGTACGCAACATGCACTACAAGATGCACAAAATAATATTGTAAAGCTAAAGAAAAGAGACAAAGAGAAAGACGCTCGCGTTATGAAGCTACAAGACACAATCTCTCGCTTGAAGAGCACCCCTGTGGGAGCAAGAGAGCGAAAGAGGACAATCAATAACATTTGAAAACTTGTAGTTGGTGGTGGTGCTCACGCAAGCAATAGATTAATAAGGTGTTTTTGGTAATCTTTATTGGTTTGTGATAGGAACTTTTTGAAAGAAGCATGTGGTGATAATGGTCCTCAAGATTTTGGAGAAATAATATGTAGTTATGTGACGAGACATGACACTCTTTCCATCATTCGAGACCCACGCCACAAGAAAATACGTCAGATACTCGCCAAATGAGATAATGGATGACATTACCGATCTTCTAGGTGTTGAGGAGATTCAAAATGCATGCGATAAGGTGGGCATTAGCACAAAAGGATATCAAGCCCTCCATCAATTGCTAAAAGATACACTCCGAAAACAAGGCATCATAAGGAATATTTTTCCTGTCCTTAGAAAGATAAGATTAGCAAAGAGGACATGCAATGATGATGTGCAATGCAAAATTGGAGAATACTATTGCATCAATGATACATTAACCATTGGAGCTTGGGAAAAAAAGCAAGGCACAAATGGTAAGAGCATGTATCCTTACAATGAGTTCAACAATATATTTGTTGATCTACATTGTCTTCGAAGAGCTATGATCTTATTCTATGGACTTCCTAAACAATGTAAGTAATTTTTTACATTCTTTGTGAGCTAATAGAAAAATCTTTTAAGTACTAAAACTTATCTACTTTTGTTTGTCATGCAAGGTGACAAGGTAAGTCTTGTGTTATTGAAAGTGGATATGTGTCAGAATGTGAAAGGTAAGAGGTTAGAACAAATGAGTATCACACTTGAATGAGGCAATGGCATATGCAAAGAGTGAGATCAACATGACTAAGGAGACTGCGTAACCTTTGGAAGGTTCTAATGAAAACCTAGACAGTCAGACGAACAATAGGGAGAGGGTTTTGCAAGTCAAGTTTTTCCTCTTTTAGTGTCCAATCTGAGAGAGAGAGATATGGTGGCTTCGTCTACTCAAGTGTCACGTTGATTACGCATTTACTATGCAAGGCAAGGAAAGACAACATGCAGCTCTTCAAAAAGTAGAGGAGCTACTCAACTCAATTGGGTGCCATGGCGACAATGTGCATATTACTATTAGCAAGAAGACCTTTGGCATAAATCGTGAAGTGGCCCAGCAGGTGTCTATGAGTGGATATAAGGCAAGACACTTTCTAGAGAGGCCAGAAAAAGTAAAGAACTCAAAGTCCTGGGACTTGTGGAAGGATTTGTGTAAGTGTACAACGTTTGACTGTACTAATCCAAGACTTGTAGTTCTACGTAAGAAGGTTTGGTCTTCAATAAGATGGTTAAATTAATGACCAAAAGTAGGAGAGGAGTGCCTAAAATTTCAAGAAGAGCTTCAAAATTTTATAAAAGCCATGGTCGATACATGGGGTGATACCAACATTACGCATTACATGGTAAACATGTAGAGTTTCTTTCTACTCAATAAATTTGAAATGATTATGAACAATAGCTTCTGAATTGGTCTTGTATTCTTCTGCAGCACATTTTGTATGCTCATGGTGCATACTTCATGAATGAATATGGTTCTCTTGGCATGTGGAGCACCGAAGGAATGGAAAAATCTCACTACGGAGCTAGAGGAGTATATTTCAAAAACACCCGACTCGTATACAAATTACCTCAACGAAATATTTAATTGGTTTTATAGATATACTTTTGGGCAAAAACTATCAATGGAAAAGGCCTATATGAGTGATTAAGCAAAGGCAGCACGAAATCAAGCCAAAATGAGGAGATCACTGAAGTGGAAAGCTGACACAAGACCAACACGTCATGCGGCATGGAGATCATCAAGAAGACGAGAAGGAAGAATTTGGATTTAGTGTAATGAAATTTTGTATATGAAATTTACAACATTTTGAAGAGTGCTGTAAACACTTTTGCTTAATATAAACTTGTAATTAAAGCTTAATCGCATCATTTCATTACATAAAAGATATAACAAAATATTTACAATGACAAGATAATTAATTACTCTCAAGTTTCTTCTCTACTAGCGCGCAAAAACTTCTTTGCGACTATAACCCTAAGTGCATTTACATCTTCTAGTCCGGTACCTAGAGCATAGCTAGCATAACAGAGGAAGTATCCGGTTCTGGAAGGCCAAAATCCTGTACCGTATCATCCAAAGATACAAATAGCAGTACACTACTCTATAAGCATGACCTTCTGTGTATTGCAAGGGATAAAAGAATAGCCCTATATCTAGATAGTGCCTTGAGTGTGAGAAGTGGAGTTTCAGCATCACTAGAATATTTGTTGTGGTAGACAATAAATATTTATTTGTCAATAGATGGGATGTATTGTGCAAGAGAAGCGTCTTGGCCAACTCTTGCACAAGCAGCACCTCTCCATGGAAACCATCGGCATCATCAAGCTCAACCTGCAAATAAACAAAGAATTTGGCTTTCACATAAATTCAGTTTAATACCATAAACTCACTCAAGAACAAATAAATTACTTTCTGGTTCTCATCCTGTTCCAACTTGGATGCATCCCAAAGGTTGATGGAGCCTTCTTCATTTCCTTGATCAAGGGTGGGTAAGGGCTCTCTTCCCATTTCAGTAATTCCCAACTCCTCTTGAAGAATTTAAAATTCTAGCTCTGTGGAAAGAGAAGATTCAATCTCCTTGGCTTTGTCAAAGCACAATGACATGGCTATAGGGGCTTCAAAGAAGTTCTCTCTCACCTCATTGTCCAACTTCATAAACTCCTCTTTATGTTCATTCTCCACATTGAGTATACCTCTGGCAGCTTCTCTGGCAGCGTCATGAGACTATCTGCTATAATTACGAGGCAATAATCCTCCCTTAAATTATAAAGCTTTTGTATGTGGTATGTTACTACATATAAGTCAAAGGGTGTGTAAAAAAATGAAACAGCTAGTTGGAGAACTTGAATTTGTTAGTTCTAACTAGAAACAACTACAATTAATACTTAGAATACAGCTTTGTATATAGGTTGAGATAAGTACTAAGTAGAAAAAATGACAATTTTACTACATAAATATTGCAATTTATATGCAGAAAAATAAATTAGCTAGTTAGAGGTCCCAGATTTTCTAATTCTAACTAGAAAACCATCATAATTTACTACTTAGAATATAACTTTCTATATAAGGGAGTGTTGCTGTATAGGAAAAGTCATTGCTTTACTATTTAAACATTACATTTTACCACATTGTGAAGTCAAAGGGTATGTAGGAAAATGAATTAGCTAGTTAGAGAAGCTAAATTTTCTAGTTCTAAATATAAAACGTCTTCATTTTACTACTTAGAATGCACATGTCTATATAGGAAAGGGTTTAGAGTTCCTTGTGCAAGTAACTGCTTCTCACTTGGCTTAGGTATTATAAGTAGCATCCCCACCATTTTCTCTTTCATCCATTGAGGCAAAATATAGGGCTGCATTCATGTGCTGCCACTTATGTGGTTTTTCGGCTTCATAGGTTACTTGAAGAGGTGATCAAGACTCTGCTATAATCATCAAATGTGATAGTCAGAGTATTAAGGTTGTAAAGGCATCAGGAGTGTCATGGAAGGAGTGCCTTAAAAAAGGCCTTGTACTTTGCTTCTATACAGAGTGTGTATGCGCAAGCTTGTACGGTGATTTGCCAGCTTACTAAAGGAGCATCAACTCCACGCATGCTTTGGAGAGAAGGAAAAGATCCGATGATGCTGTTGTTTTGAAACTACAATTTAGTCATCAAATGTGTGTACCAAGTGTATGTGGTCAAGTGTTTATAATATCTTTAGTAACAAATCTTGAGTTTTGTACATGTTGCATGTGATGTCCTTTGTTCATAATTTCACTATAATAGTATACTAGAGTTCATTGTTTGTCCATGTTTTTCCACTTTCCAAGCGGTTGTACTTGATTTTGGAACAATCCGCAATAGCCGAGATGGACTTGCTACCTTTGGCAACAAGTTTACAGGTGGCTTTTTATCACTCTTCCACAACACTTTCCAAAAACTTATTGACATACTGTTGCACACTTTCATTGTCTTTTTGCTCAAGTCTATCCCACTTTTGGGTGAGAGTTTGCTCCGCATTAGGAGGCAAGAATTGGGCATAAAATCTGTCCTTAAACTCTTTCCAAGTGGAAATGGGGTCTTTGGTGGTCTTTTCACTGATCTACCAATGGGCAGCTGTCGCCTTCAAGAACGTGCTTGCATGACGAATTTTGGACTTCTTAGTGAAGTCCTCATCACTAAAAGCAATATCAAACTGGGCCACAAAAGCTAGCACCTTAGAGGCATCATACTCTCCATGAAAGGCATGAAATTTCACATGGACTTGTCCCTTGCCTTGAACTCCTTGAGCTTCTTGGGATGTGGTACATGTTCTTCTCTTTTTCTCTTCCCCTTATCCAACGGGGCAGCCCTCTCTACATGGGCTTCATGGGCAACCAAAGATGTTTCAAAAGGCACGGTGGCATGTGCATTATGAATCTGTGGCCCCGATGCATGTGACCTCCGCAAATGATGCAATGTCTCACCACACGAGACAACTCAATGGGCAAAGTATTTCGGCTTGCATGCTGACCACTGTCCCCATGATGTACATACCTAGAATCCAAATGGCCTTCAGCATTCATAAATTTGTTTCCTCCTATGCCATGAGGAGTGGATGCATGGCAAGAGGTGACCTTAACTTCTTCTTTATGCAAGTATGATCTCAACCTTTGAGAGGCTGGGCCTCCATGCTGCAAACGGGGTGGATTATTGAACATAAGCTGTCCATCCTCTCCCTCTTTAAGGTCACCCTTTCGGATAACATAAGAGAGTGCCAACTCCCTTGGCTTCTTGCCCACTTCTGGAGCCATAGACTCAAAAGTTATGTCCACCATAGCATCAGCTTTCTTGGCTTCTATGACACTTTGTACATGGGTGATGGCTCCCTATAGGAGGCCTACAGAAGGAGGCCTACAGATCGGAAGACAATATACACATATTTAGAACACTTAATTTAACTGTCATTAAACAATGGAAACAACATCAGCACCACAAATACTGGAAATACTAAAAATACAAATGACACCAGCACTGGGGCCGGAAAGGGCCGCCCCCCCCCCCCTCAATACTTTTTGTATTTCTTGGAATATTTATATTTGTAGAAGTGTCACCGGCCTGACAGGCCAGATTTCTCCACAAGGGAGTGAAAACAACCAAATAAAACTGGTTCAAGTCGATGAAGAGGTGTTGGTCGGAATAGCCGCAAATTAGAGGCTCATTCCCACCTTCACTGGGTGTACACGTGCCTTTCAGGACCGTGCACCAAGAGGCACGCCCGTACTAACGCAAGCCAAGGAGTACACCGCCATGACCTGGTTTTCCCCAATGAGCTTTGCTCCCAAATTCCCTGGTGAGTCTAACCTTCACTGGCTCTCAGAAGCTCTGAGAGCTCGGTTAACAACACCACACAAGGAAATATACTAGCCACACCAAAAAGAATTTCCTGAACATGGTCAGCATATACATGCCATGCTCTCGCGTGGTCACAACTTAAAGCATTCTTTGAATTTAAATTTGCAAATTTTAGAACAAATGAGAAAAATATGAGAGCACCTAGTACGGTGAGTACAATCGAGATACAACCGGTACAATTTGTATAATAGCATCATCTTAATATCCAATTGACCAATCCTGTGGTCAAGAACAACTAGAACCATATGACAAAGATCAATATCCCAATCTTCCTCAGTCATACCTTAGTTCCAAAGGCAAAAACCATCCATAGTTGTAGTTATAGTTCATGGTGAACCATACCCAACTTTACCATCTCCTGTGACTAGTACACAATATCATAGAAGTCCCATAAGCAGTTGTATTGTCAACCTCAGTACCTTTTCGGGTGAATACAAAGATGTCACCAAGCGACTCCTAGATGAAAACTAAGCGTGTCTGTATAACAAGGGAGTGGAGGTGCTACCCTCCTCTTGAGCATCACGCAATGCTCCAGACCCCAATTTTTTTTTAACTTGAATGAGCCATAACAAGAGTCGGCTCCAACTCAAAGGCATCAAGATAAAGTTGCAATGCGTGAGGTGAATCTGCTAAGTCACCCTCCTCCATCACTTCGTATCCATTGGTGATTGAATAGTTCTTGAACTTCAAAAGATAGCGACGGGAAACTTTACCTCGTACCTTTCTTTTGTGCCAGTATCTGCTCGAGAATAAGAACCTCATCAATTTCCTCCGCTTCCGACTGAGCCTCATCTGATACATCCATAGGCACCCAAAATGAATCTTCATGCAAAAGAAAAATACCAAAGTAGCATATCATCATTAGACACCTTGTAATAATTCATAATTAACTTTCTTTAAAAGCATCCCTTGCAAGTCATACACACATATTTAGAGAACACAAGCAATAAACGATCTCACTAATACTCCTGAGGTAATGGAGATCTCATTGCTCTACTTCATTTTGTTTTTGGTCTTGGTTGTTAAAACTTTCTCCTTGGCTAGGCTACAGAAATCTTGTAGATTTGTACCAAGGGTGTAACATATATACAATTATAAAATGTACGTCATTAAGCTAATATGTAGAAAAATAGAAGAAATATGGTAACATATATACAATTATAAAATGTATGTCATTAAGCTAATATGTAGAAAAATTGAAGAAAGCTGGTATGAATGTAGAAAATATTTATAATATCCTACTTAGAAGGTGATTTCATATATAAAAGAACATTAATATATAGCCAAAATCAATACTTATTTACCTATATGTTTTATGTTATTACATATAAGTCAAAGGGTGTGTAAAAAAATGAAACAGCTAGTTGGAGAACTTGAATTTGTTAGTTCTATTTAGAAACAACTACAATTAATACTTAGAATACAGCTTTGTATATAGGTTGAGATAAGTACTAAATAGAAAAAATCACAATTTTACTACATAAATATTACAATTTATATGCAGAAAAATAAATTAGCTAGTTAGAGGTCCCAGATTTTCTAATTCTAACTAGAAAACCATCATAATTTACTACTTAGAATATAACTTTCTATATAAGGGAGTGTTGCTGCATAGGAAAAGTCATTGCTTTACTATTTAAACATTACATTTTACCACATTGAAGTCAAAGGGTATGTAGGAAAATGAACTAGCTAGTTAGAGAAGCTAAATTTGCTAGTTCTAAATAGAAAACGTCTTCATTTTACTACTTAGAATGCACATGTCTATATAGGAAAGGGTTTAGAGTTCCTTGTCCAAGTAGTGTTGTGATATTGCCTTAGCAAATTAACACTTGTGGCCATAGTCACCAAAAATGAGAAACAGTAACGGAAATCTTCGAGGAATGGAACGGGAAAACGAGTTTTTAGGGGTGGAAACGGTCGTTTCCTGTGACAATATCACTTGGGAAGCGAGAAACGGCCATGGAAACCGATGAGGTCCTAAAATGGAGAAACGTGTTTCTAGGGACTGAAACGGCCGTTTCTTGTGACTATGCTTGTGGTGGCTAGTCATCATGCAATTGCTGAATATGCTGATTTTGCTGTCTGACTTGCTGATGTGAGGTGGCATAGGGTGTAAAGATCCATATGCAAGGCAACCTCCATGGGAGGGGTGCCTTATGGGCTGGCCCATATGCAAATGCCTTAACATGCTTGCTAATGCAATGACTAAAGCTGAGGTGGACCTCTACATGAACCTATCTAATGAATTCTCCAAGTAGGTAAGAGGACTAACACATTTAAACTCTCTATGGCTATGGAGATTGACCTACATAGCTTGTGCCTGACATGTCTCAGACTAGGGCTCACAATAGGGCCACAGCAAATGACAAAATATTCTTTTAAAAAAGGTAATTCTATTGTATACATGTTGCACTGATGTAGAGCCAGTGTGTCAAATAGCACTCCCATGCAGGGTGCATGTGACATGGGAAGACCAAGATTATGCTTTTTAATACATCCTGGATCACTTTTACTAGCCTGCTCTTCACTATGTACCCGGCTGTCCAAGCACGACTGTAACTCGCCCCAGGAAGCGTGTGCATCGCTTCGACCATGAGCACAATTAAACATTTTAGCATTTAATCACAACCACTAATCAATCCACAAAGCTGAAAATAAAAGTTGCACAACTAACACCACATAGAGGCCGGAATGGGCCGATCCCCCGGATTCCCCCCCTTGGAGTATTTCATTATCCAAGGAGAAATATAACATGTACAAGCTTTGAGGGCCTTACTCTCCCCATGGTAGATGCCGGAATATCCATATACAACCATAAATATGTCCTTCATTCAATATGGCTATTCAGCATGTCCTTCCATAGGCACACAAACATGTATGACAGCCCACACGGCTCTTCCATACATGCATAAACTTGAACACATAAACATGTAAACCATCCCATGTGGCTCATTCATGCTACTCGTGTTGCAAACATTGATGACCAACCTAGGTGATAACTTTCACACTTACACTACTGAATTGATGAGATTATGGGTGATATGCAACCAGTGGTTTACACGCTATGTGTGACAGGGTGAAAGCATGTATAGGTGGTACCAAAAAGGAGTGTCTTGGACACTCCTTTTAGCCACCCCTTCGGGAGGAGAAAGAGGCTTAAACTTGAAATAGAGGTGGGCTTGAAAATGCAACTAAGCATTCATTAAGGGAATGGCCTGCCCATTAAACGCTTCTAAATATTCTCTCTCCTCCACTCAGACTGCACTCATCCTGCAATCCATTGGCCTTCCGTGACTCTCTCTCTCTCTCACTCTCTCTTACTCTCCGCCTCTCTCTCTCTCTGCCATAGCCTCTGCTTCCTGCCTACACAGAAGGGCCTCTCTTCCCGCTTGAGCGCAAGCTGTATTCATCTGTACTATCTCCCTCCCTCTCTCTCTCTCTCTCTCTCTCTCTCTCTCTCTCTCTCTCTCTCTCTCTCTCTCTCTCTCTCCATGAAGACTACAGTTGTGCTTTAATGGTCTTCTTTGCAATAACCTCAGCCTCCTAGCTCCCTCCCATAACTGGCTCCACATGGAGTCTCATAGTGTACAGAATGGCAATACAGGCTCCGTATATCTTCCCCCATTGTCTATCACACAACACATCCCGAGAGAACTTTTGCCACGTCTTCGAAACTAGTGGGTTGCAAAGAAGAGGGAACAAAGAAGCATTGAGAAGAGGATGGCACGTACGCACAAGGATGGTGACATTGATGAGCGAGAGGCAAAGAAAATCTGCAGAGCAGTTTCTCAGTGCTAGCACAAACAAACAAATGGGCTTTTCGAGGGCCTTCAAACAAAGATTCTACAACAGCTCCTCCATCATCCAACGTTCTCAGTGTTGCAGCACACGTCAGAGACAGTTGAGAGACTCATTTTCTCTAACATTTGTCATACATTATCCACCCCATTCAAATAACAAGTTGTTTTTAAAGCGGGCTACTGTCGTGGCATGCCTCAATGGCGCATCTGGTGTTGACAATCAAATGAGTGGTAGAGAAGTTTCCAAGGCTTTAGGAGTTCATCGAAGGAATGTCATTGCGGCCAATTTTCGGCTGCAACATGAAGCGGAGGAAGGGTCACTTCCCTTGGATTCTTGTCACCACCAATTGCATAGGGCAAGCACCATCACCAGTGAAATATTCCAAGTTCATCTAAATGGATCCTCAGGCTTCTAAGTGCTTGCAAGTGCCTAAGAGTGCTTTATAGTGCTTTACAACCATTTACAAGTGCTGCTAGGTGCAAAAAGTGCTACTAAGTGCGTCTAAGAGCTTTACCCAATGAGTGTCATAGCTTTACACTGATTGAAAGTGCGTCATAATGCTTACCAATGCTATAGGTTGCTTCAGAATGATTTATAATGCTTGATAGTGTGTCTAAATTTATCTTCTTTGTCACAGAGGGACTTCTATATGCGGTTCCAAGTGGCTCATCCTAACATAAGGATCTCCCTCAGATGTTTTTAGGGTCTAAAGCCATACTTCGTATGCAAGTTGAAGGACCGCAACACTTGTTACTGTGAATACCATGTGCAGCTTGTCTACTTCAAGGAAGCTCTTAATCAGATGCGCCAGGGAAGATATGGGCTACATGGTTGGCCATGCAGTTTGCAGGTGCCTTGTTTGCAGTTCTCATGATGGAACAGCGCAGTGCACGGCCTCCAATGCCACATTTCCAAGCTTAACAGACCTGTTGGAGTCTGTATTGTGCCCAAAACCCATTGACTATGCTTATCACCGTAGACAATGTCTTTTGGGTACATGCCAACATTGTGGCATTAAACAGATCTCCTTGTGTCCACATGAAAAAAGCGATGACATCTCTATGATGACTGTCAAGCTTTTTGACGACGTTCCTACACAGGAAGTGGATGAGAACGGTCAAGCAAAAACTCAGAAAGATCTTGTTGTTCGCCAAGTCAACCCGAGGACTTTCACTTTCTTGCTTCAAAGCAAATTGGGAAATTTCATCAAACATAATTATAAGTACAGATGGCAAGTTGAACAATTCAAAGAGTGTTTGGATAAATTTCCAGATGATGTAGTGGTGTCGGTAGTGGATTTTGCAGAGAATTACTCCTTCAAGGTCCAGAATGAAATTCAGTCAATGCATTGGTATTCGACTCAGGTGACAATCTTGGTCCACATTTCGTACCTGCGTGATGTGCTTGGTACCATTCAGAAGACAACCCACTTCTACATCTCTGATGACAAAATCCACGACACTTTGTTTGTGCAGCACTGCTTTCTTTTGCACAATGAGTGGCTGAAAGCTCAAGGATGTAGTGTCAAGCGACACTGGGTGTGGTCTGATGGAGTGTCAAGCGACACTGGGTGTACCTAGACAAGCACTTTAAGTAACTAGACAAGCACTTTCAGACCACTTGACCAGCACTTCCCAAACAATTGAAGTACCTACACAAGCACTTGACAAGCACTTGGAGGCCACACTGTCAGCAGGTACTTTTAGTACCTAGACAAGCATTCTAGACCACTTGACAAGCGCTTTCAGCACCTTGACAAGTACTTTCAAATTACCTGACCACCAGCAGTTAGCCAGCACTTTCTAGTACCTAGACAAGCACATGTTTAGTAATTTCAGACCACTTGAGAAATTCTTGTCAAGAATGGGTGGAACTGATCTGGCTCCCGTCCATGTGACACCATAAAACTGGCCCTTTCACATGGGACACTGGCCTGGCCCCATGTGAACATGGCATAAATCTAGCCGCTCTATGACAGTCCCATAGAAGTGGCTCCAGAAATGGAGATGGACCAAATGGTGACCGTAGCCCATATGCGCGGCTGCCTGGCTGTGGCCTATACGCGCAGCAGAGCAGCCGCCTGGCTGTAGCCTATGTGCACAGCCGCACGTGGCGCTTGCTCACACGAAGAGAGATGCGCCCGCGTGTCCCACACGCTATGACGCCCCACGTGATGACCACACAGCGACCTGCTCCAAGGTGATGCTGCGCACGCCCGCCTAGACCACCACCTGGCACTCGTCCTCGATGATGCACAATATGCCACCCTTCGCCTTTTTATAAAGATGCGCCTCAGCCTGCTTTTCTCTAAAAACTAAAGGCAAGAAACAATAGCAAAAGCACATGCCCAAAATAATATAATAATTATTTTTAATCATAAAAGGTTTAAAAACCTCATAACCTTTAAAATCCTTTTTGTCCCCTTTCACACTTGGGCTGGCCACACATATGGGTTTCCTTTTCATATCCAAACTAATGCCTGTTCACACTGTCCATCCCGTGCCAGTGCCCGTGCCCGTGTGCTTGGGGTCTGGAGGGAAAAACACAGGGTCGTAACATACCCCCCTCTTGAAAAATAGCAAGCGTCCTCGATTGCACTCAATAACACAGTAAGCATCCAATGAAGAAAGAGTCCTCATATGACCAAAGCAATGCCCCTCCTATGCATTTAGGTGATGAAACAATCATCCTGAACAATATGGCCACATTGTCACATCAAAGAAACGAACAACTTTTGCTTGTTCCTTCAAAACTTGCAGCAAAAGTCTAAAACCAAGTGGAAACACGTTACCTGTGTTAGCCAAAAACAAAACCATGCATCATACTACATATGGCAAACATATGCATGACACATGTATGCATTCGCAAACAATATGCTCCTGAAGATGCTGTACCCACTCCAAAATAACAATCTCAGGGTTGCTCGCAAGCCTTACACCCATGGGTAGCAGGACTCACGATTGAAGGTACAACATGAGCATATGAAAGAACTCAATGCATCCAAACAATACATCCACTAAGTACTTTCCACATATGTCCCTCTTGATGCTTTACCCACTCTACTTATGGCCATCCCACAGGAGCCACACTCAGTGATGCATCCATGAACATAATAAAGTACTTCATACAACCATACATGCATCACACCACACAATCCAGAGTATTTCTCAATGTATTCTCAATGGGTACCAGGATCCAATGGCACTAGAATACAATAATACCTCAAAAAGTGTACGCACAAATAGAGTTCAATCCATATATGAACCAAACCAACTCTAGGACTGCTCGCAAGACTTATGCCCTCCATAGAGTCTCGAAGTATTAGCTCAGGTTGTTGCAGACTTTAAGCTAAACCAAACCATGCCATTCCAAAAGGAGACCAACTCCACAAATAGCATCATCTTAATATCCAATTGACCGATCCTGTGGTCAAGAACAACCAGAACCATATGACAAAGATCAATATCCAAATCTTCCTCAGTCATACCTTAGTTCCAAACAAAGGCAAAAACCTTCCATAGTTGCAGTTATAGTTCATGGTGCGGCCGACTGTGAACCATACCCAACTTTACCATCTCCTGTGACTAGTACACAATATCATAGAAGTCCCATAAGCAGTTGTATTGTCAGCCTCAGTACCTTCGGGTGAATACAAAGATGTCACCAAGCGTCTCCGAGATGAAAACTGAGTGTGTCTATAACAAGGGAGTGGAGGTGCTACCCTCCTCTTGAGTATCAGGCAATGCTCCAGACCCCAGTTTTGCTGAACTTGAATGAGCCATAACAAGAGTCGGCTCCAACTCAAAGGCATCAAGATAAAGTTGCAATGCGTGAGGTGAATCTGCTAAGTCACCCTCCTCCATCCACTTCGTATCCATTGGAAATTAGTTCTTGAACTTCACAAGATAGCGACCGGAAACTTTACCTCATACCTTTCTTATGTGCCAGTATCTGCTCGAAAATAAGAACCTCATCAATTTCCTCCGCTTCTGACTGAGCCTCATCTGATACATCCATAGGCACCCAAAATGAATCTTGATGCAAAAGGAAAATACCAAAGTAGCATATCATCATTAGACACCTTGTAATAATTCATAATTAACTTTCTTTAAAAGCATCCCTTGCAAGCCATACACACATATTTAGAGAACACAAGCAATAAACGATCTCGCTAATACTCCTGAGGTAATGGAGACCTCATTGCTCTACTTAATTTTGTTTTTGGTCTTGGTTGTTAAAACTTTCTCCTTAGCTAGATTACATCAATGTTGTAGATCTGTACCAAGGGTGTAACATATATACAATTATAAAATGTACGTCATTAAGCTAATATGTAGAAAAATTGAAGAAAGATGGTAACATATATACAATTATAAAATGTATGTCATTAAGCTAATATGTGGAAAATTTGAAGAAAGCTGGTATGGGAATCTGAAATTACTAATTGATGTAAAAAATATTTATAATATCCTACTTAGAAGGTGATTTCATATATAAAAAAACATTAATATATAGCCAAAATCAATACTTTTTTACTTATACGTTTTATGTTACTATATATAAGTCAAAGGGTGTGTAAAAAAATGAAACAGCTAGTTGGAGAACTTGAATTTGTTAGTTCTAACTAGAAACAACTACAATTAATACTTAGAATACAGCTTTGTATATAGGTTGAGATAAGTACTAAATAGAAAAAATCACAATTTTACTACATAAATATTGCAATTTATATGCAGAAAAATAAATTAGCTAGTTAGAGGTCCCAGATTTTCTAATTCTAGCTAGAAAACCATCATAATTTACTACTTAGAATATAACTTTCTATATAAGGGAGTGTTGCTGTATAGGAAAAGTCATTGCTTTACTATTTAAACATTACATTTTACCACATTGAAGTCAAAGGGTATGTAGGAAAATGAATTAGCTAGTTAGAGAAGCTAAATTTGCTAGTTCTAAATAGAAAACGTCTTCATTTTACTACTTAGAATGCACATGTCTATATAGAAAAGGGTTTAGAGTTTCTTGTGCAATCAACTGCTTCTCACTTGGCTTAGGTATTATAAGTAGCATCCCCACCATTTTCTCTTTCATCCATTGAGGCAAAATATAGGGCTGCATTCATGTGCTGCCACTTATGTGGTTTTCCGGCTTCACAGGTTACTTGAAGAGGTGATCAAGAGTCTGCAATAATCATCAAATGTGATAGTCAGAGTATTAAGGTTGTAAAGGCATCAGGATTGTCATGGAAGGAGTGCCTTAAAAAAGGCCTTGTACTTTGCTTCTATACAGAGTGTGTATGCACAAGCTTGTACGTTGATCTGCTAGCTTACTGAAGGAGCATCAACTCCACGCATGCTTTGGAGAGAAGGAGAAGATCCGATGATGCTGTTGTTTTGAAACTACAATTTAGTCATCAAATGTGTGTACCAAGTGTATGTGGTCAAGTGTTTATAATATCTTTAGTAACAAATCTTGAGTTTTGTACATGTTTCATGTGATGTCCTTTGTTCATAATTTCACTACAATAGTATACTAGAGTTCATTGTTTGTCCATGTTTTTCTACTTTCCAAGCGGTTGTACTTGATTTTGGAACAATCCGCAATAGCCGAGATGGACTTGCTACCTTTGGCAACAAGTTTACGGGTAGCTTTTTATCACTCTTCCGCATTTGCATTGTTAAGTGGGTTAGTGTACATAGCCACACATCATCCCCTCAAGAACAAACCCACCCTTCATAAGTAATATCTTTGTGCCATTTGCCTTTGTCATTTGTTTGTGTAACCAGACATTTGTGTGGGTCGAAGAAAATTATGCCATGTGCCTTCCAAAATTAAAGCAAAAGAAACCACATATAAGTGTGGGTAAGAGTAAACAAACTTCCTTCTTGAATGGATTGTTCATTTTTGTGTTATGATTCCTATGTCTTTCATGTGTTAACTAAGTCTTTGGGTTCTTTGTTTTGTATTATGTTGTTCCCAATTTACAATGTAATCAGAAAATAAATCCCATCATTGTATCTAAGTCTTTGGGTTCTTTGTTTTGTATTATGTTGTTCCCAATTTACAATGTACTCAGAAAATAAATCCCATCTTTGTATCTACACAACTAAGCAAGTCCCATCGTTACCAATGCATGCAAGAATCCCATTTAATTCATGCTTAAAAGAATTCCATAAAGTAGTGACAAAGCTCATCTTTTAACATGGAAGAACTAAACAAAACTCAATTCATGGTAACACCTCTTCAAGGACTCCCTATATATCTTAAAAGCTAATCACAGCCCTTAATATCTCATAAGAGCTTGTCGTTAGTGATGTACTTTAATTGTAACAAAAAACTTGTCAAAACCACTTAACAATATTTGTTTATTTACTTCTAATCTATTCTCCCTTAGGAAAGCTTCATTTTTAAACTAAAAGCATTGATAATTATCTCAGCCAACACACCTAGTACAACCTTTGATAGCTCCAAGAATAAAGATTCAACTACCATCTAGATAATGGCATTCCTATCTCTGAGTTCTATGATGGCGTTTAAGAAGCCATTATTCGCATGCCTACATGTTTCTACTGTAGCATCACATTCCAAGACACTTTATCTTACAAGGGAATTATCCTAGGGACACTCATACTGTCAAGGTGAGTTGTTATCAAGTGCTTTATTTCATGGTATAATTTGATGCTACCACTAGGTAAGGATTTGAACCTACACTCTGAAAGGTATGGACTCGTCTTTGAGTGCCAAGTATAAGGTTTTTAAATTATTGTGCGATTTCTTTGGAGCATTTACGCAAATAATGTGCTTGCACAACATATTATATAATCTTGCAAACAAACACACACAACCTTTTATAGCAATTATCTCTCAACTGTTTATGAAGCGCAAAACCATTAGAATGGAGAGAAACATTGTGCGAAACATAAGCTTTGTTGTGACATCCAGACTGACTGATTTATCAAACTTCTTAAGCAACTCCTAAGGTGTTTGTAATAGCAATCGAACATTGAAAATATTCTAGGCAGCACGTCTCAAAAAAGGCCAATTTGGGAACCCCAAAACTTCACCACCATAAAATGCAAATTTTTGGCTACATCTCTCATTCCAATTGCAACAATGATTAGCTTAAAAGTTGGTCAGGGCATCACCATTGCCATCTTTGTTCTCAATAAAAGTGAATACTAGTCGTCTTCTTTTTAAGGTGGGTAACCACATGGCAAGAGCATTTTTTGTTTTGCAGCAGACAAAAATTCTTAGATTAATTTTAATTATACAAGAAAGGAAAATCCTTTATGCTAGCAAACATCCTAATAGCAAAAAGAGCCCTTCCAACCAACTCTACTCGGACAAAAATGTCAAACATGCACATCAAACCTTAGCCAAAAAAAATAACCTGCAAGAAGTTATAACGCTCTCTGCCGATGGATTCATTTTCTGCCGACAGCAATGTAGGCAAGCAGTGGATAATGCCCAACATATGATGCATAGCTATCCCGATGAGAATGTTCACTGCCCACTCACTGAAATCACAAAGACAAGAAAACTGTGATAACAGCACAAAATGAACCTACATGAAGGGCCTTGCATGCCCTATCTAGGTGTTTGTTTGAGTACCTAATTTGTGAGCTGGAATTGCCTTTTGATCTACAGAGCGCAACCTTTCTTTGAGAATAAGAACACACAAAATGCAAACAGCATACTCAAGCAACTAGGGACAGATTGCACTTAGATCATAGAGACCAACGCTTTTTTCCTCATCGAGAGGCACAGCCGTTGATCCTTTTTCCATAGAACAATTTTTGTCCGGGATTTACTTCATCTATCGAACTAAACAGAAATTGAGTCTCGATTTACGGATCCATCAGTCCAGCCTAACCCCATCCAGTCCCATGGGTTAGCCCAACCACTGTAGTGATGGGATCCAATTAGGAATTTGGTTAGGTTTTATCCCGGGTACCAGGGAAAAGAGTTCCCAGGCCCCCTAGTCGGAATTTCAAGCAAATTTAACGCCAGTCACACCACTTACACACCCAATATGAAATTGCCTTTTTCTCAGCATCAGCTATCTTTAAAACAATTCTTTAATGAAACCATTGTGTCACTTATCATAATCCTCAAAATCTGTGGTTGAATCCTTATTTCCAATCATTCCTTCATCGGCGTACTTATGGCATCATTGGCAACCAAAACGCTCACCACCTGTTCACTCAGGGGTCTTTTCAATAGTTCCTAGCTCATAGTACCCATCAATATAATCACTTGTAAAAGTCAAGATGGAATCTTCGTTGAAGATCAGCAAGATCAACCAACAGATCCATATAAAAAAGCCATGGACTCATCCGTTGGACCAACAAGGTCAATCAACCAGATCCATGCCCGGTTTAAGAAAACAACTCTTACTCCTTGTTCCAATATCTTCCACGACGCACGTGTGGGTATCTTCGGCGACCCAGAGCCCGAGCACCGTATGGTCAACACCCTCTAGGATCCTTCGCAGGTCACCTAGCGCTTCACTCATAGGCCCCTTCCTTGGTCCCTCATCCACCATACCGAAAGCTCACCATTTAAATTGAACCGAGGCTGGTCAAGACCTCGGCCGACCTTGCTATACACGAGACGTCCTCTGTCAACTCTCCGTCAGCTGTGTTGCAACTTTATCAGGTAGGTCTCCACGATCACATACTCAAGGCAGTCAAAAATGCTTCCCCAACATCTTTGACATAAAACAGTCATTTGCAAACAGTTCACAAATACAGTTTCAATAATGAACTCACATCTTTCCAGACTGTTCCACATCAATCCATATTACTTAATCCAATTCCAATTCATATGTGTATCCATTCTTGACCAGATACATCATTTTCCATCCCATCACATCAGATTCATTCATTTCGCATAACATCCATTCCTATCTTTCTTAATTTACATTACGTCTCATCACTTCCATTTCTCATTACATCTCATTCATTCAGATCTTATATTATTCATTCACATTCTGATTCACATGACATCTCATCTCATCCATTCGCTTATATCGACTTCATATCCATTCACATTCATATTTACATTCATTATTCCACATACACATCCACATTCGTACATCTACATTCACATCTATATCCATACATCATCCACGTTCATACATCCACATCCACATCTACATTCATACATCCACATTCACATTCACATCCATACATCCATACCCACATTCATACATCCATATCCACATTCCAATTCATACATCCACATCCACATCCACATTCACATTCACATCCATACATCCATACCCCCATTCCACATTCATACATCCATATCCACATTCCAATTCATACATCCACATCAACATTCACATTCACATCCATACATCCATACCCATATTCCACATTCATACATCCATATCCACATTCCAATTCATACATCCACATCCACATTCACATTCACATCCACATTCACATCCACATTCCAATTCATACATCCACATCCACATCCACATTCACATTCACATCCATACATTCATATCCACATTCACATTCACATCCATACATCCATATCCACATTCCACATCCTCATTCACATTCACATACATCCACATCCACATCCACATTCCATATCTACATCCATATCCCCATTCGCACATCCACGTACACATCACATACATCCACATTCACATTCACATTCACATCCATACATCCATATCCACATTCCACATCTACATCATTTCCTTTCACATACATATAACTACATCCATTCTTTCACATACATACACCTCCATCTATTCCTCGTTCATTTTCATCTATTTGATTCGTTTCACATCCTCATATCTATTTATAGAATACAAGAGAATTCTTATTTTTGATATAAGATTTCTTTACGCATCTATTTATGCATAAATTCCATTTTAAGGAGACTAACACTTTCGAAATAAAAATCAATCTTTTATGCATCTTCCTATGCATAAATTCATTTTAAATGAGAATGACACTTTTGAATTAAAAATCAATCTTTTATGCATCTTCCTATGCATAAATTCATTTTAAATGAAAATGACACTTTTGAATTAAAATTCAATATTTTATGCTTCTTCTTATGCATAAAATCAAAATTGATGAAAATAACTCTTTTGAACTAAAAATAGATTTCTTATGCATCTTTCTATGCATAAAATCAATTTAGTAGGAATTACACTTTTAGAATAAAAGAATTTTTCTTATGCATCCTATTTATGCATAAAATCATTTATGATGAAAATCGCACTTTTAATATAAAAGAATTTCTTTTATGCATCTAATTTAAGCATAAAATCATTTATGATGGAAATCACACTTTTAATATATATAAAAATATCTTTTATGCATACAATCATTTATGATGAAAATGACACTTTATTAAAAAAATATCTTTTATGCACCCATTTATGCATAAAAATCATCTATGATAAAAGTAACACTTTCATAATAAAAAAATAATCTTTTGTGCATACTTTTATGCATGAAAATCAAATATGATAAAAGTAACACTTTTATAATAAAAATAATAATCTTTTATGCATACTTTTATGCATGAAAATCAAATATAATAAAAGTAACACTTTTATAATAAAAATAATCTTTTATGCATACTTTTATGCATAAAAATCAAATATGATAAAAGCAAAACTTTTATAATAAAAAATAATCTTTTATGCATACTTTTATGCATAAAAAACAAATATGATAAAAGTAACACTTTTATAAAAAAAAATCTTTTATGCATACTTTTATGCATAAAAATCAAATATGATAGAAATAATCTTTTATGCCTAAAAATTTATTTTGATGAAAGTAACACTTTCATAACAAAAGAAAATTATTCCTTTATGCATGAAAATCTATTTTGATGAAAGTAACACTTTCATAATAAAAGAAAATTATTCCTTTATGCATGAAAATCTATTTTGATAAAAGTAACACTTTCATAATAAAAGAAAATTATTCCTTTATGCATGAAATCTATTTTGATGAAAGTAACACTTTCATAAATAAAAGAAAATTATTCTTTTATGCATGAAAATCTATTTTGATGAAAGTAACACTTTCATAATAAAAGAAAATTATTCCTTTATGCATGAAATCTATTTTGATGAAAGTAACACTTTCATAATAAAAGAAAATTATTCCTTTATGCATGAAAATCTATTTTGATGAAAGTAACACTTTCATAATAAAAGAAAATTATTCCTTTATGCATAAAAATAATAATAATCAATATGCATCTTCTATGCAGGAAAATGACACTTTTAGAGTATAGAATTGATAAGAATTACTCTTTTAGCATAATAAAAGATAATTCTTATTTCCAAAAATTTCGCCATAACCTCCTTTGTATGGCTGAATATTTTTCAATTTTTTCTACTTAATTTTGTCTTAAAAATTAACTCTAATTGATTTAAAGTAATCTATACTAATCAAATTTCACTTATAAAAGAGAAAATATTATAAAAAGTTTAATTCTAACAATTTTAAATAAATAGGATAAAGAAGGGTTGATTCTAAGAAGAGAGAGGGGAAAAGCCTTTCGATCAAGGCATAACATCCATTTATCACTTCAAACAATCATAAACATTAGAAAAACATAGAATCAATAAAGAAAATTATAAGAATCTCTACTTACATAATTTCTTGGAGCTTTCCTTTGGCTTGATGGTTTGAGGGTTCAACTCTTGTTTGTAACAAGAGTGCCCACCAATCTTTGGAAGAGGGAAATGTCAAAAACTAGTGAATTATTAATAAATTCACAGTTCTTGGCTCGAGAGGAGCAGAGTAACAGTGCATAAAACACTATTAAGTTTCAACAAAGGGGAGGACTTCTATTTATAGGAAAAAGTGAGCCTCTAACCAAGCAAACTGATTTTTTAGAATTTTTCAGATCAGTTTGGTCAATTTTTGACCATTTTTAGGTCAGTTTTGCTTACTTTTTGGATCTAGTTGAAACAGGAGAGAGGAGAGATAAAAATATCTCATTATTTAAGAGTTTAAAACTCATTCAAGCATGTGAAATAGGCGCCCTCTTCATGAGGAAAATTCCCCCATGTAGAGGTGTCAAAAATGCATCATTACATCTAAATATCTCTCTTTTTTAACTATTAACCTTGTCTTAAGTCAACTCTTCATCTTATGTGAGTATTTAGGGGATTTTTCTTTTATTCTTCTATTTATCTCCTCCCTACATTTGGATGAATCTTATTGGTCCATAGGAATCTTAATTTAAAATTTTAAAAAAATCTTCACTCCCAGGATAATGCCTCTTGAACAGATTATACTTAATTTCTAATGCACCTTCTGAAAATATTTTTGAACTTCTGTTTATTTTAATAAGATGATGTATTTTTCTATCCAAAAATATTTAAAATCTGAATATTCTCTTTCTAGAATATTTTCTCTCTCTAGGCTAAAACTGGAAGAAACAAGATCTTTTATATTTCTGAAGAGGGATTTGATTACAGGGGAATATACTAGACATCCTGAGAGGCTGAGGGAGGAATCTTACAAATACAAAGCATGCCAGTTATTTTGGTTCCAATTTTAGCCTGGCATGGGACCACATAGACTGAAAACCTTATGCACTGATGAGGACTCGGGATTAATTCAGGCAATATATAAAGTACAAAACCCCCCCAAAGCAGGCATATTGTGAATCTTTCAATTGTTTCTATCAAGGAGGTGAGAGTCCGAGCATGCAACTGTCCCACAGTTCTAAAGGCTCACTAATAGTTGCTTGAGTATGCTGTTTACATTTTGTGTGTTCTTATTCTCAAAGAAAGGTTGCGCTCTGTAGTTCAAAAGGCAATTCTAGCTCACAAATTAGGTACTCAAACAAACACCTAGATAGGGCATGCAAGGCCCTTCATGTAGGTTCATTTTGTGCTGTTATCACAGTTTTCTTGTCTTTGTTTGTGATTTCAGTGAGTGGGTAGTGAACATTTAGCGTGTGATTTCAGTGAGTGGGTAGTGAACATTTAGCGGGATAGCTATGCATCATATGTTGGGCATTATCCACGCTGCTTGCCTACTTTGCTATCGCAAAAAATGAATCCATCGGTAGAGAGCGTTATAACTTCATCCAGGTAATTTTTTTGGGCTAAGGTTTGATGTGCATGTTTGACATTTTTGTCCGAGTGTAGAGTTGGTTGGAAGGGCTCTTTTTGCTATTAGGATGTTTGCTAGCATAAAGGATTTTCCTTTCTTTTTGCTATTAGGATGTTTGCTAGCATAAAGGATTTTCCTTTCTTGTATAATTAAAATTAATCTAAGAATTTTGGTCTGCTGCACCAACAGAAAATGCTCTTGCCATGTCACCCACCTGAAAAAGAAGACGACTAGTATTCATTTTTTTGAGAACAAAGATGGCAATGGTGATGCATTGACCAACTTTTAAGCTAATCATTGTTGCAGTTGGAACGAGAGATGTAGCCAAAAATTTGCATTTTATGGTGGTGAAGTTTTGGGGTTCCCAAATTGGCCTTTTTTGAGACATGCTACCTAGAATATTTTCAATGTTGGATTGCTATTACAAACACCTTAGGAGTTGCTTAAGAAGTTTGATAAATCAGTCAGTCTGGATATCACAACAAAGCTTATGTTTCACATAATGTTTCTCTCCATTCTAAAGGTTTTGCACTTCATAAACAGTTCAGAGATAATTGATGTAAAAGGTTGTGTTTTGAACTTGGCACTCAACGACGAGTCCACCCTTTCAGAGTGTATGTTCAAATCCTTACCTAGTGGTAGCATCAAATTATACTATGAAATAAAGCACTTGATAACAACTCACCTTGAGAGTATGAGTGTCCCTAGGACAATGCCCTTGTAAGATAAAGTGGCTTGGAATGTGATGCTACAGTAGGAACATGTAGGCATGCGAATAATGGCTTCTTGAACAACATCATAGAACTCAGAGATGGGAATGCCATTATCTAGATGGCAGTTGAATCTTTATTCTTGGAGCTATCAAAGGTTGTACTAGGTGTGTTGGCTGAGATAATTATCAATGCTTTTAGTTTAAAAATGAAGCTTTCCTAAGGGAGAATAGATGAGAAGTAAATATACAAATATTGTTAAGTGGTTTTGACAAGTTTTTTGTTACAATTAAAGTACGCCACTAAGACAAGCTCTTATGAGATATTAAGGGCTGTGATTAGTTTTTAAGATCTGTAGGGAGTTCTTGAAGAGGTGTTACCATGAATTGAGTTTTGTTTAGTTCTTCCATGTTAAAAGATGAGCTTTGTCACTACTTTATGGAATTCTTTTAAGCATGAATTAGATGGGATTCTTGCATGCATTGGTAACGATGGGACTTGCTTAGTTGTGTAGATACAATGATGGGATTTATTTTCTGAGTACATTGTAAATTGGGAACAACATAATACAAAACAAAGAACCCAAAGATTTACTTAACACATGAAAGACATAGGAATCATAACACAAAAATGAACAATCCATTCAAGAAGGAAGTATGTTTACTCTTACCCACACTTATATGTGGTTTCTTTTGCTTTAATTTTGGAAGGTACATGGCATAATTTTCTTCGACCCACACAAATGTCTGGTTACACAAACAAATGACAAAGGCAAATGGCACAAAGACATTACATAGGAAGGGCGGGCTTGTTCTTAACAGAGTTATGAGGGGATGATGTGTGGCTATGTACACTAACCCACTGAACAATGCAAATTCGGAAGAGTGATAAAAAGCCACCCGTAAACTTGTTGCCAAAGGTAGCAAGTCCATCTCGGCTATTGCGGATTGTTCCAAAATCAAGTACAACCGCTTGGAAAGTGGAAAAACATGGACAAACAATGAACTCTAGTATACTATTGTAGTGAAATTATGAACAAAGGACATCACATGCAACATGTACAAAACTCAAGATTTGCTACTAAAGATATTATAAACACTTGACCACATACACTTGGTACACACATTTGATGACTAAATTGTAGTTTCAAAACAACAGCATCATCGGATCTTCTCCTTCTCTCCAAAGCATGCATGGAGTTGATGCTCCTTCAGTAAGCTGGCAGATCAGCATACAAGCTTGTGCATACACACTCTGCATAGAAGCAAAGTACAAGGCCTTTTTTAAGGCACTCCTTCCATGACACTCCTGATACCTTTACAACCTTAATACTCTGACTATCACATTTCACGATTATAGCAGACTCTTGATCACCTCTTCAAGTAACCTCTAAAGCTGGAAAACCACATAAGTGGGGCAACACATGAATGCAGCCCTATATTTTGCCTCAATGGATGAAAGAGAAAATGGTGGGGATGCTACTTATAATACCTGAGCTAAGTTAGAAGCAGTTACTTGTTGCACAAGGAAATCTAAACCCTTTCCTATATAGACATGTGCATTCTAAGTAGTAAAATGAAGTCGTTTTCTATTTAGAACTAGCAAATTTAGCTTCTCTAACTAGCTAATTCATTTTCCTACATACCCTTTGACTTCAATGTGGTAAAATGTAATGTTTAAATAGTAAAGCAATGACTTTTCCTATATAGCAACACTCCCTTATATAGAAAGTTATATTCTAAGTAGTAAATTATGATGGTTTTCTAGTTAGAATTAGAGAATCTGGGACCTCTAACTAGCTAATTTATTTTTTTGCATATAAATTGCAATATTTATGTAGTAAAATTGTGATTTTTTCTATTTAGTACTTATCTCAACCTATATACAAAGCTGTATTCTAAGTATTAATTGTAGTTGTTTCTAGTTAGAACTAACAAATTCAAGTTCTCCAACTAGTTGTTTCATTTTTTTACACACCCTTTGACTTATATGTAGTAACATAAAACGTATAAGTAAAAAAGTATTGATTTTGGCTATATATTAATGTTATTTTATATATGAAACCCCCTTTACCTTTAAGTAGGATATTATAAATATTTTCTACATCAACTAGTATTTTCAGATTCTCATACCAGCTTTCTTCAATTTTTCTACATTTTATAATTTCAGATTCTTATACCAGCTTTCTTCAATTTTTCTACATATTAGCTTAATGACATACATTTTATAATTGTATATATGTTACCATCTTTCTTCAATTTTTCTACATATTAGCTTAATGACATACATTTTATAATTGTATATATGTTACACCCTTGGTACAAATCTACAAAATTTCTATAACCTAGCTAAGGAGAAAGTTTAAACAACCAAGACCAAAAACAAAATTAAGTAGAGCAATGAGGTCTCCATTACCTCAGGAGTATTAGTGACATCGTTTATTGCTTGTGTTCTCTAAATATGTGTGTATGGGTTGCAAGGGATGCTTTTAAAGAAAGTTAATTATGAATTATTACAAGGTGTCTAATGATGATATGCTACTTTGATATTTTCCTTTTGCATGAAGATTCATTTTGGGTGCCTATGGATGTATCAGATGAGGCTCAGTCGAAAGCGGAGGAAATTGATGAGGTTCTTATTCTCGAGCAGATACTGGCACATAAGAAAGGTACGAGGTAAAGTTTCCCGTCGCTATCTTGTGAAGTTCAAGAACTATTCACCAATGGTGGATATGAAGTGGATGGAGGAGGGTGACTTAGCAGATTCACCTCAGGTATTGCAACTTTATCTTGATGCCTTTGAGTTGGAGCCGACTCTTGTTATGGCTCATTCAAGTTCAGCAAAACTCGGATCTGGAGCATTGCCTGATACTCAAGAGGAGGGTAGCACCTCCACTCCCTTGTTCACAGACACGCTCAGTTTTCATCTAGGAGTCTCTTGGTGACATCTTTGTATTCACCCGAAGGTACTGAGGCTGACAATACAACTGCTTATGGGACTTCTATGATATTGTGTACTAGTCACAGGAGATGGTAAAGTTGGGTATGGTTCACAGTCAGCCGCACCATGAACTATAACTGCAACTATGGATGGTTTTTGCCTTTGGAACTAAGGTATGACTGAGGAAGATTGGGATATTGATCTTTGTCATATGGTTCTGGTTATTCTTGACCACAGGATCGGTCAATTGGATATAAAGATGATGCTATTTGTGGAGTTGGTCTCCTTTGGAATGGCATGGTTTGGTTTAGCTTAAAGTCTGCAGCAACCTGAGCTAATACTTCGAGACTCTATGGAGGGCATAAGTCTTGTGAGCAGTCCTAGAGTTGGTTTGGTTCATATATAGATTGAACTCTATTTGTGCATACACTTTTTGAGGTATTATTGTATTCTGGTGCCATTGGATCCTGGTACCCATTGAGAATACATTGAGTAATACTCTGGATTGTGTGGTGTGATGCATGTATGTTGGTGTGATACATCAAGTACTTTATTATGTTCATGGATGCATCACTGAGTGTGGCTCCTGCGGGATGGCCATAAGTAGAGTGGGTAAAGCATCAAGAGGGACATATGTGGAAAGTACTTAGTGGATGTACTGTTTGGATGCATTGAGTGCTTTCATATGCTCATGTTGTACCTTCAATCGTGAGTCCTACAAGGATACCCATGGGTGTAAGGCTTGCGAGAAACCCTTAGACTATTATTTTGGAGTGGATAAAGCATCAAGTGGGACATATGTGGAAAGTACTTAGTGGATGTACTATTTGGATGCATTGAGTGCTTTCATATGCTCATGTTGTACTTTCAATCGTGAGTCCTGTAGGGATACCCATGGGTGTAAGGCTTGCGAGAAACCCTGAGACTGTTATTTTGGAGTGGGTATTGCATCTTCAGGAGCATATTGTTTCGCAAATGCATATGTGTGTCATGCATATGTTTGTCATATGTAGTATGATGCATGGTTTTGTTTTTGGCTAACACAGGTAACGTGTTTCCACTTGGTTTTAGACTTTTGCTGCAGGTTCTAAAGGAACAAGCAAGAGCATATGTTTAGACAATGCCCCAACCACAAACCAAAGCATGAGGACAAGTAACCCAAGGCAAATGTGCATGTAGTTCCGGATGTGCAGGGAAACACAAAGCATGATGGAAAAGAAAGGATGGTATGCAAAGCATGGGGTCAAATCAAGGATCAGCCCACTCTATTTATGTTTGATGATTGTGCAACAAATAACTTCATCTCTATTCAGATGGCAGCCGCCTTGGGTATTGAGGTTTAGGACATGGGGCCTCAAATTGAAGCAGAAACTGCCTTTGTTGGTAAAGAGGTGCAGGTTACCCCACTTATTGGGAAGTTGCGCATACATATTCAGGGTTATCTTGATCATGAGCATTTCTTGGTTGCCCCACTTAATGGATGCGATGTATTGCTTGGCAAGCCATGGCATCATAGGCTTGAGCCCCGCAAAGAGTACAAGACAAACAGGATTTCCTTTATGCATAGAGGCCGCATGCATGTTATTGATGCTGGGGCAAGGAATCTCACATCCAGATTAATAAAGCAATGACAAAGAGTCTTTCTGCGTACTTGGTTTTTGTTCGTGAGATAGCATTAATCCAAGTCATCAAAATGTGGATGTTTTGGCTCAGGATAGGCTGAATTTTCTTCATGCATACAAAGATTGTTTTGCTGATGCATTGCCAGGAGCATTACCTCCTCAAAGGCCCGAGGTTCATCACATAGATCTTGTGCCGCCAGGTCGTTCTCCACCTAATAAACCTACATATCGTGTGAGTGCCGCACAACAAGAAGAGATCATGAAGCAAGTTAATGAGCTTTTGGAGAAAGGTTTGGTTCAATGTCAAAATCCCCATAGATCTCCTCGTAGAAAGCTTCTGGTTTGAGACTTGAAACCTGCAAACAAACCAAACAAACAAGAAGGGGGTGCAAGCTTGACTCACCTCCCAACCATGACAGCCGTGGGCAAGCCCACAAGTCTTGGATGTCCCCCCACCGAGCCACGAGCTGAGCTAACTAGATGGACGTACCAACCAATCTCTACCTTGTGACGTCCCATACCACCACGAAGCTACCCTCGTGGGCCTCGAGATTGTTGCCGGCCTCGGCTGCATGAAGCAAGTGCACGTCTGCACTAGATCCAGGCTCCAAACCATACAGCTCTCACAAATCACGCGAGACTCTATATGATTAATGACTAACCTTGGCCACCTTTTTATAGGCTCTTGGCTGATCATCGAGCGTCCACACTTGGGTGCCCGCCTGTTAGTCTATCCCTAACTCAGATCGCCAATTAGCCTGCTCCAAGATTCCCCAAACCTCGAAGCTAGACTTGTGTGCGTGTAGCACACAGTAGATACACAATGTTTAGTGTTAATCCATTCGAGTTTACAATGTTTAGTGTGTTTGATGTAGCATCTTTAATGGGAAAGAATTTTCATTTCACTAGACATTCGTTGAGAATTCGCTTTCGAAGATGTCTTTTTCTCACATCCAAGATGGCTTGAGGTTCAAGTTCCAAATGGTCCTAAGTAGGCAAGTGTATTTCCTTAGATATGGCACATACTTCTTAAGTATCCTAACATGAAAGATATTGTGGATGTTTATGCCTGGAGGAAGCAAGAGTTCTAGCTCATTCATGTGACCCCTTAAACTAAGTTCTCATAGCAACATCCATTGTGGTCTAACATGCTTGAATTTATTACACTTTATATCTTTTGAATTCCAGCATACTTTCACTCTACTTCCCTGTTGTTGTAGACGGTCTACAACAACAAACCCTATCGAGCTTACCATACCATAGCTTCCGAGGACAGAATCTACATCAGGAAAGGGGGCATGTTAACCTATGAGACGGACATTGAGACGTACTATGTTTTACGTCATGTAATTAATTTAAGTATTCCGAGTCATGGGCCGGGCTTGTCGGCACCACATGTAAAGGATAAAGGGATTGGGTGATCGCCGATGAGAGGTGCCCCTCGAATGTCAGCACGATAAGAGTTAGGATCGGCCGGCCATGTATGGGCGCCCATGTGTGAACGGCTAAGTATAAGAGTCAAATGTAACCCTAAAACTCTCATTCTCAATGTGTGGAATACAAAGTGTGCTCTTGCCTTATCTTCTCGGTCCCCTTCTCCTGTGTGAGAGAGAGAGAGAGAGAGCGAGAGAGAGAGAGAGAGAGCGATCAAGCACTGTGTGGTGGCACGGCGGTGGCGAGGCGGGAGAGCGACGACGGCGGCTCCTTCTTCACTGCAACGCGAGAATCCTTCACGACGGCGGTCTGAGCGGTGAGTGACACACCTTTGCTTTCTGTTTGAGCTTGCTAGTCTCTGGTTGTATGCTTACAGCCATTCGTGACTCGCATACGGTGTTCGACAAGTCCCCAACCTCGACCTGTGCGGTAAAAGCGCACACAAGCCAAGGAGTACACCGCGGAGGGAACGTGACGACCTAGTTTTCCCCAATGAGCTTTGCTCCCAAATTCCCTGGTGAGTCTAACCTTCACTGGCTCTCAGAAGCTCTGAGAGCGCGGTTAACAACACCACACAGGGAAATATACTAGCCACACCACGAAGAATTTCATGAACATGGTCAGCATATACATGCCATGCTCTCGCGTGGTCACAACTTAAAGCATACTCTGAATTTAAATTTGCAAATTTCAAAACAAATGAGAAAAATATGAGAGCACCTAGTACAATCCAGATACAACCGGTGCAATTTGTAAGAGGTACAATCAAGCACGTCAAGAACTTCATGTGTGTAGGTACAGCACGTAGTGTTTGTACAATTGGTACAGTGAGTTACATTAGGAATTTTTTGGACCCAAAGACTTTTGATTAGGAATGGACCAATAGGAGGAGGGCTGGGTGCACATTTTTGACTTCTTTGACCCTAGGGGGCCTAGGCTTTGGTTTGCTAATGGGGCCTAATTACTACTCTTGTCCCCCTACCTCCTGGGCCCAAACTTAGAGGTCCCCCCACCTAGAATCGCGCATATTAAAAACCCTAAAAATTTAAATTTTAAATTTTTTTCACAAAAGTGTGTTTTCCCTCTCAAACTTCCCCCTAACATACTCTAGGTTTGGAAAGCTCATTTTGAACCTCTTTCTTCCTCTTCTAAGCTCTCCATTGCTGCAACAACTCCATACCTCTCAAGCTCTCCCTCCTTGTCAAGCTCCCTGAGTCTCAAGCTCCCTCTCCCTCTTTCTTCCTTTTCTAAGCTCTCCATTGCTGCAGAAACTCCATCCCTCTCAAGCTCTCCCTCCTTCTCAAGCTCCCTCCCTCTCAATCTCCCTCTCTCTCTCTCTCTCAAGCTTCCTCCCTCTCCATTGCTGCAGAAACTCTACCCCTCTTTAGTTTACTCTAGGTTCAGGACGCCTATTCTCAAACTCTTACCCTCTTTTAAGCTTTCCATTGCTGCACTGAAAACCCTGAACTTTCTCTCCTCTCCACTCCTCTGTTGTAAAACAAGCTTTTCTTTTCCCTTCTTCTCTTTTCTTGCCACCATGGCCTCTTCCAGTAATGTGAGAAGACCTAGGGAGAAGGTGGAAGAGCTTGTGCTGCATAACACAAGAGATGAGAATGGAGTTTGGGCTCCAACAAGATTCAGGGTTGGGGCTTGGGTCTACATGCAGCCAAGCTCTAAGAGGGACCACATCGACGAGTGCGTCAACTGGGGAATATGCTACATCATTGGAAGGGGCGGCTACAAGGCTTCAAGCATACTAAGAAGGAAGGACTAGTTGCCATAGTGCAACATGTGTATACCCTTGGAGACCTGTACATTCAAGGCCAACGACCAAGGTTTCCTTCAAATTGTAAGTGTAACATAAACACGGCTTTAACAACATGCTAATATTGGATTTTTTGTTTCAAATTTTCTTATGATCCTCCATTTTCTTATGTCTCTCTGCAGATACTTTCCCCTCTAATTATGTTGAGGAACAACCACTCCAAAGCCTCACTGGAGTTTTTTATGCTATGCATGCATCCATTGGAGAGGCAATGTTTGTATCTCAAAGCCCAAGTAATCTTGTACAGAATAATATCTTTTTCTTTTCTCACTCATATTTTGTAGATAAAAAACCAGGTTTATATGGCAAGTTAGAAGAGATCCCCAACCCCCCTCTTAACAATCCCGAATGGCCCAAACCAGATGCTTGGACCATGTTATGCTTAAAGTTTAAGATGCTAAGTGATATCAAGACATCACTCAAGTTTTCAAAGGCATCTAGGTCAGTAGGGCTAAATTGGTTTTGTCCTTTACATGTTTTTATGCACATGTTCAATTCCATGCCAATGCACCAAACAAAAACAATGTACATTTGTAAGGAGGTACGGTCTGACCAAATTCAAGGATTACTAGGAGAGGGTTGGGAGGTTAATGAGGAGTCACATCATCAAGGTGATGTGTACAAGTGTAATGTAGTAGATTCTACAGTGTCTTTTGCAGGTTCTTGAAGGTACTCTCTATTTTGTACATGCGTCTGCACTACCAAAGATGGATGAAAAAGCGCAGGACATGGATCCCACTTCAAGCCTTAGAAGAAGAAATTATGCTTATTGAGGTAGCTGTGATGATGCAAAATGGATGGATTGAGCGAGTGACAGCAAGCAAGCATTGGAGCCTAATAGACGTGCATCAACACTTTAGCAGCATGGGCTTTGACAATGTGGAAGAGTCAAGTTTCAAGTTGATGAGAAGAAAGGTATATCTGATTCCACTACATGTCTAGAATTAACCCTTACACTTTGGGTTATTGTGCCACTTTCTATATTTTTACAGATTGGGAAGCGTAAGGAGGGGACAACCATGGAAATTATGTATAGGAAAATATTTTGATTTTTCCTTTGATTGCAGAGGGTGGTTGAAATTGACGCATTTGCAAGGAGAGGCGGCGGCAGCAGAGACCAGGCCAAGGTCCATGGACATGATGCTGCGTTGGCGCACTATCTTGGTCGGCTTCTTATGGATGGCATCGCCATTATCCACTGGGACTATACCCCTCAATCTGCCTTCACTCTCTTCTTTTTGAAAGCCCTCTCTAAGGTGCTCTCTGTGTAGCCTCTAATGGCACAGAGCACCAAATGTATAGTTCTGATTAAAAAATCCCTTGCCTTCGATGTTTTTGGTTCTGGATTTAGGGGTAAGCTTCTTGCTCGTATATATAGCCAAAAGCAGAGGCATAGAGTATCCTCAAGAAATAGCCCAATCACTCCTTGAGCACACTTTGCCCCCAATAACAAGAGAAGGAAGCTCAATATTGTAAGAAAGCTTTTGTAAAGATGATGTATCACTTCTTATGAATACAATACAGTTTTTGCAAACTTATTTTCATCAAGTATATCATTGTTTTTTCTAGTTTGTACCATCAATGTTTTTGTGAATGCATCAGAAATGACCCTAGGAGCCTAGGGGAGAGTGCCAGAACAGTGCGAATTTTGAGCTTGCACCGCTGCTGTAGAGCCCAAATTCGCACTATTTTGGCACAGCTTCCTCAGCCCTTTAGGAGCAATTCTGATGCATTGGATGACAAATAATGTATTTTTACACATGATTAAAGGTATTTTTATCTTGTAAATTACTGTTTTTCATAATCAATGTACTCAACTTCATTATAAATGCATCAGAAATGATTCTGAGTGGCTGGGGGAGCAGTGCCAGAACAGTGCAAATTTTGAGCCTGCACCGCTAGTGTAGAGCCCAAATTTGCACTATTCTGGCATAGCTTCCCTAGCCCTCCAGGAGCAATTCTGATGCATTGGATGACAAATAATGTATTTTTACATATGATTAAAGGTATTTTTATCTTGTAAATTACTATTTTTTATAATTAATGTACTCAACTTTATTATAAATGCATCAGAAATGATCCTGAGTGGCTGGGAAAGCACTGCCAGAACAGTGCAAATTTTGAGCCTGCAGAGCCTAAATTCGCACTGTTCTGGCATAGCTTCCCTAGCCCTCTAAACACTATATTCGTGAGTTTGGGAATTTCCCAACTCCCATTTTTTGAATGCTAAAAAGGTGGGACTTGGATAACATGCCTATAAGTTTTTCAAAACCATATCATGTGACCTATTGTTGGAAAGCGCTTGGAAAATGGAATCTAGTGAGCTATAGAGCGCTTAATTTGGAGTAACGGTGTTCAAGTTATGATTAATCCAAATATTTGACCACATGTCCCAAACTTATGGGAAATTCCCATATTCCCCAATATGGTGTTTCTAGGAGAAATTCTGATGCATTGGATGACAAATAATGTAATTTTACACATGATTAAAGCTGTTTTTATCTTATAAACTATTGTTTCTCACAATTAGTGTACTCAACTTCATTATAAATGCATCAGAAATGATTGTGAGTGGCTGGGGAAGCAGTGCCAGAACAGTGCGAATTTTGAGCCTGCACCGCTGCTGCTGTAAAGCCTAAATTCGCACTGTTCTAGCATAGCTTCCCCAGCCCTCCAAGAGCAATTCTGATGCATTGGATAACAAATAATGTATTTTTACACATGATAAATGTATTTTTATCTTATAAATTACTATTTTTCATAATTAATGTACTCAACTTCATTATAAATGCATCAGAAATGATCCTGAGTGGCTGGGGAAGCAATGCCAGAATAGTGCAAATTTTGAGCTTGCAGCGCCGCTGTAGAGCCTAAATTCGCATTGATCTGGCATAGCTTCCCCAATCCCCAGGAGCAATTCTAATACATTGGATGACAAATAATGTAATTTTACACATGATTAAAGCTGTTTTTATCTTATAAACTATTGTTTCTCACAATTAGTATACTCAACTTCATTATAAATGCATCAGAAATGATCCTGAGTTGCTAGGGGAGCAGTGCCAGAACAGTGCAAATTTTGAGCATGCATCGCTGTTGTAGAGCCTAAATTCGCATTGTTCTGGCATAGCTTCCCCAGTCCTCCAGGAGCAATTTCGATGCATTGGATGATAAACACTGTATTTTCACACATGATTAAAGGTGTTTTTATCTTGTAAACTATTGTTTCTCACAATTAGTCTGCTCAACTTCATTATAAATGCATCAGAAATGATCCTGAGTGGCTAGGGGAGAAGTGCCAGAACAGTGCAAATTTTGAGCCTACATCGTCGTTACAGAGGTCAAATTCGCACTGTTCTGGCACAGCTTCCTCTGTCCTCCTCCAGGAGCATTTCTAATGCCTTGGGTGACAAACTGGCACATGATAGACACTCCATGTTAAACAAACATGATGACACTGAGACATTGTAAGAGAAACTTAAAATTTTAATTATCAGAAGGTTACAAATGAAAGCCAAATAGGCTTGTTACAAAGGGGGGTTTGAAACAAAAGAGTTGCTTCAAAAAGAAGGTTAACATCTAAGATCTCTAGATCGTGTCTCGCTCACCTCGAATGCACCGATCTCTAGATCGTGTCTCGCTCACCTCGAATGCGCCGATCCCTTAAATCTTTAATAGTAATCATTGATTCATAGCTTATTCCTTTGCACATTATGCAACTCTTACTTTAATTGTATATACCTAGCCTTGGTACTTATGCTATACACCTTAACCAAGGTATCCACGCATCTTTAGGTGTCATTGCATCCTGTATATGGCCAATCATAGAATCCGACACACTAATAGAGAGCTAATACATAAGTTGTTGGCCCTCTCATGTCATGCTTTAAAGGCACGTACGTGTTGTGAGAGGTGGGATTCTTGTCAAGAAGCTCTAGATCCTTCTCATCACACATGAACTCCAAATATCATGTTCTCATGAGGAAATTTGTCATCTTGAACTTTCATGCTTGAACGTTGTGCTTATCTAGCTTCACACTCACAATTTAGGATAGACTTTCAAACATTGTTTCCTACAATAACTTTCACTTGTACCAATATATGGTATTATGTACTATATAGAACTTGCAGTAACTTTTGCGCTCACAATAATCCTACAATCTCTAATAATTTATGTGACAGATACATACACAATTATCATTGATACCGTAAACTTGCTATGCATCCAATTTATGTGAACCAATCACATCAACATACATCTACCATGCATGTGTAGATCCCAAAATCTATGTAGGCACTTCAAATTGACCAATGTGCACTTTAAATTAACTAATGTGCATAACAATATATGTGAAATATGCATAGAAATACTACATAGCTAGAAATTATCCTTTCGACACTTCTGTAGAGTGTTTATGATAATTTTGTAGGGTTAAACAGGGTCAGAAATGACTCCGGATGGTAAAAAGAACACTAATCAAGTCCTTTGAACCTTAAATACAGTAATACTATTATTTTTCTTCACGGAAGAGGGCTTCCAAAGGTATGACAGTGCCCCTTCCTACTGTGCCTACTATCGTTGGTCCTTAACTACAGCTACTTGCTGCAGAAATTTGCTTATGAATCTCAAAGGGAAAGAGATGGAGTTACCCTTACCCATGTATTACTTCCTTTTCTTGCCTCTTGAGCTCATTGTTCAAGTTGGTTCTCTAATACCAAGAGAAGATTGTAGGGGAGTGAGTGAGTGAGCTCCTTTGCAAAAGTAACCTTCTTCACAACCACACAAACAAGAGTAGACAAGCACATAAGAAAGCTAAATTTTCTTATGTCTTCTTCACTTCTCTACAACCATAACATGAAGATAAGTATACATGTTATAAGGAAAAGTACTCTTCTACTCAAACATGCAAGAGAAAGTACTCTACTGCTAAAACATGCAAGGGAAACTACTTTACTACGAAAACATACAAGGTCCATAGTGGGAACCCGACTATATAAGCTGGCACTATAACTATTACATGACTCTAATAAACCAAAGTGGTTTGTCATACAATCTATAAACCACTGACGACATATCACCCATAATCTAACCAACCATGCCAGTGGTATAAGCGTGGAGGTGTCATCCTAGTGTGTCATCCATATCCGCACATGTTGAGCTTGATATCTCAACATATGTTTCCGTATGTGTGTGTGTGTGTACGTACATATGTGTACGTACATATGCATGTATGTGTGCATATGTGTGCACGTGCATATGTGTGCACGTGTATACGTGTGTTTAAATGTGCGCATATATGTGTATGTGTATGTGTAGGTGTGTAGGTACATGAACATGTGTGTGTGCATATGTGAATGAGTGTGTGTGTGCATGTGTATGTATGTATATAAATGCATATATGTCTGTGTGTGCGTGCGCGCCTGCACGCATGTGTAAGAGAGAGAGAGAGAGAGAGAGGGAGAGAGAGAGAGAGAGAGAGAGAGAGAGAGAGAGAGGAGAGGAAGGAGAATTTGGTGATCTAGCTATAAGTGATACATAATCTAATCTAGCTTAACTTTTTATAAAAGGAATCATAGCATTAATTTTTTGGTATGGTTGTGCTAGTTGATATGTACTTGAAATTTTTAATCTAGAATCAATGAATTAATGTATACATTGAGACATGCTAGTGAATTATACAAAGATTAAAATATTATTTTAATAAATCATCTTCCATCTAATTGAAGGATGTCTATACCAAATGTGGTTAGAAATTAGTTAATCAAAGTAGTTTTTCTTCCAAAAAAAGGTATAAAGCAAATCATCAACCCCAATTACATCAAACTTAAGCAAATTATGTGAATCACATTGGCTTGGTAATCATATTAGACTTTGATCACATGGACTCCAAACAAATCTATGGATGCTACTTTATGAAAGCATGAAAATAACATGTTAATGGTAATGATTAAGAAATAGTAGTTTGTTCACATTCTACATCAGAAAAAAAAAAGAAGGATGTATTGGCTTTAAATGTGTGGGTACATTTTTTCGTGAACATGTGGTTACAGTGCTCATGATCATACTTTAACCAAAACATGAGAAAAAACGTGCACATATTCTAATTCTTTTAATAAAAAAAGAATCACTAGCCTTAAAATATATTTTGTTTAGTTGTAAAGGTGATATAGTGTGGAAAAAATTCTACGAATAAATGAACAAAGAAAGGGACAATGAAGGGATGTACATATATAATATATGTATAGGTGAGGCAAGTGTCCTAAATGGTACAATGAAAGAAAAATTATATTAATCCAATATCAAGCTCTTTCAAAAGTAAATATTCTTAATATCAATAGGGCAATGGAAAGATTTACATCAAATGATTTTGGAATTACACAAGTATGCATGTGAGTGACTTCTTACTCTAAAGGCCTATTGGGAAATGGGTTGTGTGTTACAATTCAACATCCTTATACCAACCACTATTAAGAAATTTGGAGATTAAGTTTTAATGTATGTGGTTTTGGTTAAAAAAACTAGCTTGGTGTATATAGCCACTATGGACTTCTCTGGACTTTTAAATTATTGAATTATCAATCTCTAAATTGGTGAATACGTATGCATTCATTTTGAGTAACAAGAAAATTAAATTTTTGACCTTAAATGGTTTTTGCGTTACAATTCAATGAGGACACTTAATGAAGATTAAGTTTAATTCTTTTTTAAAACCCATATGAACTAAGTTAACCCATGCCTCAGAAACTTCAAACCTTGTGACTCCTCCCTATAGAGGACACTTAATGTCACACATTTATCTACATAAACACAAATATCATATGGGTTGTTTATAGATATCTATGTGTCCAACCATGACATGGGAAAGGATTAGACAAGCAAGGTTGTCAATCAATCCTACATTGTGGTTGGCGAGGGCAAAGACTTGTGTCAAAAATCAAAGGGTTGCTTCTCACATGGTTCCAAGAGAGTGGAAATTCAACAAGATTTCAAGGAGGTAGTTTGGATGTAGATTGAAGAGAAGTTGGTTATTTAAAACAAGTAATAGCCAAATCCTAACTTTTTTGTTTTTTCCTCTACTAAATGGATTTTTATTTTTATTTTTATTGCAAGAGAAGATGATTTTATATTAACAAGATTTAGTTACAAAATGCCTAGACGCTAGGTAGAGGACCTGGCCCTAGCATGCATCTAGCCTTGGATTTGCTATAGTGTTGCTAAATGGATTTGAGGTAGAATTTTTAAAATGTTGAGTGAGCTCTAGGATGAACTACCTCATAAGGGACTTTTTCAAACTAGGCCATTGATGTTGAAGGGCTAGGTTGTCACATGGTGGTTGGCGAGGGCCAAGACTTGTGTCGAAAATCTAAGGATTGCTTCTCACATAGTTCCAAGATGTCGAAATTCGACAAGATTTCAAGCAGGTAGCTTCCTCTCTAGGCACGGGGCCGTTTCGAAGGGTGGTTAGTTATTCCTAGCTTTTTTTTTTCCTAGGGTGGTTAGTTATTCCTATAGCTTCTTTTTTTTTTCCATGATAAATGGATTTGAGGTGGAAATCTTAAAGGTTGAGTGAGCTCTAGGGTGAACTACCTCATAAGGGACTATTTCCAACTAGGCCATATCTACCCTAGGCAGGCACTTAAAAGTAAAGCAATGATTAAGGGCTGGCTTAAAAAAGTTTGACACGTCGGTGAGGCATGGGGCCTTTTGGTCTTCTTTCAAAACCTATATCTAGCTGTCTGTGGGGTGGGGTAAGCAACCTCACCCCACCAACCCACACACGCGCGCACACACACACGCACAAATTCTCTCTCTCACACATCAGACCCACCTCCTTATATGTGTCTCCCCATGCACGGGAAGAGAGCTTGTGCGTGCCCAATGAGCTCACTTGCATAACGCCCTTCGCATCCAATCCAAGCGCTCTATCATTAGCGCTCCAAAATATTTGGGTTTTCACTCACAATTCCTCCTTTCCACCCGAATTTCGCAGCTCTCTTTCTTGAATCCAAGAGGGGTTCTCGCTTTCTTCTTGTGTTTGAAACCATGAAGGCCCTCATCTTGGTCGGCGGTTTTGGCACCAGGCTCCGCCCTCTCACACTGAGCTTGCCAAAACCGCTGGTGGACTTCGCCAACAAGCCCATGATTCTCCATCAGGTAATGAAAACCACTCTAATTACCGTGTAGTTTCTACTTGCATTCCCCTTGTTGGGATGCCTTTGATTTGTGGAATTGATGATGGGTTTTCTCTGTCTCTCCAGATCGAGGCCCTCCAGTCCATTGGTGTGAAGGAGGTGGTCCTTGCAATCAACTACCAGCCAGAGGTGCGTTTGCTTTTTTGCTCTAGTCCTGCTTCTTTTGCTCTCATCGTGCCCGATACTGAGATCTAACCCTGCGTTTGAAAGTTTTTCAACCAATTAAGAATCTCAGCATTTTGTAGTCTGCATTGTGACTTTCATGGATGTTTGGGTGTATGCAGGTAATGTTGGGCTTCCTGAAGGAGTTTGAAACCCAGCTCGGCATCAAAATTGTGTGCTCGCAAGAGTTCGAGCCAATGGGCACAGCTGGGCCCTTGGCACTGGCCAGAGATAAACTCATAGACGGATCCGGCGAGCCCTTCTTCGTCCTTAATAGCGACGTAATCAGCGAGTATCCTCTGAAGAAGATGATAGAATTCCACAAATCTCATGGAGGGGAAGCCTCTATAATGGTCACCAAGGTAGTCATGGTTTAAGTATCATTCTTGTTTTCTCACTGGTTCGGCACTTGCATTTCACGTGTGTCCATTTGTGCCACACGTACCAGCTGCACTCTACAAAGACATGAGTATTGGCTGTCTCCTCTCACACCATGCATGATGTGGTGTTGCATGTCAGGGGTGTGTTTTTCTAGGCTTTCTTATGTGCAGAAATTGAGTTTTCGTGTATAATGCATTATATGTGCAGTTAAGGGCATGCTTATCACAAGAATCACTCCTCATTTTAATGTGGTGCACAAATAGCATAGCCCTCTCAGGATCAATATTTATGTATGGGTTTTGTTTCTTGGCATTAATGAGCTCTAAAGGTTCGATCTATGCATGATTGTCTATATCAGGTGGATGAACCTTCCAAGTATGGAGTTGTCGTTTTGGATGACAAGTCAGGCGAGGTGCAACGCTTTGTAGAGAAGCCACAAGCTTTTGTAGGAAACAAGATCAATGCAGGGATATACCTTCTCAACCCCGAAGTGCTGGATAGGATTGAATTGAGACCCACGTCGATCGAGAAGGAGGTTTTTCCAAAGATTGCTCGGGAAAATAAGCTTTTTGCAATGGTTTTGCCAGGGTTTTGGATGGATGTTGGGCAACCAAGAGACTACATAACGGGTCTCCGTCTTTACTTGGATTCTCTGCAGAGGAATGCTCCAGAGAAACTGGCAAAGGGGCCAAATATAGTGGGGAATGTGATGGTGGATGAGAGCGCCCAGATAGGGCAAGGTTGTTTGATTGGTCCTGATGTGTCGATTGGGCAGAGCTGTGTGGTGGAGGCGGGGGTGAGGCTCTCAAGGTGCACTATTATGCGAGGGGCGAGGGTGAAAAAGCACGCTTGCATCTCAGGAAGCATAGTTGGGTGGCATTCAACTGTTGGGCAGTGGGCCAGAGTGGAGAACATGACTGTCTTGGGGGAAGATGTGCATTTGTCAGATGAGATTTACAGCAACGGCGGGGTGGTGTTGCCCCACAAGGAGATCAAATCCAGCATCCTAAAGCCGGAGATCGTCATGTAGATCCACGGGTTCGAAACACACAGCAAAAGCATTTCGAAATAATCTAATTTCTTGCTTGATTACTTATCCAAGCCTTGTCCAGGGCTCTATATAAATGGAACAAGCCCTACAAGAGATACTTCTCCAAGACTACTCTGCTACTGTGCATCTTTTGCGTTGAAGACTTATACATAAAGACTTTTTTTGCTGTTTGTATGATGCTTTTAATGTAATAACTTTCAGGTCCACAACAGTGTGTATTTTGAAGTTGAATCCATTGCAAACCTTCACATGGATGTATAACCATGGCTCCTTGCATTTCCTTTCTTAGCTCCTTTTCCGCCTCTTCACTTGACATAAGAATATATACTGACAAGCACAGAGACTGTGCACATCCTCGTTTTCTGAAATTGAAGCACCTCACCATGACAGTACATAACAATGATAAAGGAAGAACCTCATGAACACCAACATCCTTGCAGTTTAGAGCCCAAATCACATTGGCTATTGAAGGTCGCCTCAAGCATCTCCACCTTTGCTCTAAAGGGGGGTTTGTTGGGTATTTCAAAGCTCATATGCCTAGAGGCTTATGTGAATGACATCACTAGATATGTTAAACCTAAATAGCATCTAGATATTCAACAACTCTAAGAGTGGGTTCACACACACCCTACCCAACCATGGCCTAGATTGGGCAAGCTAAGGAGCCTACCCAACCATGGCCTTATATAAGTGCTTTGACACATGGTTGTGTGTCTACATCATGGGGTTTTGCTTGACCATGAGTTTACAATGCTTGTGATCCAAGATCACCACGACCACTCTCGCGTTCACATTTGAGAGCAATCTTGTGATGCGAGCTTGCCATTTGCAAGCTTATTTGGCTAGGGAACATAAATTAAGAACTTAGTTGGGTCCACTGAGACTTTACTCCAAGGAGTGTTAACATTGAGAGAAGCGCTCGCTTGGAGTATAAACATTCTCTCAATGATTAAGAGGCTCAACTTTATAAGCAAGGTGGATAACTAAGTGTGGAAATTAGCTAAGCCCTTCTAAGTGTAGTGAATGTGATTCCTTTTCCTAATCTAAAGTGATTAAGACAACAATAAGTTGGAAGAGAATTGTCAAGGTCTTTGATGATGATACTTCTCACGATGTTTTTCAATAAAAGATGTTTGTATTGGTGACATATAAATATTGCAATCATCCAGTGCTTTACTACAATGCACATGTAGATACACCTCTTAATTACTTACATATGGTTTAAATTTTTATTCTCATTGTTCAAACTCATTTCCTTGCAGCCATTTTGATAACTTTAACACAAGCTCTTCTATTATTCCTATAGGGAACAATGGTAGTTCTTTCAAGTTTTCTAGAGCTTACCAACCCTTATTGTCAACTACACCTTAGTCATATATTTGTTTAGCATATTCATTTTAAAAATGTGTTGAGCTCCATAAGGGATTTCACAAACTTGCATGAGATGATTAAGGGAATGTAACCCCTTCATTAAGGTCAAAGAAAAGGCGTTTGTAATGAGCCCATTGATCCTTTGTCACTATTTTGAGGATGAGGATGATCAAGAGCAACAAGTGGCTACTACTACCAAGTCAAGGACCCTAGAGTAGTATTTGGCATTGAAGTTCTTCATGCAGAGCTGCACATCCCTATTGTTGTGAGTGGCTTGGGCCTGTCAAAATAAGTAAAGTTGTAGAAGGAGCCCTTGCCCTTCATTTGTTGAAACATCACTGCACTTGCCGATAAACATCAATATTTTAAAAAAAAACTTGTGTTAAAAATACCTATGTATTGAAAGTGTGTACTGTTCTAAATGCTTCCTTAGAAGTACAGCTTCATGAAGCTCAAATAAACAAGAAGAACAACATATTCTTTTACAATAAAATTTTGATCCAGGAGAGACAAAGCGTGACCATTTTGCTTTTAGTGGCTTGCATAGAGTAGCATTTTAAAGTTATGTGACCCAACCTTTTTGAGATTGTCGACACTATTTAAGAATACTAGCCAAAAGCTTTGGGTGATCATTCCCATATAAATAATTATAATGCTTTGCTTTTTATTTTGTTACAATTATTAGATTTTATTGGAGGTGGAACTTATATAAGTTTGCATGTATGTTCTCTCTCTCTCTCTCTCTCTCTCTCTCTCTCTCTCTCTCTCTCTCTCTCTCTCTCTCTCTCTCTCTCGTAGTGTGTGTGTTTGTAAATAAAAGAGGACCCTCGCACCACCTTTCTACCACCCACAAGTGGGGCAGATTAGCTAGTGCAAGGGCCCTTATAAAGGCCATGATCCACCCGAGTTCAAGTCCCACCATTGGTCGTATATGCCCTTGTGTTGCATTCTACCGACGTTAATACCTCTCTCTCCCGTAGTGTGTGTGTGTGTGTGTGTGTGTGTGTGTGTGTGTGTGTGTGTGTGTGTGTGTGTGTGTGTGTGTGTGTGTAATAAAAGAGGACCCTCGCACTACCTTTCGGCCACCCACAAGTGGGGTAGATTGGCTAGTGCGAGGGCCCTTATAAAGGCCATGATCCACCCGAGTTCAAGTCCCACCATTGGTCATATATGCCCTCGTGTTGCATTCTACCGACGTTGATACCTCTCTCTCTCTCGTAGTGTGTGTGTGTGTGTGTAATAAAAGAGGACCCTCGCACTACCTTTCTGCCACCCACAAGTGGGGCAAATTGGCTAGTGCGAGGGTCCTTATAAAGGCCATGATCCACCTGAGTTCAAGTCCCACCATTGGTCGTATATGCCCTCGTGTTGCATTCCACCGACGTTAATACCTCTCTCTCTCTCTCTCTCTCTCTCTCTCTCTCTCTCTCTCTCTCTCACACACACACACACACACACACACTGTAAGACCCCTACCCTAACTTATCCTACTTATATGGATAGAGATTCATGCTCGAAAAATTCCCAACATTGGCCCAGATGTCCAACCTAACTAACGGCTCCTCAAGTTTCAATTGATATCCAGGTAACACTATCAATTTACCCTAAATTCAATTGATATCCAAGTAAGGTTATCAATTTACCTTAGATTCTTAAATCATCCTAATCTAATCCTTCTCATAATCTAAGATACAAGTCTTTAACTTAAATTCATGGCTCCTTCACTTTTATGTATTCTATTATGTTTTCTAAGGCTTAAATGGATTATAGACCTTAGTCGGTGGGGGTGACGAAGAACCACATCATGGTCATTAAAGTGCTCTCCTATTTTGGAAGCTTACATAAGTCTTTGGACCACCCAAACTATGTCTAAAATAATGTATTAAATATTAACCTAAGGTCAAAACATTAGCTTAATATTTCCATAGTCTAAACCTTAGCTTAATATTTCCACGGTGATAATTATTATTTTTTGAGTTATTTTAGATTTTTTAAGGTGCAAGGGGGTTCATTGTCACTTGCTTCTAATTCCTAAAGGTACCTCGGTCCTTAAACAAGATCAATAATCCTTAATTATCACTAATCCAAGCTAATATTTGCAATTATATACTTAATTAAACTTTTTAAGAATTAATCAAAGTTTAAAGATTTGTTAGCTAATTGACCAGTTTTTCAAGTTTCGCTAACCTCTAAGCTCAAGGCTATATGGAAACTTTATGTAAATTCTACTTAATTTACCTAATTTGCTACTCCTCTTTTAGAGAGCTTAGTGAGAATTAAGCCCCTTAAACAAAATTGAAAAAATCTAAGCATTTTAGGGCCTCAATACTCACAAAAGGATCTCATCTATATAGTCAAAACTCTAATTCACCTGAATCTCTCACTAATAATCCCTAAAAAGAGATTAGTAAATATCAGGCAAGAGAATAACCTAATTTTAAATTTGAAAGCATAGGGGACTTAGCTTTTCAGACTGATTTAGGGCCCTACTTTAACCTCAAATTACCCTCTTAATCTTTTAATAATTATAAAATAAGCTCACTAATTATATATTTTTTAGTTTCTAATTACTCATCACGAATTTTATACCATTACCAAGAAACTCAATGGTGGGTGCCTATAGGAACTTGCTCATCGACGCTTAGGATGGCTCCACAACACTTTGGATCCCCAAGAGGCCATCAAAGAGAATCAGGAGGTAGTCCAAGAAAGGTAATACTACCCAAGCCCACCCTTCAATAGTGGTTCTCCCAATCAATGGCTCCATTGCTCGAAGCCCAAGGCTACTACAAGGGTAACACTTACATCTAGCTACCAAAGGACGCCACATGCCTTCACCCTCAACAAACCTCTCAAAAGAGAACCACCAAAGGTTGTGAACCAAAGATATGACAACCTCAACTCAAAGTAGACAACAATGGGCCACCAAAGGTTGTGAACCAAAGATATGACAACCTCAACTCAAAGTAGACAACAATGGACCACCAAGAAGTCAAAGAGAAACCCAACCAAGGCCAAGAAAACTAGAACACATGTCACGCACCTACAATGATTTCTTAAGAACCCATGTCACACACCAATAGTCATTCACCAACGATGGTTCGCCCCCCCCCCCCCCCCCCCCCCCCCCCCACAAGAACTTCTTAGAAGCTCAAGGCTTCTATGATAATAACTCAGCCATTTGGGTTCCAAAAAACAAGGCCCTGAAGCCATTATCGTTTCACACAAACCTTGCAAAAATATGCTTCATAAACCTGAATGGTGTGGTAGATTAAGAAGTCCCACAAGAACCTCTCAATTTGGGAGACACAAAACCATGCTTGTGAAATGCACTCTCTTCCCAATTGGGGAAGACACAAGAACCTACTTGTAAAAATGCAAGATAAGGGAAAATAAGAGCTAGATCCACCCTCTACTCCTAAACGTGGAGTATCTTTCTTTTCAGGAAAACATCAACATCCCTTGTGTCCCTCTTCTCCTTAAAGTGGAGTATCTTTCTTCAAGAGGACCTCACCACCCCTTGCATAAGCTTGCATGAGTGTCACCACAAGAACTTAGAATGATGTAGCATTAGCACCACAAGAACTTATAATGATGTAGCATTACAAGAACCTGTCTCGCATGAGGACTCACATAAGGGCAAATAACAACCTAGAACTACCCTCTACACCTAAAAGTGGAGTATCTTTCTTCAAGAGGACTCCCATGAGGACTCACATGAGGGAAAATAACAACTAGATCTACCACCTACTCCTAAAAGTGGAGTACCTTTCTTCAAGAAAGCGTCGCCACCCCTTGCGTGAGTGGCACCACAAGAACTTATGCCCCTTGCTTGAGTGGAATATCTTTCTTCAAGAAAACCTCACCATGCTTTGCATGATTGGAAACATAATAACTTACAACCAAAAATGATGTCACACCACAAGAATATGTCTCCCATTAGGGCTCACATGAGGGTACATGACGTGAAGGTAATGCTTTGACCTTCTCTATAGCTTCACCACCATCAAGCCTATTACCTATGACCTCTCAAGAGTAAACATGTACTTTAGAGGTTGCAAGCAACTTGGAGCTCCTCTACTTATACCTGAGCATGATATGAAAGTATTCTTCCACACACCAATGTGGCTAAAGGGCCATCAACATGAGAGAGACCACTACTGCAAAGGCCTCACAAAACAAACCGAATCATGATAAGCCTATAAGAATCACAGCTTGATTAGTTGCTTCAATGCAACATGGCTTGAGGAAAAATGTCAAAAGGCCTTGTCAATAACACCCATTATATTTAATGCATTGAACACGGTGCTTCCCTAATAAAATTGACCAATTGTTTGTTCCAAGGTTAATAACATGAAAGATAGTAGGACTCTCTTAGAGAGAATAATTCGTGAAAAGAGGGTAATATCTATAAACATGTCTCAATAAAAGTATCATATCTTTCAACCCATATATTGTTTCCTTTTTTTCATGTATATTTAGTTTTTTTTAAGTTACTCATATTTTATGACTCCAAATTGGGAATCCATCACTTCAACTCCTATAAGTAAACACAATGTAGGGAATAGTCAACATGTTTGCATGGATAGGCAACTTTCATTTTGCTAAACAAGCACACTTGATTTATTGTCCAAGTCAAACTTTTACTTTGGGGATAAATTTTAAATAAAGTAACAATGTTCTTGGTACAAGTCACAATTTTTTTGCTTTGGGGATAAAAATTTAAATGAAGTAACGATGTTCTTGGCACAAGATGTGTGTGTGTGTGTGTGTGTGTGTGTGTGTGTGTGTGTGTGTGTGCTCATGCGCGCGCGCGTGTGCATGTGTGTGTAGTAGAGAGAGAGAGAGAGAGAGAGAGAGAGAGAGAGAGAGAGAGAGAGAGAGAGAGAGAGAGAGAGAGAGGAAGGAGAATTTGGTGATGTGGCTTTAAATGATACACAAGCTAATCTAGCTTAACTTTAATATAAAAGAATTATAGAATTACAATGTTTAACTTAAATTTGGTGATATGGCTATAAGTGATATATAAGCTAATTTAGCCTACCTTTATCAAAAAGGAATTATAAAATTATAGTGTTATTCTTTAATATGGTTGTGCTTGTTAATATGTAGTTATAGAATTCAGTTTATAGATGCATTACATTGAGACATGCCATTGACAATTATACAAGGATTACATGTACTTGAAGGACGTATGTGCACCGAATGTGGTTGGAGATTGCTTAGTCAAAGTAGTTTTTTTTAAGTATAAAGCGAATCGTCAACCCCAATCACATCTAGCAAAAGTAAGCAAAAGTAGATTTTTTAAAGTGTAAAGTGAATCATCAACCCCAATTGCATCAAACAAAAGTAAGTCACATGAATCACGTTGATATCTTTTTATAAATTATAATCTTTAAAAAATAAAAAGACATGTGGGTTAGTAACCATTTTTTCATAATGTTTTATGGATTGAAACATGTCAACCCCTCCATAAATAGAGACTAGATATGGAGAGTGGGAAATACATTGAATGTGCAAGTGTAACTTCAAAAACTAGCAAAGTTTAAGCTACTAAGTTTTATGGGACAAGTGTGAGTGGGAAATACATTGAATGTGCATGTAACTTTAAAAGCTAGCAAAGTTTGAGCTACTAAGTTTTATGGGACAAGTGTGACCCTTCGTAATACTTAAAGTATTGCTCCAATGTCTGCAAAAGGAAAGTGGCATCTCTCTCTCTCTCTCTCTCTCTCTCTCTCTCTCTCTCTCTCTCTCTCTCTCAAAGTACATGTGCATGTGCATGAATGCATGCATGTGTGAACACACTCAATATTTCCATGAGTGGGATGTTACTTGTGCAAAAGAAGGATATGATTTTGGTTTAGCATTTAAGGTTTTATTTACTATAATATCGCCATGCTAATTGGGATTAGAAAAGGAAATGGGCTAAAATAAGCATGCGCATATGCATAGGTAAGGGTACATTTATGCTTGATTGGTTTAGCATTTAAGGTTTTATTTACTATAATATGGGCATGCTAATTGGGATTAGAAAAGAAAATGGACTAAAATAAGCATGTGCATATGCTTATTTCAGCCCATTTGAAGTGGAGAGGGGATGGGTATCTACTACATTGATGGGACTCGTCGCTCTGGTTGGCTGAAAGATTACGGATGATTTGATGGAGTCAAGCTAGATAAGGGGGTAACTAGGGCTCTGTATAAAGAGATTGAGCAGGAGTGAAGTGAATGTATGGTATTGCAATAAAATCTGGAGGGTTAGTTGAAATTCTAACATCTAGATGAAGAGATGGAGGTCGCTAAGGGAAGTGGGTATCCCTGTGAAGGCCCAGATTTGCTTGTGGAGAGTCTGTATATGGGCTCTGTCTATTGGGTATAAACTTTTACAGAGGAATTTTACCTCTGGGATATGCCCTAGATGTAAGTCAGCTTTGGAGGATGGGAGACATGCTTTTGGGACTAGTCGTCCAACCACGTTAGAGGGGCAAGATTGGGAAATGGGTCTCAAGCAGTCTAGGGCTGCAAGGGTATTGGGGGGACTGGGTGTTGGGAAGATTATCTGAATCTGATGGGGCTGTTAATTTGGTTTTTAGTATTATTAGATACTATTGTCTCTGTGGGAGATATGGAACTCTAGGAGCAATATAATATTTCAGAAAGAGGCAAGTCATGGGGTAGATGTGATGGAGTTTATGCATAGATGTGTATATAAATTTTGGTATGTATATTATGTAAATAAAATGAATGATGGTGGTGCGGTGCAGTTGATTCAGGCCCTACGGACTGGGATATTAGATGATTTGATTGTTGGGGCTGAGGAGATTCTTGAACATACTAGGTGTTCCTAATAGATATTGTCATGTGGCAAGGCAGTACAAGGCTGGATTTGAAGGCAAAACTTCCCAAGTTTGGGCCAAAGACCAAGAAATGGTATTTGAAAGAGAAGCGGCCAGTTTACACATTTGTTGCCTTCATTGAGAACCCCTTGGGTAGAAAACTAGTGGTGAAGATATGGTTAAAAGGAGTATATGGAGAAGCAATCTCTAAAAGGTTGTACCTCTAAGGCTATGATTACAGCTTGTATGCAATTAGGTTATCATGTTTCTTAGGAGAAATCCTCTTTTGTTTAGGAGGATGAGAGATGGGATTTGATTTGCTATTTATTGAACAGTGAAAAGGTGGGAGGTTAGTGGTATATTTGGCTCTTGTATATAACTGGTAATAAGGATTTAATATGACTATATCATGTTTCCAAAAAAAAAAAAGCATGCGTGTATGCATAGGCAAAGGGTGCATTTATGCTTGATTGAAGTGATGTGCTATATTACATTTTAATATAACTATATTATATTCCTTTAAAAAAAACATGCACATATGCATAGGCAAAGGGTTCATTTATGCTTGATTGAAGTGATGTGCTATGAGATGATATTTGTAGGTTGCACAAATTTTTGATATAAGATTGGGATTTTTTATCATCTTTGATCACATGGACTCATAGATGCTAGTTTTTGGAATATGAAAAAGCATGAAAATAACATGTTAATGGCAATGATTGTGAAAATGTAGTTTGTTCACATTCTACATCCCAAAAAAAAGGCTTTGTTCCAGGAACATGTGGGTACAATGCTCATGAGCATACTTCAACAAAGACACAAGAAAAAACATATACAAATTGTAATGCTTTAAGAAAAAAACCCAAAAAGAATCAATGGCCTTAAAACATATTTGGTTCAGTAATAAAGATGATATAGTGTGGAATAAATTCTACGAATAAATGACCAAAGAAAATGACAATGAAGGGATGGACATTTATGATGTATGAATTAGTGAGGCAAGCCAAATCAGAGTGTCCTAAACGTTGCGATGAAATTGAAGAAAACTAATATTTATCTATATCAAACCCTTTCAATAGTAAATGCACTTAATATCAATAGGGTAATGGAAAGTATTTGTGAAAGAAAGATTTGCATTAGGTGTGTGTTTGAAATGGACAAGTGAGTGACTTCTTACTCTATAGGCATGTTTTCTTAAAGACCCAAGATATTGGTATAGTAAAGGTATGTTTTCTTAAAGACATAAAAACAAGATAAAGGTATGTTTTCTTAAATACCTAAAAACAAGATAATGTAAAGCTATGGGAAGTGTGCAAAAACCATAAGAAACAAGCAAAAATGGGCTCACAGATTTGTTGAAAGATTTATTGGGGGCATTGTACTAGTTAGTTGAATATCCTTTAAATGTTATGTGCCTTAAGCTTTTATAAGTTGTAGATGTACCATTCACAAGCATAGGGATCTAAAGTTTGCCAATTATTAATCCCAAAATATGTTTAGTGTATTGCAATCCAACATCCTTATACCTACCACACTATTGGGCAACGTGAAGGTTAAGTTTTAATGAATGTGGTTTTGGTAAAAAATACTAAATTTATTCAAAAGTGTTTATATACCCACTATTGATTTCTAAAATTATTGAATTATCGATCTCTAAATTTGATGAATGCGTATGTGTTCGTTTTGAGTAACTTTAAATTTGAATTTATGACCTTAAATTGAAAGCGATTGACTATTATATTTATTGACAATGTAGATTAGGCTTACTGACAATGTAGATTGGGCTTAATGATGACAAGGTAGATTGGTCTTATGATCTTAAATTTAAAGTGCTTTTTTTACTGACAATATAGTGTGTTCAAGCCTTGGATGTGTGGGTTCTTTAAAGCACATCACTTGCACAAATTTTAGACTTGATTTTGTTGTAAGTCTCAATAATATAAATTTATTTCAAACCATCTCTTCTTGAGAATGTTTTTAACTTGTGCCATGAATCAAGATATTTTCATTTTTTAAAACTCATTTGAACAAGTACCAAAGCCCCATAATTGTTGGGGGTCAATTGTGATGTCTTAAAGGGTGCAACATAACATAATCTCCCTCTTTACCCTAGAAATGAATCCAAATTACCTTATTTTCTTTACAAATATATAGATTTTGAATATGCATTTACAAATCAAGGTTTAGGTAGGTAAAAGTGTTATTTTTTAATAATCAACACATAAATTTCTCACTTTCTAATTCTTTAAAAAATAGCAAATAAATTTGGGAGAGAGTGACACATGGTGGGATGCGACTAATCACTCCATGGTCACCCTAGACACCCCTAAAGGCATTTTCACAATGTTTTTATAGGACAAGGAGCCCTTGAAAGATTAAAAACCTTGGTGCTTGAACTTAACCTAATCTAAATCTTATAGAGGTTGGAATTGAAGTGTCCATGGAAATCAAAAACAAATGCTCAAGTAAAATAATCAATCTTATAGAAGTTGGAATTGAAGTGTCCATGGCAATGGAAACAATACAAGCTCAACTTTACCCATGGCATGAACATAATCTCATGACCTTTGATATGTGGGGTTTGTTAGGCCAACTTGCACTACAAGCTCATCCTAAGTGGATTCCATTCACAAAGGACATGAACATGCCATGTTCGGGGTACTTTGAACAAACAATCTATATGCAAACTAACCCCGTGAATTGCAAGTTCTTTATTCTTGAGTATGTGTTGGAAGTATATTTAATTATGGGATATGAATGGATCATTGCCATCCAAGCTAAACTATGCTTCATGAGCAAAACCTTCACCTGAGGGTCAACAACACAGTTGTTAGTACCATTTTGTGACAATGAAGATCCAACGCTGAATGATCTCTATGATGCTCAATGAAGATCCAACACTGAATGATCTCTATGATGCTCAACATAAAAGGCTAGTAGCTTCCTAACAGAAAGCTCCTTTACTTGAAGACATGTCTTCTCCATCAATAGCCCTCCCTAAGTGTTGCACAATTCTCAACGTAAACAAAAATATCATATGGGCATTTATAGATTTTTATGTGTCCATTGTCACGTGGGCAAATGATCAAACAAGCAAGGTTGTCAATCAATCCTGCATGGCGATTGGCGAAGGCAAAGACTTATGTTGAAATTTGGCAAGATTGGATAGGCACGGGGGCATTGGAGGTTGGATTTAAATTGAAGAGAAATTGGTTATTTTGAACAAGTAGTAGCCAAATCCTAACTTAATTGAAAAAATTTGAAGAAAGTTTTTTTTCCCCTTCTGTCAAGGATTTGAGGTGGAATTTTTAAATGTTGAGGATGAACTACCTCATGAGGGACTATTTCCAACTAGCCCATTGATGTGAAACAACTCTATTGGAATCTTTTCAAGGCATCTAATTTAAGTACACTAGCATTGAAAAAAAAAACTAGTCCATTGGTTGGGTGAAAAAAAGAAAGAAAGAAGAGATGATTAAGAAAGGGCATTTAAAAAATTAGTTGTGGTGTCCACACAAAACACAAATTTGCAAGGCTTTCTTCTTGAGTTTGAAACCATGAAGGGCCTCAGATTGGTGGGCGGTTTTGGCACCCGGCTCCGCCCTCTCACATTGAGCTTGCCAAAACCGCCGGTGGATTTTGCCCATCAGGTAATGAAAACCACTCTAATTACCATGTGATTTCTGCTTGCATTCCCCTTGTTGGGGAATTGATGATGTTCTCCAGATCGAGGCCCTCCAGTCCATTGGTGTGAAGGAGGTGGTTCTTGCAATTAACTACCAGCCAGAGGTGCATTGCCTTTTTTCTTCTGTGCTGCTTTTTTTGCTCCCCAGATCTAAACCCGCATTGGGAAGCTTTCAACCAAGAATCTTAGCATTATGTTGTCTGCATTGTGACTTTCATGGATGTTTGGGTTGTGTATGCAGGTAATGTTGGGCTTCCTGAAGGAAGTTGAAACCCGGCTCGGCATCAAAATCGTGTGCTCACAAGAGTTCGAGCCAATGGGTACAGCTGGGCCCTGCCAGAGATAAGCTCACAGACGGATCTGACGAGCCCTTCTTCGTCCTTAATAACGACGTAGTCCAGGTGCATTCTGCAAAGGGCATGTTTTGCTAGATTCTAGTTATTGGTTCTCTCTCACTATGCACGATGTTGAGTTGCATGTCAAGGGTGTGTTTTTCTATGCTCTCTTATGTGCAGACATTGAGTTTTTGTGTATCACTACAGGTTACATGGATGCAGTTAAGGACATGCTTATCACAAGAATCATTTCTCATTTTAATGTGGCGCACAAATAGAATAGCCGTCTCAGGATCTTCTTTTTTTTTTTTTGTTTGCAATTTATGGGTTTTGTTTCTTGGCATTGAGCTCAAGGTTTGCTCTATGCATGACTCTATCAGGTGGATGAACCTTCCAAGTATGGAATTGTTTTGTTGGATGACAAGTCAGGCAAGGTGCAATGGTTTGTAGAGAAGCCACAAGTTTTTGTAGGAAACAAGATCAATGCAGGAATATACCTTCTAAACCCCGAAGTGCTTAATAGGATTGAGTTGAGACCCACATCAATTGAGAAGGAAGTGTTTCCAAAGTTGCTCAGGAAAAGAAGCTTTTTGCAATGGTTTTGCCAGGATTTTGGATGGTCATCGGGCTACCAAGAGACTACATAACAGGACTCCATCTTTACTTAGATTTTCCGCAGAGGAATGCTCCAGAGAAACTGGCAAAGGGACCAAATATAGTGGGAAATGTGATGGTTGATGAGAGCGCCCAGATAGGGGAAGGTTGTTTGATTGGTCCCGAAGTGTCGATTGGGCAGAACTGCATGGTTGAGGTAGGGGGTGAGGCTCTCAAGGTGCATCATTATGCGAGGGGCGAGGATGAAAAAGCACGCTTGCATCTCAGTACGCATAGTTGGGTGGCATTCTACTGTTGGGGGGGGCAGTGGGCTAGAGTGGAGAACATGACTGTCTTGGGAGAAGATGTGCATTTGTCAGATGAGATTTACAGCAACGGTGGGGTGGTGTTACCCCGCAAGGAGATCAAATCGAGCATCCTGACGCCAGAGATCGTCATGTGATCCATGGGTTCAAAACAGCAAAACCATTTCGAATAAACTAATTTTGTGCTTGATTCTTTGCTGCACTGTATAGGGAGTACTTATCCAAGCCTTGTCCACGCTTGTAGGGCTCTATAAGAAATGGGATGGAACAAGCCCTACGAGATACTTATCTGCCACCATACTTTCTAAGAATGTATACTGGCAAGCACAGAAACTCCACATCCTCATTGGAAAAAGATTCATGAAGTCACATCACCTGGACACTACATATAACAAGAGCCAACAAGGAAGACTTGATAAAGAAAGAACTCCATAAACACCAGCAGCCTAGTAGCAGCTCAGATGATCAGGCCCAAGTCCAGCCTGGCAGGGGGTGCGGCCCTTTGCTCCAACATCCCTTCCACCCAGATTCATTTGAACCTGGCCTTTGAACCCATATCACATATATTCAATCTTTTGTAGCTGTGTTATGATACCAAGGGGGCCAAAAATAAAGACCACATCAAGAGAGAATTTTTCATGCCTACTAATAAAATGGGCAAAATTTCCAAGCGCAAATCCTTTTTGCGATGATTCTCTATCCCCAAGGCTGCAGCCTTGGCAATAGTCTATCATTGTGCTATGTTGTCTTATCGTGATGAGCTTAAAGCCTGTTGCCATTAGGCACTCTTCCCCTTTTCTATTGAGAGGCTAAAGCCAAGGTTGAACATTAGACTTCATACATTTTCATTAGAGTACCTCACAAACCTTATGTCCTGAAGCTTGTGAACTGGGCCTTATGTGCACAGTGGGATCATAATCAAAGTTGAAGATTTTCAAATGCCTTGAGAATGTCTAGTGAAAATATGAGAGTAAAGGTTCATAAGGTAAGATTGGTAGCTCGTGTAGGATCATCCCTTCCCAATCAATGTCATTTCTCATTTTAATGTGGCGCACAAATAGAATAGCCGTCTCAGGATCTTTTTTTTCTTTTGTTTGCAATTTATGGGTTTTGTTTCTTGGCATTGAGCTCAAGGTTTGATCTATGCATGACTCTATCAGGTGGATGAACCTTGCAAGTACGGAATTGTTTTGTTGGATGACAAGTCAGGCAAGGCAATGGTTTGTAGAGAAGCCACAAGCTTTTGTAGGAAACAAGATCAATGCAGGAATATACCTTCTAAACCCCGAAGTACTTAATAGGATTGAGTTGAGACCCACATCGATTGACAAGGAAGTGTTTCCAAAGATTGCTCGAGAAAAGAAGCTTTTTGCAATGGTTTTGCCAGGATTTTGGATGGACATCGGGCAACCAAGAGACTACATAACAGGTCTCCATCTTTACTTAGATTTTCCGCAGAGGAATGCTCCAGAGAAAGTGGCAAAGGGACCAAATATAGTGGGGAATGTGATGGTTGATGAGAGCGCCCAGATAGAGGGGAAGGTTGTTTGATTGGTCCCGAAGTGTCGATTGGGCAGAACTGCATGGTTGAGGTAGGGGGTGAGGGGCGAGGGTGAAAAAGCACGCTTGCATCTCAGTAAGCATAGTTGGGTGGCATTCTACCGTTGGGCAGTGGGCTAGAGTGGAGAACATGACTGTCTTGGGAGAAGATGTGCATTTGTCAGATGAGATTTACAGCAACGGTGGGGTGGTGTTACCCCACAAGGAGATCAAATCGAGTATCCTGAAGCCAGAGATCGTCATGTGCTCCATGGGTTCAAAACAGCAAAACCATTTCGAATAAACTAAATTTGTGCTTGATTCTTTGCTGCACTGTATAGGGAGTACTTATACAAGCCTTGTCCAAGCTTGTAGGGCTCTATAAGAAATGGGATGGAACAAGCCCTGCAAGATACTTCTCTGCCACCATACTTACTTTCTAAGAATGTATACTGGCAAGCACAGAAACTCCACATTCTCATTGGAAAAAGATTCATGAAGTCACATCACCTGGACACTACATATAACAAGAGCCAACCAGGAAGACTTGATAAAGAAAGAACTCCATAAACACCAGCAGCCTAGTAGCAGCTCAGATGATCAGGCCCAAGCCCAGCCTGGCAGGGGGTGCGGCCCTTTGCTCCAACATCCCTTCCACCCAGATTCATTTGAACCTGGCCTTTGAACCCATAACACATATATTCAATCTTTTGTAGCTGTGTTATGATACCAAGGGGGCCAAAAATAAAGACCACATCAAGAGAGAATTTTTCATGCCTACTAATAAAATGGGCAAAATTTCCAAGCGCAAATCCTTTTTGCGATGATTCTCTATTCCCAAGGCTGCAGCCTTGGCAATAGTCTATCATTGTGCTATGTTGTCTTATCGTGATGAGCTTAAAGCTTGTTGCCATTAGGCACTCTTCCCCTTTTCTATTGAGAGGCTAAAGCCAAGGTTGAACATTAGACTTCATACATCTTCATTAGAGTACCTCACAAACCTTATGTCCTGAAGCTTGTGAACTGGGCCTTATGTGCACAGTGGGATCATAATCAAGTTGAAGATTTTCAAATGCCTTGAGGATGTCTAGTGAAAATATGAGAGTAAAGGTTCATAAGATAAGATTGGTAGCTGGTGTAGGATCATCCCTTCCCAATCAATGTTATATTTTCAGACTGTTTGTCTCCAAGTACATTGAAAATTTTGTGGGTGTCACTAAAATATTTTCAGACTGTTTGTCTCCAACTACATTGAAAAATTTGAGAGAGTCACTAAAATATGTAGTACAGAACATAAATTCTTGTCATTTGATTCACAAAAGATCTACATCTATGGACAAGAAAGAAGAGAACAAAGGAATCAAATCTTATTGTGTGTTTTTTCATCTCTCGCTAGTAACATGTTTTATATTACTCACTGAAAAGCAATAGAAATGTGAGACACTCTTACATTTTGCCTAGTCAGTTGTGTAGTAACTATCAAGTAATAAATGTTTGGAACCCCATTCACTGTAATGTGATTCAATGCCACACTCACTACTAGTCTCAACAGGAGGTGCAAAAAGAAAAGTGTCATTGCACAATCAGTACATGATTTCATAAGCTTAATGAGGCCCACGTTGTCCCAATTAATGTTTCCAATTTTGCATATCAAAAGGCTCACTAGCAATTAATGCATTTCAGTTTTGCATGGCAAACGGCAGTCACCACACATAGTGCTTTCTAATAGTTATTATTAAAGTCCTTTAGTGCATATGACAATACCACATTTTCAGCCTTGTTTTGTCAAATTGTAGTTGAAGGCATCAAACAATCTCACAATTTGAACCCATGTTCAGTGGTTATAAGCGACAAAACTGAACTTACATGACTGTCCCTTGAACACATTCACCCATTTACCAAAAACGAACTGGGTGCATGCAGAGGCCCAATTCTGTAGGGTCGTGTGTGTGAGTTGATCAGCAAGGGCCTTGAAGTTGCATGGACAGCTGACTGTTGAACAAAATCATTAAGAAGTGTTGAAAGTGTCAAGCCATGCAGCAATCATGTAGCATGTCAATGTGTACACTGTTCTGTATTTTCCATTATGTTTTTGGTGTCATGTCGATAAGCCAAAAAAAAAAGTACCTAGCGTACCCTTGTGACACCAATTTGTCATTTTCAAGCTCATAATGTATGGCAGACTGAACCTTCAAAGTCTGGTTGAGTGGCTCTACAATATCCACACCCTCCCTTCTGATCTTGGGATCTACATATTGGGCATTTCAGAGTGAGTTGGTGTGAACACCCTCTATGGGTGTGAACAGCCCTTATTAAAGTCTAGGTCAGAAGATAATCTCCCCTCTCTCTCTCTCTCTCTCTCTCTCTCTCTCTGCCCTACAACAAAACACAAGCATCTGATGCTCACTTGGTGGAAAACGCAACTCCTACAGGTCTAACCAGCCTGTAGAAGCATAAACACACATCACAAAGCTGTCCAACAGATGCTACATCAGAGGGCTAGCATTCAGTTCAAGACACCAGCTTTAAGCTCGCCGCTGGTCATTGTATGAAGTTGCCCAACAGCACCAACGTTCACCAAAAATTTAGGGTTTTTTTCAAAATTGAGCCTCTTGCCCCAAATTGCAGCCTCTGCATCCATAGAAATTTAGGGCTTTTCCAAAATCAAGCCTCTTACATCAAAATGGATCTTTTGTAGTGCCATGGAATGTCCATCCATCTACAGTAGGGCACCATTGCCTTCCGCAACAAAATCTGCATCAGACTGGCATGGAAATGTCACCGAAAGAGACTACTCTTCACCATCGAGGGGAAGCCTTAAAACTTCCAAAGTTATCCTTTTCCTATTATGTTTGAGTCATAGGTTCTTTGCCTAGGAAGTCATAGGTTCTTTGCCCGAGAAGTCCCCCAAAATCTAAATATTTTGTGTTTCATTTTGTAATGCTCCATCATTCCCTCTTTACCCTCCTAAGTAAGAAGGGGTTGTTTTGGAATGCTGATGTAGGCTGTCTTTTTCTTCTCAGCCAGGACTTGACCTTTAAATCCTTCACACTGAGCCATGCTACATTCGCGAGGCATCACCCTCATCCAGGGTTGTTTCCGTACGGCGTACGACGGCTTATCATATGGAATACCGTACGAGTCCTCTAAATCCTTCACACTGAGCCATGCTACATTCGCGAGGCATCACCCTCATCCAGGGTTGTTTCCGTACGGCATACGACGGCTTATATCGTACGGAATACTGTACGGTACGATACCATACGTACTCGCACGATTTTTTCAGAAAAAAAAAATTCCAAAATAATTTTTTCCCCAAATTTTCTTTTTTTTTTTGGTAGGAAATTGTCTTTCTTTTACTTATCTATGGTTGTTTGAGCTCCTCTGTACTATGATGGTTCCCTCCTTTCTAAAATACTCCATATTTGGACTTGGAAATACTTAAGTTTATAAGTTTTTTTTTAACACTGTATTTTATCGTACGATAAGAAAAAAATTTATATCGTACCATATTTTCCCGTACGGTATCGTACCTGACAACTATGCTCTCATCACTCCGAAGGAGGGTATTGGGTATGTGGCTGGTGTGAACACCCTCTATGGGTGTGAACAACCCTTATTAAAGTCTAGGTTAGAAAATAAGGGTTGTTCACACCATTGCCTTCCACAACAAAATCTGCATCGAACTGAGTTGGCTGTTGTGAACACCCTCTATCGGTGTGAACAACCCTTATTAAAGTCTAGGTTAGAAGATAAGGCTTGATGCCTATAAAAGCATGTACTTGGAAGGTTCTCTAATTACAATGGATTGTATGTTAACCTTGGTAAAACCAAGGTGATGGTGTTTTAACACCACAGTACAGTGGGTTAGGAGGTCAGTACCCACCTTTGCATATGGTGAGGAGACAGTGGAGTATACAGATGCATATACTTACCTTGGTGTGGCTTCTAGTGGCCCACTATTTTCCTTGAGGAGATCAGCGGAGACCAGATTGACCAGAGCTTATGCAGCATTGGGGAGACTAGAGAGGATGTGTTCGCAGGTTCAGTTTCAGGAACCTCGAACAAAGCTCTGGCTCTTTGACACTTTGGTCACTTCAGCCATGCTGTATGGAGTGGAGATATGGGGACCCTCAGTGGATCACCACAGCCGAGCTGGTAGCACTGATGGATGGAGATGTATGGAGAGGCCCTTGGTTTCTATGATTTCCTGGATGATTAGGGCCAAGGCCTCCGTACCACATGATATTATCCGTGCAGAGATGGCTGCCCCCCCATTGGTAGTAGAGGCACTCACTCGATCAGTCTCCTTTATACATAGCACTTGGGCTCTCCCTAGAGACAGATATGCTCGCTTAGCCCTGGAGTCTTCACGACAGTTGGCATCACAGGGAGACGGATCATGTTGGTATGTACAGATGACAGCTTGGTTCCAACTGCATGGCTTTAGTATGGACAGGCTACCTCCATTTCAATACTCCCTAGATGCACCCTCCCTCTCTCTCACACGGGCAGAGATTACCAGACTTATCAGGCAGGACTTGACTCAGCTGGACACTAGGAGGACATAGATACAGCCAACACACGAGCTTGGTACGAAGATGGCTTTCTATAGAGATCATCTTCTCCAGCTCACGGAGGATGGGTTTGTGATTAGACCCAGCTACATGGATACTCATCTTTCTCATGGGATACGGTGTGCTATTGGTCAGATGCGCACATCCTCACACCAGCTAGAGATTGAGACTGGCAGATTCAGAGGAGTACCAGCTGAGGCCAGGATTCGTCAGTTGTGCCAGATGGAGCCAGAGACAAAGTTACATTACATATGTCACTGTCCAGTATATTATGAGATACGAGGCCGTTTTCACTGCCTTTTCACTGCCTATTCAGAGAGGCTTTCGGACCACTTTCCAAAGTCATGAGATACCAAGATCAGAGATGCCTCAGATTATACTTGCTGGAGCTGCGTAGACATAGAGAGGGTCTCTTGAGAGGGAGGGGATCAGAGAGGGAGAGACACCTACAGAGGCAAATTACAGACTTCTTTCGACCAGAGATTGAGCAGTCAGGCCAGCAGGCATTGAAGCTAGGCTCAGAGTATAGCCGCACCAGAGGTACACTGATTGATCGGGCTATAGAACTGGGGCGGTCCAGGCGCCCCAAGATGAGAGGCCCATCCCGACACCGACGGAGACTACAACAGAGTATCAAGACCATACTAGCACGGCATGGGAGACATCCAGTCAGAGTACTCACCATGGAGGACATTGAGGATATCCGCCATCAACCGATGAGAGACATCTTTGGATAGTGATGTATATGATGCTTACCTTTGTTGCTGGAGTTTTCCTCCCAGATGTTATCCATTAGGAGTTCCTAATACCTTACTTTTACTTTTACTTTTTCCTCATAGTTGTTGTTTCAGTTTCAGTTAGTTGTTTAGTTGTTTTAGCTTTTCTTACACAGACATTGTATCAGATCCACCAATTGTTGTAACCTTTTTGGTCTCATTGGTCATTTTGGCCTTTTGAGGACGTTAATATATCATTTCATTTCTCTCTCTCTCTCTCTCTCTCTCTCTCTCTCTCTCTCTCTTTATGCAACAACAAGCAATGCCAAAAGCCGCCCCAGTGATAGGAGTGATAGGGGAACTCTGGGTAGAAATGGAAGCCCTAAAGGCTACTATCAAGGATCATGCAGCGGAGGAAGGGGAACTGAATATAGAGGAGGGTCTAAGGACGGACCTGGAGCAGCTGAAGGCTGCGAGTGATAAGTTGCGGGGAAGAACTGCAGACCACCAAGAAAGATTGGGTGGACGTGGTGAAGAAGCAGAAACCCCCACAGAGCATCATACATAAGACTCAAGAGGAGGAGAACACATGAAGGATAGGGCCCTCCATGTGCAAGTGCGGGGGCTACATGTGTCAAGAGGGCAGTGGAAAGATGTAGACGAATGACAAAAATGTTGAAGCTCCAAGAGAGAAATGAAATGAAATGATATATTAATGTCTTCAGAAGGCCAAAATGACCTATGAGACCAAAAAGGTTACAACAATTGGTGGATCTGATACAATGTCTGTGTAAGAAAAGCTAAAAACAACTAAACAACTAACTGAAACTGAAACAACTATGAGGAAAAGTACGGTACTAGGAGCTCCTAATGGATAACATCTAGGAGGAAAACTCCAGCAACAAAGGTAAGCATCATACACATCACTATCCAAAGATATCTCTCATCGATCGATGGCGGATATCCTCACAAAAAATAGGTGAAATACTCCATAAAATGGGTAGGCAACCCACATCAAAGGCCCATAAAATAGGAAAAATTATGGGAAAAATGGGGAATGCCTAAGCATAGAAATGCCCCCCATAAACACCAGAAAAGCCACCAAAAGGAGATGATATATGCTAACACCCCCTCTCAAGTCCTGGGGATGGCCCAAGACCCAAGGAGTTGCCATGAACGCCGATAGATGACTGAGATAATCCTTTGGTGAATAAGTCTGCAACATTGTCTTGGGTAGGACAATATTCAACTCCCTCCAAAATCCGCTCCCGCACAAAGTGGTATTGGATCTCTATATGCTTGGTCCGTGCATGCAATAGCCAAGCAACTTTGGTTGTTGCATGTGATAAGGGTAGGTTGCTGTTGTCGAAAACCGATCTCCTCAAGTAGCCACCACAACCAAATCACCTCACAAGCTGCCGAACAAGTAGCTCGATACTCCGCCTCTTTCATGAACATGCCACCGTAGGTTGCTTTTTACTCATCCACGAAATGACTCCAGATCCAAGAGTAAAGCGATACCTTGTAGTGGATTGTCGCGACTCCGCATCTCCAGCCCAATCAGAGTCGCTCCAACCACATAAAGTGGCTCCCTCTCCATAGAAAATGCCAAAATCCTTGGTACCTTTCAAGTACCGCTGCCTGCATGAAAGCACTAAGAGTTCCCACCACAAATGCACAATCAGGCTGTGTTGAGCAACCAAATCAAGGAACCAACCAGTTTCCTATACAGAAGTGTATATGCCACTAGATCGGATCCATAAGAGGAAAGTTTGATGCCGGGGTCCATGGGCTCGTGATGGGCTTACAATCTATCATCCTAAAAGCCTCCAGCAGCTCTGTAACATACCGCTGCTATGAGATGAATATGCCATCTGAGTGCTGAAAAATCTCCAATCCAAGAAAGAAGTGAAGCAACCCAAGATATATCATCTCAAATTCTTGACTGAGGGCAACCTTTGTCTAAGCAATGTGTGCTACATGGCTGCCTACGATGATCAAGTTGTCCACATAGAGAATGATGAGTGTATACAACCCTTTCTCGGGATAAATGTAGAGATTCGGATCAGCCGCCGACCGCTTGAAACCCTTATGTTGAAAGAGAGCATCAATCTTCTGATACCATGCCCTAGGGACTTCTTTCAAACCATATAAGGCCCTTTTCAGCCTGTAGACCATACCTTTGGAGCCAGGAACCTGAAATCCCGAGGGCTGTTCCACATAAACTTCCTCCTTTAGCTCCCTATTGAGGAATGCCGAAAAATGGGCCAATGAGAGTGTGCAACAAGAGCAAGAACAGTCCGTATGGTCGCCATCCAAGCAATCGGTGCAAAGGTATCATCAAAATCCACGCTAACTTTTTGAGAATAGCCTTTGGCCACAAGCTTGGCCTTATGCTTATCTAGAGTCCCATCCAATTTGTACTTGATCTTATAGACCCACTTGACACCAATCACCTTCTACTTTTCCGGTCTAGGAACCAACTCCCAAGTTTGATTCCGCTCAATAGAGTCGAGCTCCGCTTCTGTGGCCCACTTCCAAGTCGGTTTGGAAAGCGCCTCCCCAATATGAGTAGGTTCCGAGCCTTTCTGGATGTGTGACATCAGTGCATAATTGACGCACAAGTTCTCCTGAGATGATGTCGTGGTACGCAACCGCTCCAATCAACGGGGATCCCCTACTGGAGGTGAAGGCAACTGTGTTACCCCTGAGTCCCGACAACCAATTGGGAATCTGAGATCCCCCCTTAGAAGTCGAATCCTACTCCTAAGATGAAGCCTATTGTGGAGCACCCACCAAAATCTCCTCCTCCTAATAATGTCAAATGATTCCTCCGCTTTAGGTGCTCGAGGACGTGCCGGGTCAAGTTGAGGAAGAGGAACGGGAGGATCCAGCAAAAGGAACCAAGCAGATGCTGAGTCGAATCATCCCCTAAAGATGAAGAAGCCCCCTCTACAACGGAAGATGAAGTCTCCACCACATCTCTGCTAACGATGATCTTCGAGGTTACAGGATTGTAGTGCTGATAACCTTTACATTATGAGCTAACAAACCAAAATATGATGCTTGGACTTAGCATCCAGCTTCCCCCTGTCACCAGCAGGTACATGAACAAATGCATCATACCCAAAAACCCGAAAATGAGAAATTGTGGGTTTTCTACCGAGGTAAGCTTGAAAGGGGGTCTGTCCTGGAACATTAGTATTAGGGGACCGATTAAGAATATAAACAGCAGTAGCAACTGCCTCCGCCCAAAGCTTTTGAGGAAGAATCCTATGTTCCAACATAGTCCGAGCCATCTCAATCACTATTCGGTTCTTCCACTCCACCACGTTGTTCTCTGAAGGAGGACCTATGTTGGCAAACTCCCTTTAGGTCACAATACTGGTTAAATTGATGAGAAGTAAACTCGCCGCCTTTGTCGGTTCGGAATGTCAAGACAGAGTGTCCCGACTATTTCTCCACCAAGACTCCATGTTTGGAATCTTTCAAAAGTTTCATCTTTGGACTTGAGAAAATAGGCCCATGTATACCGGCTAAAATCATCAACCAAGAGAAAAACATAACTGGCAGAACCAAGAGACGGAGTGCGAATTGAGCCACACAACTCTACATGAACCAACTCCAGAGGTGCTGTAGCTCGCCGTGCACCCTTCTTTGGAAAGGCCTCCCGATGTTGTTTCCCTTTGAGGCAAGAGTGACAAGGGCCCTCACATGTGCCAACATCTGGTAATCCATCCACTAGCTGCTCCCAAAAAGGCTTTCGCAAGGCCTCCAAATGAAGATGTCCGAATCTAGCATGCCAAAGGTCGCCTGTGCGGGTACCTATGTGAGAGTAAAGAGCTATGAGTTTGTAGAGGACATGGTCCTCGATGCCTTGCCAAAGGATCTTGTCAATGAGAGGGTCCCGAATGATCACCTAGTCCTCCATAAATTCCACCTTAGTGCCCAATTTGCAAATCTCAAAGGAGATGAAATCCTAAATCTGGCACATATATCACTCTCGAGGTGTACTTCCCTCCATTGGCATCCAGAATGAGGGGCATTGTCCCTTCGCCATGAATGGGGATAGTAGAGTTATCTCCGATTTGCAAATCTCATGTACAGAAAGGAGATGAAATCCTAAATCTGGCACCTATAGCACTCTCGAGGTGTACTTCCCTCCATTGCCATCCGGAATGAGGGGCATTGTCCCTTCGCCATGAATGGGGACAGTAGAGTTATCTCCAATGGCAACTCTAACGCTGCATTGCTGCAGTTCATCAAGCCAATCCTTGCGATAAGTCATGTGTTGTGTAGCACCGCTATCCAAAATCCGTTGAGGAGAGTGGGAACAAGAAGGAAGAGCCTGCTCAACCACTGGAGGGGTGTCTCAAACCCGAGATCAATCGAGGTGACAAAAGCTGACTCCTCCACAACTTTGGTCGCTGAACTTGCCCCTTTGTCCTTTTGACTTCCCTTTCAAGTCCTGCATGCGACTCCAGCATTGTCGCCATAAGTGCCCCTATTTGGAGCAATAATCACAAACCTTTTGGTTGTTGCCAGAAGCCCATATATATACTCCATGAGCTGGCCAACTGCCCCCTAGTGGCCTACACGACCTGAAAATAGGTGAAATACTCCATAAAATGGGTGGGCAACCCACATCAAAGGCCCATAAAATAGGGAAAAATATGGGGAATGCCTGAGCATAGAAATGTCCCCCATAAACACCAGAAAAGCCACCAACAAGAGATGATATATGCTAACAACATGTGGGGGCTTCCCGCAAGGCAAATACCACGACGCTTTGCCAGATGATAGGAGTGGATGGGATTGCCCCCACCTTTGTAGATACATGAAGGGCAAGGAAGGATATGCCTCTCATCATCAGATTCCCTGATGCTACTCATGCCACCAAGCTGACAAGCCTTCTTAGACAAATGGGCTTCCCTCAAGGGCACACGAGTCTACACGGGGGATAATCTCACCCCAGCACAAGTGACACACTAGCGTGAGGCAATGGTGACAATTCATGAGGCCTTAGAGCAGGCAAGTGGACTATCTACAAAGCTGGCACGGTCATTATCATTGAGCACCATCCCAAATAGGGAAGCGGGGTCTATGACACCAAACACCTGAGGTTAGCAATATGAAACTACAATGTCACATGCACTCTGCATTGTAGTGCATACTGACAAGATGGCTCACCATCAGTGCAACACTGTATAGCAGTACAATCCTTTAGGATTTGATATTTGTTGTATGCCGTGACCCCATTGTACTCCTCAATCCAAGGTATGTTAGGCATGAGCTACGTAGGTCATTCCTCAACCTTAGAGAGTCAATCAGTCAGTCAAAGTCCCTTAACCCACTTGGAGAGAATCATTCATGCATATAGAAGTCAGTAGAAGTCTTAGGGTGTGCATCAGATCATGTCTGCATTTTGCATATCATTCATCCCATATGGATATAGACCATCTAGATCATTGTAGAAGACTCAGAATATCATCCAATATTTTTTCCATATTTTATAGCATTTATCTGGCATTTTTACCATATTATTATCAACATTATCCATTTATGCAAGACATGTTGCAGTCCGCCAGCTTTCAGCCAGCCAACCTACACATGAGAGGCATATAAATAGCTCAGCCTTGCAGCATTCATACCATCTCATCATCATCAGCCTTCAAGCGTTTCAGTCTTCAGCCACTTGGAGCTTCATCGCTTGAGCATATAGAGCATACTTCAGCAAACACATCAGCCCATATTCAGCCAAGGAAGGAAGCGCTTCAGAACCTGCGTTTATGCAGAATTTAGCATCCATACATACCATCATTTTGCTACAGCCCTATTGGTGAAGGTAAAACGCATTCATTCATTCATTTTCCACATATACACACAACCTAGAACAATCCCAATCAGTCCCTTCTCTCAACCTCAGATTTGCAGCCTTCCTACATTCCATTGGAAGAGTGCATATGCTTGAGATCGGCCATCATTGGTGCTTCTACAGCCGTGTACAGTTCAACCCGACTCTTGGTCTTTCAAAGGTCTTGCATTTGGCTTATCTACAGTCCGAAGTCAGTCCTCATTCATTCTCGTCAAAGATAATAAAGCAAATACTCCTAGCAATAGGAGGAGGCCCTTCAGTGGGTAATTTGGGACCCAATAAGGTGTACAGATCTATCTCTCTCTCTCATCTCTTAAAGTTTGAAGTGATAAAAATGGATTGCTGAAGACTCGCGAAACTCAGGATAAATAAGGCGGTGTGAGACTTGTGTGACAAGATCCTTCATCATGCATAACTCAGCTGCATGTTACATGCAATGGCACCCTATGCTCAAATCCACAAGGTTTGAGCGAGATTATCACAAGCAAGGATGTCATTTTGTATGTCGAGACTCATCAGAACACTCAAAGGGATTAGCCATACATAGCCCAGTATGAGTGGGAGTCAGCTTTCCGAGGCGAGACTTGCACATCAAGGAGTACATGGCTCGGGAGGGGTAGCTGTCCTTTTAAGACCCCACCTCCAATAGATTCTCAACATCATCCGGAAGAAAGAGGATGCACGGTATCTTTTGGTGCGGCTATAGCTTACCGGGGACAGAGTCATTGACATTGCTATGTGTTATTTTGCACCGAGCCACGCCCCTCACGCCACACAGCATGGCCAATCACCGTTCTTACCATTATATGGGGATATTATGGAGTTCTCATCACAATTAGGAAAGTCCTCCTATTCGGGGACTTCAACGCTTGGATGGGGAGTTAGTAGGTCCCACTCTATCAGATTACAGGAGCTGGACATCACTGACACGGAGTTACAAAGATCATCACAAGACCGTGAGGAGGTCACGGTGTATGGGAGACATTTCTTGGAGTTGGGAGCTCCACATGGTCTCGTTACACCACCCACCACCATTCCCCATCTCACACTACACCCACGTTCATTTTGATCACGAGCTTGACCCTGTTTACTCCAACCACATCTACCACCAACTCCCACCCTCGCATCACAGCTCACCACCATTCTCCACACATCTACCACAACTTCTTTCATCTCCACGTGACGGTCTACCACCAAGCCACCTTGTAGTTCCATGCCCTAGAACTGTTGGCATGCTAACAAATGCAAAGCCACACACTCCCATCTTAAGCATGAGGTATGGATTGGGCAAATCACAAAGCGCCAAGCGCAACAAATTTCTCAACGCCTCACCCAACGCAAGAAACGGGAATTCTATGCTCAAAAAGAGGATGAGTTATACCAACTCTTCTTAGGACACGTAGCTCGTACGGAGACCAAGGGGGAGAGGATCTACCGATTATGCTCTATGGGAGGTTTTGTTGAAAATCAGGGACCACTTCCCGGCGGGAGATCACCAATCCCAGTAGTGTTCACGCCGCTGCGCACTTAACCTCCACCACTCTAATCCCTTCCAAGCCACGAAAATTGGTGGAGAGGGGATGAGAATGGCCCCCCCATTTCTTGGGACTCTATGCATGTGGAATGTAGGCGGCTAGGCCATGACCTTCCAACACCCTCCCTCAACGACTAGGACGTAGGGTACCTAGAGGCTCTGATGATACGGGGTTCAGAGGCTTCTCGCACTATCAATGATGTCACGGTTGGTACCCTTACGATTTACCCCCACAGCCTTCTTTTTGGCCCGTGATTAGACCTGGCATGTCAGCAACAAGCTTGTCCATCTTCTCATACACGCATTCGGCCTTCATTCAGCTCCATCAAGAGGAATTGGCAAGTTGACCGCTAACAACATCCCAACATGCCCTCCCTGGCTTGATACCATGTTGGAAATCAGAGGCCACTTCCTAGGAGGTCACCCATCCCAATAGTGTTCGCGCGACTACGCGCTTAACCTCCACCACTCTAATCCCTTTGGTTTCACTGTTTGTTCCATGAGGGATTTCGCCCACTCCCCAAGATCATTGACTTCCTTGCCTAGGGCTCTTCTTGCTCAATTTTCGCAGACATAGGGACACTTCCTTGAGAGAGCCGGCCCTAGCCACCCGGACCCCTCCCTCGCTAGCCAACCATCCAACCATCACTAGCTTCTTCCGGACTCAAGAGGAGGACACCCATACAATGGATCCCGTGGAACCATCTTGGGCTGCTCCAGACCCACCTCGCCACCTCGGACCGGGCCTCCGCATTCCAACATGCCCAACTCCCCCGGTCCCTTGGATGTCAACCACACGATTCTCTCATAAGCTCCACATCCAGGACATGCTCCATCGCCATCGAGCTACCTTTCCATGTGACATAGCTCAGGGAGACCTCTCGGCCATACTCATTAGCCCCATGCCTCACATTTTGGAGAATACCATCTAATGGGGGTTGATGTTCCTCTCATGTTTCATGTTCCTAGTATTCCATGATGAAATTTACACGGACAGTTTTGTATCACTCCAATGAGATAGTTTTGTTTTGTTTCTGTTTTATTTCCGTTCACTTTGGTCTCATAGGCCCATTGGGTCTTTAGCAGACACTTAATATATCTTTCTTTCTCTCTCTCTCCACACAAAGACTCACCATGGCTATCCTCCATCCACCATTGTCATGGCTTGATCCTTCATCTCTCTCTTTGCACATGCTCCATCCTGGCACCATGAATGCAAACACTACATGCATACACCTCCCTAAGAGTGCATAGCCTGGATGTAGGTCATTCATCACCAAAGCTGAGCACAAACTTAGAGGGGTCACGAAGGATACTGTAGTGGCATGATATAATTGAAAAAAATGTCCCCCAAGGAGAAAAAATGTAGTAGTATATTTAAGATACAGCAATTACATGATGCACGGGACCCACTTTCATGCACCAAAGCCAACGGTAGAAGAAAAAAGTGATTCCAAATGCCTTACAACTCACTAACGTAATAGTGAATTGTATAGCCAACCCCCTCCCACCAAAATTAAAAAATAAAAAAACTTGATCCTATCCCTCATGCCAACAGGGAAGGCAACTGAGGACAAAATCCACACACTTTGCAACAATACAAGCTTTAACCAATGTGCAAATGGAGGTTACTTGCTATAAATCAATGCAACCATGGGGTACTCTCTACAGACATCCGTCTTGTCATAGCTTTCAGAAAGTGTGAAGGTGAGTGCACTCTCAGGGCTGGTTGCACAGTTTACAATGCTCATTGTGCTGTAGAAGAAACCCTCTGCATTTTGTCAACACACGAGCCGACCACCCATCAAGTGCTTGGGTGTTTTGCTGCAATTTATCTTGCCCTTTGATGTTGTGAGTTAGCCTATTTGTCCACCTAAGGGACCTTTCACATTCATTCCACATGTTCGTAGGCCCCATCAAATTCAAAAGCAACTCTCCCTTCCATCAACAAAACATCTGAAGTTTACCAAGAGCATTACATAAATGCAAGCAGATTCTTTTATTGTCAGCTGTACAACTTTGGCATGTTTGTGTTGAAGGGCAAGGCCAGGAGGGTAAGGAGGGGGTTGGGGGGGGGGGGGGGGTGCGGTGCGACGCGGCGCGGGGGGGCTGTAGTTTTTTTTCAATATTATAAAACTCTGACTTTACAAGGCACATTCAGGTGATGTACTTTACAGAAGAAAACAATTTAAACGCCTTGAATATCTCATAGTCGCCTGTGCTTAGCATCCTTATCAGAAAGATTAAGGCCAAAAGAAAGTTCTTCACTGCCAACTTTCTTTAGGGCCGACAAATCCTCGTGGTGTTCATTCTCTTTGTTCATGTCTACATGGCGTATTCCAAAATCCAATTCTCTCATGAAGTCAATAGGTTCCCCATCAAGACCTCTTGGATGAGCTAAAGTCACATCATCAGGGTTTATCTCCACTCTCCCGAGGTCTTCAAGGTAACCCACGTCTCCATGAGCCACTTGATAAGTTCGGCTCTGTACTTTGAGTGGAGATTTCTCAAAGGCAGAAGGCTGGTTAGCCTCTACTGTGCCAACAGACCTTGAACAACACTCTTCTACAGCTGAAGCCCTGGATGCTAACCGTGTCTGCTTCTCAAAAGCCTCTGTTTTAAAAACAAAAGACATTGGTTCAAGTCTATAGAGTACAGAGAGCCTTTACCAGAAAAAGCAGCAGGCCAACATTAGAAATATCATTCAATTATCTTCTCTTTTGTGATTATTCCCTTAAGTTCCTTGGTTCAAGATGCTGCCACCATGGTGTTGGGCATAGTAGTAGGTTGGATTCTCCCCCACTGCCCACCGATGGCATGTTTAACTGTGAGTATGTGCATCATAATTTGAAAGACAAGAAAGTTGGAGAGAACACAGGCAAGCAGAGATTTCAGTACTTAAAGATTACCTCCTAATGCAGAGTTACTGGTGATCAATTCAAGTTGGAGGCACTCTAAAAGACGTCCAAGATCCACCCCACTTGTCCAGTTCTCAGGCCCATGTCCGTTCTGTAGCTTCAAGCGTCCATGATTTGCTGTGCCACCCCATATTATTCCCACAGGTCTAGGCTTCTTCCTGCCCTCTTCAACCATCAATATGAGGCTGCCACTATCCCCTTCCATGTCAAAGGCCTGCTTGTTCTCTCCAACTATGAGAAAATCTGTGAAAAAGCAAATGCCTTTCTCATCATTGCATTCAAGAGCGTACGCCATAATACTACCTTTAGTTAGCCCTGAGCTTCTACCAACTTTTACTACTTGCCTCCCCACTATGCTGCTAATGGGAGCCTGTAGATCTATCATGGTAACATCTCCCATGTCACCAACACCTTTCACAGAGGTGGTAACTCTGGACAGATCAAAGCTGTCTCCAAATGGAATGAAAGCGCCATCAGCACGAACAAATGTCTCTGTTACAATTTGCAAACCACCATGAAAGTCACCACACACGACTCATCAACAAAGCAGACAATATTTCGAAAGAAGATAAGGACAAGGACCAAACCTGGATTCACACTTGCAAAGGTACTATACCATCGCTTATCTGTAATAAAAGAAGTCGCCCTCTCCACAGCGCCCAAATAAACCCCTGGTCCCACATTTGGAGGCAGCGGATGGAACATTTTCTGGTTCGGGTAATTTAAATCTACAGCAACATGCCGGTTGGTCAAGAAGCCCACTTGGCGAGCTCCTGTTCTACTTTGCACTATGGCTCCAAGAGTACCATAGGTCTCTTGACTTGCAACCTGATCAAGACATGACTCACTCAAACAGAAAAAAATACGTATGTGATCACAGGCTGTGCAGTTGATTAAAGAGCTTCATACCTGAGATCCTGGACCAATGCATGGGTCATTTCCACGCAAGCCCTCCACCAATTCTGTGTAAACCTGCTCCTTGGGAGCGACTGCTGGTGCTCCATAATACGAAAATTCCACCACATCCACATCACACCAAACACCTCCAGGTCCCTGCAACATATGACCATACAATAAGAAGCCCTTGCTAAATCCTTTTTTATTCTTGTAACCGCTCCCTACAGGAGGCCTACAAATCGGAAGACAAAATACACCTTTTTAGATCACTTAAATATTACCAACAATGGACATTATTAACAACATTAAAACTGAAAATGTCCAAGAACACTTTACACCATCACTGGGGCCAGAAAGGGCCGGCCCCCCCTCAATAAAATTTGTATTTCTTGGAGTATTTATATGTACAAGTGTTCATGGGCCTCATGGCTAGATTCCTCCATAACATGGAGTGAGAACAACTGAAATACAATAAGATTTTGTCGATGAAGAATCAATTGTCGTAGTAGTCCAAATCACAGGCAGTTCCCCACCTTCACTGGGTGAACACCTACCCTCACTGGTCTTCCGGGACCGTGCACCAACAGGCACGCCCGTACTAATGTCTGGCAAGGTGAAGCGCCGCAGTGGGAGAAATACCAAGTGCTCCCAAGTCAGCTTTGCTCCCTGTTTTTCATCATACCCACAAGACCTTCACTGGCTCCTCTAAAGGTGAGGGCATGGTCAGGGCAATCATGGGAAAAATCACTATCCCGATGGCCTACTAAGGTGTAGGCAGCTAGAGGTGAACCTTGCCTACACAAAACTTGTAAAAACAACATTTAACTTATTTTTATCTAAATTTGAAATAAAATATAGAAACCAATACCTGGCAAAGGTTTTAATTCAAATCTTAGTAGAGTAGATCATTCCCTTTTTGTGTACTCCTAATTGGTGTAAGCAGCAAGTACAAATAGGTACAGCCGATAGAGCAACAAGTACTACTGGTACAGCGAGTACTGTTGGTATAGATGCAAGTACAACAAGTACTACTGGTGCAAATGCAAGTACAATAGGTACAGTTCAGTAGGTACAAATGCAGGTACAACAAGCAAGTACAACTCTGCAGGCAGGTACAAATGCAAGTACAACAGGCGGGTACAGCTCTACAAATGCAGGTACAATAGGCGGTACAGCTCTGCAGGAAGTACAGATGTAGGTACAACAGGCAGGTGCAGCTCTGCAGGCAGATACAGATGCTGGTACAATAGGCGGGAGAAGCTCTGTAGGCAAGTACAGATGCTAGTACAGCAAGCGGGTGTAGCACAAGAGGCGGGTACCAAAAACAACAACCCAAAAAATCAACTTTTTTTCCCAAATTCTGCAATCGCCTCCCTTTCATCAACCACCCCCCTCAATGCCTTCCACGTGTGGCGAAAGAGAAGTTGCCCATGCAATAGATGCTTAAAATATTATTAAACTTTAATCAAAGCTTAGCTCATGGGCACCCACACTAGAAAGTGTCCGGACAAAATTTAAATGTGTGTGAACATCCAATCTTATAAACATTAAGAGTGACGGTCCCATAGGCAAAACACACATCCTAGCTCGGCCCTTCCTATGGAGTGACAATCCCATAGACAAGGTCGGCACAAATATCAGTCCTACCATGGAGTGACAATCCCATGGATAAGACGCAATCCTGGTCATACACGGGTGGCATCAAACATACTCCCATCCATATGGCACAATACTAGTCACACACCGATGGCACAAAACTAGTTCCCATCCATGTGACACAAGATAACTAACCCTTTCACACGAGGCATTGGCTTGGCCACATGTAAACATGGTATAAATCTGGCCGCTCTATGGAGTGAGAATCCCATAGAAGTGGCTCCAGAAATGGAGATGGACCAAATGGTGACATCTCCCCGGCTTCTAAACAGTTGACCTCAACTGAAAAGCCTTAAGATATGCCTGCGAAAGCTGTGGGTAGTCAACAAAATAGTCCTCATCTACCCACTTTGCATCAATGGGTAAATAGTTTTTGAATTTCACAAGGTATCTCCTGGAAAGCTTCCCATGTGGTAGCTTTCTCTCCTTGTGAAATACAGTCTGCTCTCACTGGAGGATCTCCTCAAGTTCATCAATTTTGCGCAGATCTTCTGTGAGTGACAGGCTCTTTTGGATCTAGCCCCACATACTTCCACAAAAGACTCACGTGAAAAGCATTGTGAATCTTCCAATGACATGGTAAAGCAAGCCTATAGGACACTTCATTGATCTTGTCCACCACTTTGAAGGGTCCATAATATCGAGTAGAAAGCTTTGGATATGATCTCTCTCGTCCTGGCCTCTTCCGAAGCCTAGCTTTCTCAATTTTCAGCAATACCCAATCACCTTCCTTGACTTGCATGTCCCTTCTATGCTTGTCTTGTGACTTTGCAATGGCTGTCCGCACCTGAGCAAAGCCTACATCCAAGTCACGCACATACTAATCAGCTACAAAAATCTCATCCTTTGTACAAAGGATGGGTGGCAAGACCACTCTGCCATAAATAATCTCAAACGGGGCCTTTCCCATGGAGGCATGTACCGTGTTATTGTAGGCAAACTCTACAAGTGGAAGATACTTCTCCCAAGCACCTTTTTGATTTGCCACATAACACTTCAACAAATTCAATACTGCAGAATTTGCAGCCTCACTTTGACCATCTGTTTGGGAATGATAAGCAGATGAGAACTCAAGCTTAGTGCCCATGTTATCAAATAAAGCTCTCCAAAAGAGGCTGGGATCTCTATCCCCAATAATGGACTTAGGTATACCATGATGCTTGAAGATGTGAGCAATGAACAGCTTCACCATATGATCAACTTTAATGGTTTTCTTGATGGGCAAAAAGTGAGCTTGCTTGCTAAACCTGTCACAACGATGGTCCAATTAGCATCATTCCCATACTGAGATCAATTCATAATGAAGTCCATAGTAATGCTTTCCCATGGCTGTGAGGGAATAGGCAATGGCTGAAGCTAACCTAGAGGCTTTTGCCTATCAAATTTTACCTTTTGGCAAGTAATACATGCGTGTACATATGCCTCAATGTCTTTACACATGCTTGGCCAAAAGAAATATCTTTTGATCATGCATGTCGTAGGTAACATACCTCTATGACCAACATAAGGTGGAGTGTGGCGTTCCTCCATAACCTTTGGACGCTATCCTGTACCACACATAAGCAGTTATCCTTCATAAGATAACCCTCTTTGATCACATAAGAGGCATGCGAGTGACCAGCCATCAAATCAGTCCATATATGGGAAAAATCAGCATCCAAATGATACAAATCACGCATGGCAGATAAGTCCACATGAGAGGCCATTGAAACTGCAACTATATAAGACTTCCTGGACAAAGCATCTGCCGCCAAATTCTTTTTTCCCGAAGTGTGTACAATCTGAAAATGAAACATAGAAAGAAAGTTTGTCATTCTCATTTGCTTCTCCGAAAGCTTTGTTTGAGATAGAAAATATCTCAAGCTTTGATGATCTGTCTTGATTACAAATTCACTCCCAAGAAGATAATGCTTCCATATTTTTAAGGCATGAATTACAACCAAGAGTTCTTTTCCATAAATGTCCATATGGATCTCGGCATTATGCAATCGACGGCTTTCATAAGTAATTGCATGACCCTCTTGATTTAGGACAGCCCCTATACAATTCCCACATGTATCGCATTCCACCGTGAATGGCTTTTGCAAGTATGAACATAATCCAAGAAAGCTACGTACTTGATATACGTTTTGCAACTCTGGCCGATTTCGAATGGTTTCAATTTTAGCAGGATCCATTCTTACACTCTCTTTGGATACAATGTGCCCCAAATAGTGTATCTCTCAGAGGAAGTGAAACCGGCCTTTAGAAATCTGACGGGTGGTGGAACAAAGACTCGCACACAAAACACTTCATCACCCATGGGAACCTGAAAAAGGAAAACAAACAAGGGAGCTAGAATGCTCCTGCAAATAGTACAAGGACACCGATTGGCCCCAAAACGCAGTGGCGCCCCTTGTGGTGTTTCTTTACTTGATCAAATATGAGTACAAAGTACAACTTGTCGGATCCTCTACCAATAGGATCCCTTTTAGCTTTTCACCCAGGACTTCCAAATAAGAACTCTCGTTATCACGGCAAAGCATTCCATAGAGAAGGCACACTATAGTACAACACCTCCCTGCTTGAAAAGGTCTTCTCCATCTCTACTATGGATCCCACAAACCCTTTCCCAAACAGCAGTAGGGCTGTACCAAACCATATGTCCTTCCCATAGTCACAGCTTGCATGTAACCTCGAGAAAACTATAACCTGTTCACATGAATCCAAAGACATGTTTTCCACATGAAACGAAAGACCTCTATCTGATAAACCATAGACCTATATCCATAAACCATAGGCCTGTTTCCTCATTAACAAAGTCTTGTTTCTTCTCGAAAAACCAATGTCCTGTTTCCATGAGAAAAATCCACATATGCACCATCCAATCACGGTGCCAAAAACCTAGAGAGAGAAAGATAGAGGACGTGTCAAGCAATCCCTGAATACACATAGGTCCAAGATGAAGAGCAACACACATCTCTTGCAAGAACATCATCTTGTGCATGAGTAGCTTGATCCTCTGCATCCTATTCTCGTAAACAAAACCTGCTTGCGAAGAGAGAGAGAGAGAGACCCCTTGGTTGTTAGCCCCTCAGCAACTCCTTCAGCTCACCTCCTTCCAAGAGAGAGATAGAGTCAAGCGTGTTGATCAGCCCTTGCGCCTCTGTGGCCATCTGCAGTCCGACTGGCTGTAGAGACTCTCCCGCCTTGCACCCGTTGCCGGCTGAAACCCATACGTGCCCATATGTGCAACTACCTGGTGAGGAGAGCCTCCACCTGATACCTGCCTGACTGCCCTGACTGGCTGTAGCCCACCTGGCGCCCGTTAGCTGACTGTAGCCCGCTGCCTGCGCAGCAGCACCCTGTAGTCATGTGCACAACACCCTGTGTGCAACAGCCGCCTGGCCTCCCTGTGTGCAACAGCCGCCTGGCCCATGTGCAACAGCAGCACCCTGTAGTCTATGGGCAGCAGCCTGTAGTCCATGCGCAGCAGGGCCAGCCGCCTGTAGCCCAAGCGTTGCAGCACCCGCCGCCTGTAGACCATGCAGCAGCAGCGCGCTCAACTGTGGCCCATGTGCGCAACAGAGCCCTGGTCACCCACCTCGTAGCCATGTGCGCTACAGCTGCCTGTAGCCCATGCGCACAACAGCCCACCTGGCGCTACAGCCCTTGTGCGCAGCAGCCGCCGCCGACTCCACACGTGTAGCCTCCACACGGCAACCTGCTCCATGATGACCACCACCCGGCGATTCGCCCAAGGGATGCGCCCTTAAGCCATGCGCCACCCTCCACCTTTATAAAGAGGCAATCGCTTTTCAAAAACGCCAAAAGCAATCAGCAAAACGCATGCTTAAAAATATAATAATATTTTAAGCCTTCAAAGGTTTATTAAACCTTACAAACTTTAAAAATCCTTTTTGTCCCCTTTCACGCTTGGGCTGGCCACACTTATGAATTTCCTTTTCATATCCAATTGATGCATGTTCACACTGTCCCATCCCGTGCCCGTGCCCACCTGCTTGTTGTCCAGAGGGAAAAACACACGGTCATAACATACCCCCCTCTTGAAAAATAGCAAGCGTCCTCGATTGCACTCAATAACACAGTAAGCATCCAATGAAGAAAGATTCCCCATATGACCAGAGCAAGCCCCTCCAGTGCATCGGGGTGATGAAACAATCATCCTGAACAATAAGGCCATACCGTCACGTCAAAGTAACAAACAACTCTTGCTTGTTCCTTCAGAACCTGCAGCAAAAGTCTAAAACCAAGTGGAAACACGTAAACTGTGTCAGTCAAAAACAAAACCATGCATCATTCTACATATGACAAACATATGCATGACACATATATGCTTTCGCAAACAATATGCTCGTGAAGATGCTCTACCCTCTCCAAAATAACAATCTCAGGGTTGGTACACCAGATTGGGTCCCGAATTACCCACTGAAGGGCCCCCTATCCCGATAACGAGATAGTATTTGCTTTATTTCTTTAGAGAGAATGACTATGGACTGTAGATAAGCCAAACGCAAGATCTCGGAGGATCGGAGAGTGGCTGATCTGTACACTACTGTAGAAACACCTCGATGACCTGATCTCGAGCCTATGCACTCTTCCCAAGGGCATGAGGAAGGGCTGCACACCTGAGGCTGAGAGAAGAAGAAGGTGGACTGTTCTACACTATGTTAGAATGCTGAAAACACTTATGAATGCTGTGTTACCTTCACCAGATGACTACTGCATGTATGGATGATGCACAGAAGGCTGGACACTGATGCAAACTGCAGATTCAGGACTGGAAACTGCTGTAGACTGTTGATTCAGGGCTCGAAACTGCTGTGGACAGAAACACAGGCCTGTAGGGGTGCTGAGGGACTGAAACGCAGAGGTTTTGGGGCTGCTAGACAGAAACTGCAGGGTACTGAGGCTGCTGGACAGAAACGCAGAGGTATTCTGCTGCTGGACAGAAAAACGCAGGTTACTGCAGGCTGAATGCTGGCGTTGAACTGATGCTTGACAGTATGCTGAATTAGAGACTGTAGAGGACTGAATCAGGGCTGCTTTGATGCTGAAAACAGGCTGATTGGAGGCTGATAGCAAGCGCCTAGGGCTGTATGAAGCAAGGGGTTCTCAAGGGCTGGAGAAGCAAGCTTATGAGCTCCAAGGGCTGGATTAGTCTAGGGCTGAGGGCAAGAATGCTCCTAGGGCTGAGGAGAAGAGCTCTTAGCACAATGAAGACTTGATGAGAAAATAGGCTCTAGGCAAGCCTATTTATACTAACTGGAGGTTGGTCATTTAATAAAGTTTATATTTATAAATGCCCATTAATGCAAATAATGCTAAATAAATACTAATAAATATGGAAAAAATACCAGATAAATCCCAGTAAATTCCCTAAGGCTTCGGGGATGTTCTAAATGATGCACAGGCATATGAATGCATATTATGCAAGATGCAGAGTGCTTTCTGATGCAAACCCTAAGGCTTCTACTGACTCTACATGCATGAATGATTCTCTCCAAGTAGGTTAAGGGACTTGACTGACTGACTGACCCGCTAAGGCTGAGGAATGACCTACGTAGCTCGTGCCTGACTTATCCTGGACTGAGGATGTACAATGGGGTCACGGCGTACGACAAATATCATCCTATTGGGTTCTAAAACTGTACAACTGTTGCACTTCTGATGATGAGCCATCTTGTCACCATGCACTGAGTGCAGAGTGCATGTGACATTCCCTCCTGATTAGCTTGGCGGTAGGTTCATGGCTTCCAAGTAGTCCGCCAATAATTGGGGGTACTCCTGAAAGAACTCCTCGTCGAGCCATACGGCTTCGTGGGTGCCTCGATCTCGGAATTTCGTATAGAACTGACGAATCCGTCGACCGGAACCATGCTTCCATCGATGACGAAGGATCTGCTCAGGCTCAATAACTTCTGCCTCGTCTACCACGTCTGGCTGCTGTTCATCTGAAACATCAAACACTTCTAGACCAACATATGGTTTTTGCCAAGAAACATGGAAAACATCATGCATTGTCCAACTGGCAGGCAACTTTAACTTCATTGAGACATCACTTATCTTCTTAATTATTGGAAAAGGGCCAAAACTACGGAATGAAAGCTTGGGACAACGTTTGCCCACTTGTTTCAATCTCTGCTTCATGATACGCAAATAGACCCAATCCCCTTCTTTGAAGTGGACATCTCGTCTAGACTTATTTGCATGTCTGCTATATGCTTCCTGAGCTTTGGTCAAGCGGTCCTTGACTGACTCAATGATCTCGGAAAATGCTTCCGTGGTTTTATTAGCCTCTAAAGATGGAGACACCATTCTCGTCAAAAGAGAAGAAAAACGACGACCAAAGGCTGCTTCATATGGAGTCCGTCCGACACTGGATGAATGCGTGTCGTTCAAGATAGCTTGGACCAACGGAAGATAGTGCTCCCATTTGGACTGCTAGTCATGACAGCATGACTTGAGGACATCAAAGGCCAACTGGTTATAAATTTCTGTCTGGCCATCTGTCTGGGGATGGAATGCACTAGACAACTGCAACTTAGTTCCAAAGTTTTCAAATAATGCCCTCCAGAAATGCGAGGTAAACTTGGAATCTCTATCTGATGTTATGGTGCTAGGCAAACCACAAATTGGATACCAATGCTTGAGAAACAGACGGGCTACGTCCTCGGCTGTGGCCGTATGCTTGCATGGGATGAGCATGCAGAACTTACTAAAGCGATCCACAATGGTAAAACACTGAGTGTTACGAGATCCATTGGATGCTGGTAGAGGCCCTACAAAGTCCAAAGATATGTCGATAAAAGGTCCGTCGGGGATAGGCAAAGGTTGAAGTAAACCTGCCTTCTTTGTATGGGGAACCTTGACTTTTTGACAAATCTTACAGGCTTGTACATGTGCATAGACATCACGCCTCATCTTTGGCCAATAAAAGGACCGTTCTAATTTCTCGAGGGTACTGTTGATACCCCTATGTCCTCCAACTAAGGAGTCATGGGCATCGTGGAGAAGAGCGGAACGCTTTTCCCGAGTAACACAGAGACGGTTCTTGTAGAACAACCAACCATTCTGTACTGAATAGTGGCCAGGCTCAGAAGTGAGGGCCAAACTATACTGAGTACCAAACTCAGGGGAGTCGACATATTGGTCTTTCATACTATCCCAAGTCCTTCCCCGTGATTTCGAGAATGGTAGCTTCTTGGACTGCCTGGATGCTGGACTTTCGACTGAGAGCATCCGCTCCTGGGTTATGCTTACCAGGGATGTATTCAATCATACCTCCAAACTGTTGGAAGACTTGACTCCACCTGGCCCGTCGATCACTCCACTGGGCACTTGGCATAGTCTGAAGCCACTTAAGTGCTTGGTGGTCTATTTTCACTGTGAAAGCCTGTCCATAAAGAAAAGGCTTCCAATGTTTGAGCGCTGTGATCACACCCAAAAGCTCTTTGTCATATACCGAATAATTCTTTTCGGCGACATCCAACTTTCTGCTATAATATGCCACGGGTCTATTGTCCTTCCGGAGGACTGCACCTATGGCTACATTGCTGGCATCGGTGATAACCTCGAAAGGTTCGTCCCATGATGCTAACTTTAATACAAGTGCTTCTGAGGCAGCTTTCTAGAGTGCACGGAATGCATCAAGTGCCTTACCTGTAACTGAGACTTTCTGCTTGCGAGTCTTCACCCCCTTGAGCAAGTCGGTAAGAGGTGCTGCAAGGTTGGAAAACTGATGGACATGTGTGCTATAGGCCTGACAAAGACCTACGAATGAACGGATTTCTTGGGCGGTCTTAGGAATGTCCCAATCTAAGATCTCCTGAACCTTTGATGGGTCCAATCTAATCCCATCGGAACCAATGATGTAGCCCAAATACTGAACTTCCGTAACACCAAAGATAGACTTTTTGGCATTTATGTAGAGCTGATTATCTCGCAAAAGTTGCAAGACTTTCTCCACATCTTTCTCATGCTGCTCCGCAGTGGCTGAGAAGACTAGTATGTCATCAAGGAATATGAAGACACACTTCCCAATGTGGATTGCGAAAATCCTAGACATCATCTTATTGAACGTTGCGGGTGCATTTGTAAGCCCAAAAGGCATGACTACGAACTCATAGTGACCACGCTCTGTCCGAAAAGCTGTTTTGGGAATGTCAGCTTCAAAAATGCGGACCTGATAGTAACCACTCTTGAGGTCGATCTTAGTGAAAAACTTAGCACCGTCTAAACGCTCCAAAATGTACTCTATCCTGGGCATAGGAAACTTATTCTTAATAGTGAGTTTGTTTAATGCCCTGTAGTCTACACAAAGGCGTGCAGACTTGTCCTTCTTTTGGACAAATAGGATAGGTGCAGCAAATGGGGAGGAAGAAGGCCGAATGAATCCGGCTCGGAGAAGCTCAGATAACTGCTTTTCTAACTCGCCCTCTAAAGTCTTGGAAAGACGATAGGGAAACCTGCTAGGAGGATCTGATCCAGGGACCAAATCAATGTGATGGTCCTCAAGGCGAGAGGGTGGGAGACTGGGCAGTAGATCGTCCCTAAGCATAATGTCCTGGTGTCTGGATAGGAGGTCTGCTAACTGAGGGACAGAAGATGTAAGGGATGCTACTAATGAGGGAGGGGCTGTTTGAGCACGAACATAAAGGAGTGCTCCTTCTGCTCCCTTACGGATGCTCGTCTGGCCTGGAGATGTGAAATCAATGGGATGCCAAGAATGCTTCTATCCCCCCGAATCATGACAGGCTCAGGAAAACCTTTACAAATAGTAAAAGTGTCCTGCCCCCAATTGGGAATAGGCTCATACTGACGGAACCACTGAATTCCTAAGATCATGTCACACCCCAATAAAGGTGAGACGATGAAATCTCGTTGAAATGAGGCCTTCTGAACTTCAAAGGCAAACTGCTGTGCCTTCTGGAAAATGTGGGTGCGAAGACCAAGTGTAAACCCGTCCACATCCAGATGATATGGGACTAATATGCAGTTCAATTTATTAGCCAACTGGGGAGAGATGGCGTCTTCAGAACTGCCCATATCGAAAAGGACTACAAACTGTCGGCCCTGGGCAGAGCCATAAGCTCGGATGAGGCTCTTCTGAGCAGCATCGCTCTCACCCTCCTGCTTAGCATCAAATACCACGGATGGCATAGGATGCGTGGAAGGTAAAAGTTAAACTGCATTTGAGGTAGTAGGCGGGGCTGGAGGAGCTGGGGAGGCTGTGGCAACTGTGGCAGAAGGAGCTTTGGCAACCTGTGCCGCTTGCCATTTGTGGCAATCCTTCTTACCATGCCCTATAATATGACAGAAAAAACATCTATTTTCTGACTGGTACTTCCTTTGCTCCTCTGGAGGAAGATAACCTCCAGTAATGCCTGCTTTAGCCTTTTCATCAGGGGTTTTCTTAGGTTCTTTATCCTTCTTACCCCCTGAACTGGAGCTATTACTGCTGTCCTTCTTAGCATCTTTTATTTTTATTTCAAAAGAGTTATCCTCATCAATTTTGATTTTATGCATAGAAAGATGCATAAAAAATTTTATTTTAAACTGTGCAGCTGATTGTTGCTGCTGGGGTTTGGTACTGGACTGAGATGCTTGCTTGGGCTTGCCCCCGTTAAGCTTCGTTTCTTCATTCTGAGCGAGAGTCAGAGCCCGATCATATGTACTTGGTTCAAAGTTACGAACTATGAACCGAATGTTAGAGTCCAATCCACGAATGAATTGCTCCATCTTGGCCTGCTCAGATAACCCTAACTGCTGTGCTAAAGTAATAACCTTACCGGAAAACTGAAGCACTGGGAATCCGTTCTGTCTGAGTCCATAGAACTCGTCTTTCAGACCGGTCATGTACTGGGGCGGGAGAAATCTGGTCTTCAGGTCATGGACAAAGATGTCCCAGTCAAAGGCTGTGACACCTGTGGCCTGGTCTGTATGAATACTAGACCAATGATGCCACCAAGTGACTGCCTCACCAGTGAGATGGGGAGCCGCTAAGTGGACTTTGTCTTGTGGGTCTGTGATCCTAGCTAATGGAAAATGAGCATTAAACTGATGAACAAATTGATTAACTGAAGAATGATCACACTTACCATCATACTTGCTGAAATTTGGTTGACTGCGAATGATGGTGGTTGATGCTGCTGCGGGCTGCTGGCTGGTGAAACCTATGACTGGGGAGACTGAGGAGAGCTGCTGATACCTCAAGTGTATGGCCTCCTTTTCCCGTTGGTGTTCGAGTAACATACGTTTGCGATCAAGCTCGCGTTGGTGTTCCCGAGCGGCGAGTTCAGCCTGACGCCGGTCTTCGTCGATCCTGCGTTGGGCTTCCTCATAGTCCCGTCTTTCTTCTTTTTCTCTTCTCCTTCGGGCCTCGTCCTCTCTCCTTTGTTGTTCCATCTGAAAGAAGAGGGAGATGTAGTCGGGTAGACTGGAGGTGTAGAAGGACGTGCTGCTGCTGCCTCCAAGAGTTGGAGACGCTCCATGAGTAGCTGGTTCTAAGCTCTAAGAAGAGCTATGGTGTCTGCTGTAGGCGGAAGAACGAGGTCTTCTTCGGGGGAGACGTCTTCCGGCTGATGAGTACTCTCTCCTGTAGACATGATGCTGAAGTCGGTGGTCGTGCCGGAACGCAATCTAACCATCCAAGGATGTCCCCACGCTAGGATACGGTGTGTGTGGACAATCTGAATCTGATACCAATGTGATATGCAGCGGAAGTCTTTGTATTGGGAGATCCTGTCACACAAATGCTCACACTGTCCTCTGTATCCTAAGTTTCGTGAGTTTAGCAATCCATTTCAATACTTCAAACTTTAAAGAGATGAGAGAGAGAGATATGAGAACTGTACACCAGATTGGGTCCCGAATTACCCATTGAAGGGCCCCCTATCCCGATAACGAGATAGTATTTGCTTTATTTCTTTAGAGAGAATGACTGTGGACTGTAGATAAGCCAAACGCAAGATCTCGGAGGATCGGAGAGTGGCTGATCTGTACACTGCTGTAGAAACACCTCGATGACTTGATCTCAAGCCTATGCACTCTTCCCAAGGGCATGAGGAAGGGCTGCACACCTGAGGCTGAGAGAAGAAGAAGGTGGACTGTTCTACACTATGTTAGAATGCTGAAAACACTTATGAATGCTGTGTTACCTTCACCAGATGACTGCTGCATGTATGGATGATGCACAGAAGGCTGGACACTGATGCAAACTGCAGATTCAGGGCTGGAAACTGCTGTAGACTGTTGATTCAGGGCTGGAAACTGCTGTGGACAGAAACGCAGGCCTGTAGGGGTGCTGAGGGACTGAAACGCAGAGGTTTTGGGGCTGCTGGACAGAAACTGCAGGGTACTGAGGCTGCTGGACAGAAACGCAGAGGTATTCTACTGCTGGACAGAAAAACGCAGGTTACTGCAGGCTGAATGCTGGCGTTGAACTGATGCTTGACAGTATGCTGAACTAGAGACTGTAGAGGACTGAATCAGGGCTGCTTTGATGCTGAAAACAGGCTGATTGGAGGCTGATAGCAGGCGCCTAGGGCTGTATGAAGCAAGGGGTTCTCAAGGGCTGGAGAAGCAAGCTTATGAGCTCCAAGGGCTGGATTACTCTAGGGCTGAGGGCAAGAATGCTCCTAGGGCTGAGGAGAAGAGCTCTTAGCACAATGAAGACTGAATGAGAAAATAGGCTCTAGGCAAGCCTATTTATACTAACTGGAGGTTGGTCATTTAATAAAGTTTATATTTATAAGTGCCCAATAATGCAAATAATGCTAAATAAATACTAATAAATATGGAAAAAATACCAGATAAATCCCAGTAAATTCCCTAAGGCTTCGGGGATGTTCTAAATGATGCACAGGCATATGAATGCATATTATGTAAGATGCAGAGTGCTTTCTGATGCAAACCCTAAGGCTTCTACTGACTCTACATGCATGAATGATTCTCTCCAAGTGGGTTAAGGGACTTGACTGACTGACTAACTGACCCGCTAAGGCTGAGGAATGACCTACGTAGCTCGTGCCTGACTTATCCTGGACTGAGGATGTACAATGGGGTCACGGCGTACAACAAATATCATCCTATTGGATTCTAAAACTGTACAACTGTTGCACTTCTGATGATGAGCCATCTTGTCACCATGCAATGAGTGCAGAGTGCATGTGACAATTGGAAACCTGTTCTTGATGGCGAGCTTGTTTAGAGCTTGATAATCCACGCACATGCGGAAAGATCCATCCTTCTTTTGCACAAGAAGTACGGGAGAACAAAAGGGTGAGGAGCTTGGCTTAACCAAACCCTTTTCTAAGAGCTCATTAACTTGCTTCATAATCTCCTCTTGTTGTGCAGCACTCACATGATATGCGGGTTTGTTAGGTGGGAAACTACCTCGCACAAGATCTATGCGATGAACCTCGGGCCTCTCAAGTGGTCATTGGCAAAACAATCTTTATATGCATTAAGAAAATTCAACCTATCTTGAGTCAATACATCCACATTCACATTACTTTGTTCAATTTTGTCACGAACAAAAACCAAGTACACGGAAGGACTCTTTTTCATCGCCTTATTAATTTGGATGTGAGAGACAACTGGGATAGAATCCCCTTCCTTGACAAGCATCAATGACATGCATGCGGCCTCTATGCATAAAGGTAATCCTGTTGATTTTATATTCTTTGCGGGGGCTCAAGCCTATGATGCCAAGGCTTGCCAAGTAATACATCACATCCATTGAGTGGGCAATCAAGAAATGCTCATGATCCAAATGACCCTGTATATGAATGCGCAACTTTCCAATAAGAGGCGTGACTTGCACCTCTTTGCCAACAAAAGCTGCCTCTGCTTCAATTTGGGGTCCCATGTCCCCAATCTCTATGCCCAAGGCGGCTGCCATCTGTGTAGAGATGAAATTATCTCTTACACAATCATCAAACATGAATAAGGCGGGCTGATCCTTGATTTGTCCCCAAGCTTTGCATACCACTCTCTTTGCCATCATGCTCAGTGGTACCCTGCACATCGGGTATGGCATGCACATTTGTCCTTGGTGGCTTGTCTTCATGCTTTTGCTTGCGGGTAGGGCATTGCCTAAACATGTGCTCTTTACTACCACAAGAAAACCATTTCCTCTCTTTGGCATATTGCTCCCTTTGCTCGGGGGTCAAGCCAAACTTGTTCTTCTTTGGTGCAATGTCTTTGGATGGGGTTCTTTCAGCTTTATCACCCTTTTGGGCTTCCAAAAAGCTCTTTTTAGGTGGCTGTCCACATTTTTGCAGGTTTGGGACAGCCCTCTCTTTGCCCTTAGAACCTCCCTGATCCTGCTTAATTTTAAGCACCAATTGCTCCATCGCAAGAGCAGATGCTATGAGCTGCTCAAGAGTGTGTTTCGGGTGCAATTGAATGCTCGAACGATAAGCTGGTTGCAATCTGGAGCGAAACTTCCTCTTCCTTTCATCTTCGGAGAGTTGCATAAAGGGAGTCACCTCAAGCAACACTTTCCAAAACTTATTGACATACTGTTGCACACGTTCATTATCTTTTTGCTCAAGTCTATCCCACTTTTGCGTGAGAGTTTTCCGCATTAGGAGGCAAAAATTGAGCATAAAATCTGTCCTTAAACTCTTTCCAAGTGCACATGGGGTCTTTGGTGGTCTTTTCAATGATCCACCAATGGGTGGCTGTCCCCTTCAAGAACATGCTTGGATGATGAATTTTGGACTTCTCAGTGAAGTCCTCATCACTAAAAGCAATGTCAAACTGTGCCACAAAAGCTAGCAACTTAGAGGCATCATACTCTCCATGAAAGACATCAAATTTCACGAACTTGTCCCCTGCCTTCAACTCCTTGAGATTTTTGGGAGTGGATACATGTTCCTCTCTCTTTCTCTTCCCCTTATCCAACAGGGCAAACCCTCTCTGCATGGGCTTTATGGGCAACCAAAGATGTTTCAAGAGGCACGGTGGCATGTGCATTATGAATCTATGGCCCCAATGCATGTGACCTCCCCAAATGATGCAATGTCTCACCACGAGACAACTCAATGGGCAAAGTCTTTTGGCTTGCATGCCGACCACTCTCTCCATGATATACATTCTTTGAATCCACAAGGCCATCATGTCGCCCACTAGCTCCAACATGCACATACTTGTTGCCTCTTGTCCCATGAGGAGTAGATACATGGCGAGAAATGACTGATACATCTTCTTTGTGTATAAAAGACCTTAACCGTTGAGATGCTGGGTCTCCCTACTTCAAACGAGGTGGATTCTTGAATATTAACTCTCCATCCTCTCCTTCTTTGAGATCACCCTTGCGGATGGGATAGGAGAGTGCCAACTCCCTTGGCTTCTTGCCCACTTCACGAGCCATGGACTCAAAGGTCATATCCACCATAGCATCAGGTTTCCTTGCTTCAATGACACTTTGTACATGGGGATCTTCATGCACAAATTTCAGCTCTTGCTCCTTTGTTTGCAAAAGCTTCTTCATGTGCTCCAATTAAGCCCTCACTGCATTGGGCTCATCCTCATGCCTAGGCTCTTTTCCCCGGGATGGCTGTTCCATGAATGCACTGCCATAACCTCTCTCAAGAGGCTTGTGCCTTCCAAGCAATGCATCGGAATCACAAGAAGCACTTGATTGACCTCTCGAATTTGGCACCTCCAAAGGATTGCCTTGGCTGTCCATTGAGTCAAGTGTCTGTGTATGCTTCCAATCTCAAAACACCATGTCTCTTCTTGAGAAAGAGAGACGACCGGGCTCTGATACCAATGTAACCGCTCCCTACAGGAGACCTACAAATCGGAAGACAAAATACACCTTTTTAGATCACTTAATTATTACCAACAATGGACACTATTAACAACATTAAAACTGAAAATGTCCAAGAACACTTGACACCATCACTGGGGCCGAAAAGGGCCGCCCCCATCCCCCCTCCCCCCCCCCCCCCCCCCCCCCCCCCTCAATACAGTTTGTATTTCTTGGAGTATTTATATGTACAAGTGTTCATGGGCCTCATGGCCAAATTCTTCCATAACATGGAGTGAGAACAACTGAAATACAATAAGATTTTGTCGATGAAGAATCAATTGTCGTAGTAGTCCAAATCACAAGCAGTTCCCCACCTTCACTGGGTGAACACCTGCCCTCACAGGTCTTCCGGGACCGTGCACCAACAGGCACGCTCGTACTAACGCCTGGCAAGGTGAAGCACCGCGGTGGGAGAAATACCAGGTGCTCCCAAGTCAGCTTTGCTCCCTGTTTTTCCTCATGACCACAAGACCTTCACTAGCTCCTCTAAAGGTGAGGGCGCGGTCAGGGCAATCATGGAAAAAATCACTATCCTGATGGCCTACTAAGGTGTAGGCAGCTAGAGGTGAAGCTTGCCTACACAAAGCTTGTAAAAACAACATTTAACTTTAATTTTTATCTGAATTTGAAATAAAATATAGAAACCAATACCTGGCAAAAGTTTTAATTCAAATCTCAGCAGAGTAGATCATTCCCTTTTTGTGTACTCCTAATTGGTGAAAGCCGCAGATACAAACAAGTACAACTGATACAGCAAGTACAGCCGGTACTATGGTACAAATGCAAGTACAGTAAGTACTGATGGTGCAGATGCAAGTACAATAAGTACAGCTCTGCAAGTACAATTTAGCAAGTACAGATACATGTACAACAAGCCGGTAAAACTCTGCAGGCAGGTACAAATGCAAGTACAGCAGGCAGGTGCAGCTCTGCATGCAGGTACTGTAGGTGGGTACAGCTCTGCAGGCAAGTACAAATGCAGGTACAGCAGGCGGGTGCAGCTCTGCAAGCAGATACAGATGCTGGTACAGCAGGCGGGTGCAGCTCTGCAAGCAAGTACAGATGCTGGTACAGCAAGCGGGTGTAGCACAGGAGGCGGGTACCAAAAACAGTAGCCCAAAAATCAACTTTTTTTCCCAAATTCTGTAGTCGCCTCCCTTTTATCAACCACCCCCCTCAATACCTTCCACGTGTGGGGAAAGAGAAGTTGCCCATGCAATAGATGCTTTAAGTATTATTAAACTTTAATCAAAGGTTAGCTCATGGGCACCACACTAGAAAGTGTCCGAAAAAAAATTTAAATGTGTGTGAACAACCAACCTTATAAACATTAAGATTTACATGACTTTATGAATTTTACGTTTGAAAAGGCCAACAAAGGCAATACTTACCACCTATTCACACGCCACAACTCCTCGTCAACAGACACCACACCCATGGTACACTGGGGGCGTCCCCGCCGTCCAATGTACTGGCACGTCATAGCAAGCAAACACACGAAAACAAGTCATGCAAAAACAAGTTTATGCATACAAACATAAATGCATGTGCACATGTAATGGACGAAATCTCCCTTTCATGAAACTTGTATAAGGATTTCTTGTCGAGCACAAAACTAGCGCGACAGAAATGTGAATTCCTGGTTTTCCTATGGAGTGATAGTCCCATAGGCAAAACACACATCCTGGCACGGCCCTTCCTATGTAGTGACAATCCCATAGACAAGGTCGGCACAAATATCAATCCTACTATGGAGTGACAATCCCATGGATAAGACGCAATCCTGGTCATACACGGGTGGCATCAAACATGCTCCCGTCCATATGGCACAATACTGGTCACACACAGGTGACACAAAACTGGTTCCCGTCCATGTGACACAAGATAACTGACCCTTTCACATGGGGCACTGGCCAAGCCACATGTGAACATGATATAAATCTAGCCACTCTATGGAGTGACAATCCCATAGAAGTGGCTCCAAAAATGGAGATGAACCAAATGGTGACACATCTTATAATGTTTCAACTGCTCAGACCATGGGTTCGAAATCAGACAATGCCTTTTCCTAGAGTGAGAATGTAAAACTCTTGGCGCCCTGCTGGGCAGCATGGTTAAAAAAACTTGGCATAGGTCTAATCTAATCACAATCCAAATAGAAAGGTCTCAAGCTAGCTCAATTGCAACTTGATAGGTAGTTGCTTCACTCTGTTGGCAAGCACAGCCACTGACTTTCCATCTTTCCATCTAATGACATTGTAATTTTCCTTGAGTTTTGCTGAGTTATTGTTGTATTCTGCAACATTTATCGTCAACTACAACATCATCTAGAAACTCTGAATGTCTTGTGGAGCTAAAAGCGTTGTTGTTATTATGAGCGAGTCTACAGACTCTCCACCACCTTTAGGGTGGTATGTTCAATCCAAGGGTCCCATCCAAGTTTCAAACTCAAGAGTGTTTCTGCTTTGCTTAGCATCCAAAATCCATGCTCAAAACAATGAAAATTGGTGTAAATGGACAAGAAAGGTGTTGAAAAAGCTAAGAAGAATGCTGGGGAGAGGGTGAGCTTGATTGAGCTCCTTGCAAGCTTTCTTCTTCACACACACAAAAGAGTAGACAAGCACACAAGAGAAAGATGGATGGTGGAATTTTCTTCTTCTTCTTCACTTCTCTATAACCATAACAAAAAGACGAGAGTACATACTATAAGGAAAAGTACTATCCTACTAAAATATACGAGGTCGGTCCATAGTGTGAACCTGACTATATAAGCTAGCACTATAACTATGGCATAACTCTAGTGAACCAAAGTGGCTGTCACACAGTCTGTAACGCACTAGCGGCATATCAACCATAATCTCACCAACCATGCCATTGGTGTAAGTGCCGAGCTATCGTCCTAGCATGTCATCCATATCCGCACTAGTTAAGCTCGATATCTCAACATTCTCTCTGAAGCTCAACTCCATACCCTACACTCCAAGTAAGCTCCTGAACCTGTGGAGCTTCTTTGTACCCGATGCCTTCATGAAGATGTCAGCTACTTGATCCTTTGTGCTGATATATACCAAATCCACATCACCTGCTAGAACCTTCTCCTCACAAAATGATAATGCACCTCAATGTGCTTCGTTAACATGATACTATTGGGTTATTGGCCAATTGTATACTACTCATGTTGTCACAATAAATGACAACAGCCCTATCCATGGGCTCATCCATATCTGTAAGTAGCTTTTGTAACCAAGCTACCTCATATGTTGCCATAGCGGCACCCATGTACTCAACCTCCGTACTTGACAAAGCAAATATAGACTACTTCTTGCTACTCTAGCTAATAACAACACTCCCAAAAGAAAATATAAATCCACTAGTAGATCTCCTATCTGAGACACTACGAACCCAATCTGCATTGCATCTGTGTACTCACGTACCTAGACCTATATCCCAGCCTCGTAAAAAAGTCTGTAATGTACTATGGACTCTATGTACCAGAGTATTCTCCTATCCACATCTTAGTGTGGCTTCCTTAGGGCTTGCATAAACTAGCTCACCATTCCAATAACATAGCTCAAATCTAGCCTCGTGATAGTCATGTAGATCAAACTTCCTACTAGATTGGTTTACAACCTATCGTCCCAAAGCATATGAGCTCTACAAAAGCCAAATCCATATCTTGTAATCTAATCATTTCTATCTATCTATCTATCTATATATATATATATATATATATATATATATATATATATATATATATATATATATATATATATATATCCAAGAACATGTCCAAATTCACCTTTTAGGAACATACGTTATACACTCATGGTAGTCAACCCACCAGACTATATAACTATCAAGTCCATTATGCATAGTATGGAGTAGATACTACGACATCCCCACTAACGTCATCAGTGCCCAAATCTTTCATTTCAAACTTCTTCTTAAGAAGCATCTTCACCTCATGAATATCATCATCACTCTCACTTGTGACAATCAAGTCATCAACATAAATGAACATTAGCACAATGTCCAAATCTTTCATCGCAGGTCATCCAAATCTTTCATTTCAAACTTCTTCTTAAGAAGCATCTTCACCTCATGAATATCATCATCACTCTCACTTGTGACAATCAAGTCATCAACATAAATGAACATTACCACAATCCCCCTGTCAGTCTTTCTCATACAGAGTGAGAACTCAGCTTTGGATATCTAGAATCCAATAGTGACAAGATACTCTTCTATCTTGTCTAACCATGCTCTAGGTGCCTGCTTCAAGCCACACAAGGCTTTGCGCAACATACAAACAAAAACGAAGTGTGCATGATACTCGTATCCTAGTGACTGCACCATTTACACCTCCTCATGTAAATCACCATGTAGAAATGCATTCTTTACATCTATCTTATGTAAAGACCATCCTTAGCTCCAACCATTGCAATGACTACACTCATGGTTCCCATCCTAGCAACCAAGCTAAATGTCTTCTCATAGTCAATGCCATATGTCTGTGCATATCTCTTGGCAACCAATCTTACCTTGTGCTTCACTTTGAAAACCCACTTACATCCAATTGCCTTCTTCTCCTTAGGCAAAGACACCAAATCCCATATCATATTTGCATCTAATGTAGCCATCTATTCATCCATGGCATCTTCCCAATGCTTATGTCCTAAGTGCCTCCTCAAAACATGTGGTGAATAGCTTTGACCATATATGCATAATGATGAGTTGTATACCCATTCTACCTCAACTTGTCAACCGGATATCTAACCTCGGTTGACCTGCGCACCTAGATCACTGCTATGTGTTCTCAATCTTTCTTGTGCTCTTCGTACACCAAGTGTAACAACAGTTGCAGGATCCCAAACTCCTCATCAAGGCTCTATTCTGAGCCACTAGACTTTCCATCAACAAAGGAGTGACCTGCTGAAACATCAAGCATTATAAAAGATTCATCTACCTTCTCTTTTCCCTTGCATGATACATGTGAACTTGCTGAATTTTCAGCACCTGTAGTACTAGCATGTGATATATCGCTCTCTGGACCTTCCTGTTGACCCCCTTTATAGCCGAGGAGCTGGCGGAGACTATGATGCCACTACCTAGGAGTAAATGCCCGGGGCTTCCAATCTCCTTATTTCTCCGACATTGGGATCTCATGGAAGGCAGCCTTAGAGCTGCCTTCAATGAGATAATGGTTACAGGAGCCATGCCGGAGAGGTTGTCAGAGGGATTGATTCATTTGCTTCCCAAGGAGGGTAGTGACAGATTGCAGATTCAGCAATGGAGACCTATTACCCTTCTAGGGACTGCCTACAAAATTCTGGCCAAGGCCATCAGCCGGCGACTACAGCCCTTCCTTCCTGACTTGATATATGGATAATGGTACACAGACGGGTTTCGTTTAGGATCAAAGCATTCTGGACAGCCACTTCACTTTCTAGGAGGTGACCACTTCGGCCAAGATGCATCAGCAAGGTCTTATTGTTCTCCTTCTTGATTTCAAGAAAGCATACGATAGAGTAGATTAGGGCTTTCTAGAGGGAACGATGGGCATAATGGGATATCTGAGGAGTGGGTCCAAGGTGTTTTGGGACACACAGCCAGGTTCTTATTTAGGGAGCCATATGCGACAGATTTTTTCTTTCTCACTCGGTCCGATAGGGCTGCCCTCTAGCACCTTATCTCTTCATGTTTACAGCCGAGGCTATGAGGAGTTTTCTCTCTGACCAAAAGACCAAGCTCCAAGGACTGTCTTCCCATCCACATGCAGGAGGAGCTGCTTGATTCCGAGTTCGCCGATGACACAACAGCATACCTGTCTGGGGAGATGAGGGGAACCTCGAGAGATTCGCCCGGACAATGGAATCTTCTGTCATTCATCCGGAGCGCAAATCAACTAGCACAAGTCGTGTGGTTTTGGGGTTGGCTCATCACCCACCCAGACTTTGCGTCCAATTGAGGCTTTTCACTGGATCTCGAGAGGCACTCCAATTCGTTATCTTGGATGCCAAGTGGGCATTGATATCTCCCCTGAGCAACAGCTAGCCCCTCTTCTTATGAGCACTCGAAAGAAGCTGCTATACTGGAGTTCAGCTGGGCTTTCTTTAGCTGGATGGGTGGTTGTGGCAAACCAAGTTCTTCTTGCCACCATGTGGTACATCACCTCCCGCCGGGCCTTCTCCCGAGCTTGTATTCGTCACGTTCAGCAATTGAGCTGTAGCTTTCTATGGGCTGGCAACAACGGGAGGCCTACCCAGGCCAAGGTGGCCTGGAGAGTTATCACTCAGCCGTGATACAGAGAGGGCCTAGGTATCATCGACCCCTCCATTCAAAGCCATGCCCTTTTGGGTAAGTTGATTGTTTGAGGCCTTCTTCCGGGTGGCAGGTCTTAGAAGGACTTCCTCCTAACTAGGATCTCTGTCTACACTCCGATTCTAGGAGGCCCTTGGCCTCAGAGCACAAGATGGATTTTCATGGAGATGCGGGCTCGTGGCTTTAGCCCAACATTTGAGGACAGATTTGCAGCCAATCTCTTGTGTGCTTGGGATCATCTCAGGCCGGCCCTTCAACAGTCAACTCTAAAAGCCTTTGAGGAGCGTCTCCGACAGCCTTTGATCTGAAGCCCCCTAGTCCGTCTGCATAGTGGTCACATGCTTGGGGCTCGTCCGCACGTATCATGCAGAGCTTTGAGCACGGGTCCCGTTGGGTCATTTGGAGATTGGCTTACATTTAGACAGTTCCCCCCACAGGCCCAAGAGAGGGGCCTTATTGGGATCCACGGCACAAAATAGACTTTATAGCATCCCAATGTGCTTTGCCAGGGTTGGACATAAAACGACTGACTACTCCCACTGAATGAGCAATGTCTGGCCGTGTAGCAACCATAGCATACATAAGAGATCCACAAGCAGAAGCATAAGGGATCCCACGCATAGTACTGGCTGCATCATCATCTTTTGGGCAATCATCCTTGGATAGTTTAACATAGGGCTGCAATGGAGCACCCAAAGGCTTAGAATCAGCCATGTTAAATCTATCAAGGACTTTCTGGATATACTTCTCTTGCGAGAGGAAAAGCAACTTCTGTGCTCTGTCCCGTCTAATCCGAAGACCCAAAATATGTTCAGCTGAACCCAAGTCCTTCATAGCAAAAGCTGACTTCAGCTGGTCCTTAAGAGCTTCCAAAACGCTCTTATTCTTCCCGGCAAGAAGCATGTCATCAACATACAGCACAAGTATCACTGGGCTGCCATCTGCATCAGTTTTAGTATACAAGCAATGATCTGCATGGCTACGATTAAACTTTTGGTTAAGCATGAAAGCATCAAACTTTTTGTACCACTGCCTCGGGGCTTGTTTCAGCCCATAGAGACTACGCTTCAGCTTACAAACCAGATGTTCTTTGCCAGGAATGACAAAGCCTTCAGGCTGCTTCATATACAGCTCTTCATCTAAATCACCATGTAAGAAAGCTGTCTTTACATCCATCTGATACAGTTCTAAATCCAAAACAGCAGTGAGAGCAAACAAAACACGAAGGGTGGTCATTTTGACCACAGGAGAGAAGACCTCCTGAAAATCAATCCCTTCCTTCTGAGCATAGCCCTTAGCAACAAGGCGGGCTTTATACTTAGGCTGGCCGTCAACTGTCTTGACTTTGTACACCCACTTGTTAGGAATAGCCTTCCTTCCTTTGGGCAACTCAACCAAGTCCCAAGTGTCATTTGCATGTAGAGACTTAATCTCCTCCTGCATAGCATGCTCCCACTTGTTTCGGAGTTCACAAGACTTAGCCTCTTTGAAAGTAAGAGGCTCACCCTCATCTGTAAGCAAAACATGTTGTAAAGAGGGATCAAAACGCTGAGGTTCCCTACGAAAACGAGTAGACCTCCGTACCCAATGATCATTGGCTGGTTGGGGGTCAATATCGGGAGGAATCATAATTTCAGCATCAAAAGGCTGCGGGTTTTCACGAACAGCCTGATTTTCAGCATATAGGGGTTGCTGCCCTACACCTCCAGGAGCATGAAGCGGCTGTCCAACCTCTTCTGGCTCAAATATCACGGACTCATTATGTTCAGCCCTTTGTGAAGCATCCTGGGGCTCATTTTCAGCATCAATGGGTGGCTGCCCTTGCTGAAATTTGACCTTTTTCTGATCACCATGAGAGGCACAAACATTACGGAGCAGCTTTGCCTCATAAAATACAACATCCCGGCTGCGAACCACTTTGTTGGTTGATGGCAACCACACACGGTAGCCCATCTCACCTTCATCACCGTAGCCAACGAAGGTGCCCTTCTCGGACTTAGCATCAAGCTTGTTCCGGTCTTCCTTGCGGATATGCACATATGCATCACAACCAAAGATGCGTAAGTGGTCATATGAGGACGGTTTGCCAGACCAAACCTCCTCAGGGATTCCACCTTTCAAAGCTGTGTGTGGAGATCGATTGCAAACATGAACTGCAGTTTTCAAGGCTTCTCCCCAAAAATCCTGAGAGAGATTAGCTGTGGACAGCATGCATCGAATTCTTTCACACAGTGTACGATTATACCTTTCAGCCACACCATTTGAAGAGGGGCTATAAGGGGGTGTAAGTTCCCTCTTAATGCCATTATCATCACAAAATTTCTGAAATTTAGTACTAACAAACTCACCCCCATTGTCAGTGCGTAAGCATTTAATCTTCACTCCAGTTTGAGTATGAACAAATGCATAAAACTTTTGAAAAGCAGCAAAAGCATCATCCTTAGATTTCAACAAAGTGATCCATACTTTTCGTGAGTGATCATCCACAAAAGACACAAAGTACTTTGAACCACCTTTAGATTTAATGGGCATGCTGCATATGTCAGAGTGGACCAAGTCCAACTTTTCAGCCTTGCGAGAGGCACGAGAGGAGTAAGAACTCCTATTCTGTTTCCCATACAAGCAATCATTACAAAAATCAAGCTTGCTTCCTTTTGCATCAAACTTGTTCAAGGAGGACAAAATGGAGAGACCCTTATGGCTCATGTGGCCAAGTCTCTTATGCCAAAGCTCCATGTGGGAGCGTACCTCTGCAAAAGCAATAAACTTACCAGACAAAGCCTGACCATGAAGGCTATATAATGTTCCTTTCTTGCATCCTTTTGAAATCAGTCTTGTGCCTTTGGTCAATTTCCATGTGCCATTTCCAAATATGGCCGTGTATCCCAAGGCATCAAGCTGGCCCACAGACAGGAGACTGGTTTTCAAACCAGGCACATACCTCACATTTGGCAGCACAAACTCACTACCATCCTGCAAAGTCAAATTCACGGTGCCCATACCTTCAATATTGCAAGCATGATCATTCCCCAAGAACACCTTTCCTCGGGAGCCTGCAGTGAAAGTTGCAAAACACTCCTTGATAGGAGTTACATGAAAAGAGGCACCCGTGTCAATAATCCAAGTCTGTGAAAGCACATCAGATTCATACATCAAGGCATGAATAACATCTGGTTCTTTGACATGCAAGTTATGAACATCAAGAGCATTAGCAGAAAAAACACATAGCACATCATCTGAGTCAGACAGTTCCTCTATGACAACACCAGAGGCCACATTGGCCTTGCTCTTGTCCTTTTCGAACTCTTCTGCTTTGCTGGAATTACTCTCTTTTTCCTTCTTTTTGTCATTTGAATGACTGGATTTCTTCTTCCGGTCTTGCTCCATCTTGTAAAACTTGCAATCTGGCTTCTTGTGGCCTTTACGACCACACTGGTAGCATGTAACATCAGATTGCTGGCCCTTGCTCTTGCTTCTACCCTTTGAATTGGTAGTAGTATTTCCCCGCTTGGTCGTCCTCCCTCGTGAGACATTTGCAGAACCGCTAGTCTCTGAGGTCTTCCTCCGGATATCTTCATTGAGAATAGCACCCCTGACTCCATCAAAAGTTAGGTTGGGATTTGTCCCAAGTGACACCACAAGTGTTTCCCAAGAGTCAGGCAAAGTAGTGAGCAAAAAGATAGCTTTCAACTTATCATCAAAAGCAGGCAATCCAGAATCCTGCATCTGATTAAGCACCCCTGTGAAAGTAGTAATATGCTCCACTGCATTCTTAGAATCATCAAGTTGCATATTCATGAGTTTCCTAATGAGATGTACCTGGTTCACTGGCGTGGTGATCTCATAGGTGCTTCTCAGCTTCTCCCAAACGGCATAGGCTGTTGTCAGCCCTTTGAGGTCTACAAGAACCTCATCAGCAACAGCCATCTGGAGATAGGCAACGGCCTTTCTGTTCAGGATTCCCCATTCATCATCTGTCATAGCAGCGGGTTTGAACTGCTCAAGTGCAGTATCACATTCCCGCAGATAGAGGATATTCTGAATCCTCACCTTCCAAAGATCAAACCCAGTGCCTGCAAACTTCTTAATCTCTAGTAGACCCTTAAGATCACTTGTAGACGCCATGACTTATCAAACTGACACTTCAGAAAGTAAGCAATAGCAAGATGTTATGTACCAGATATGGGTTGAATGTAGGATGCTCGTAGATTGATGAAACAACTTCAAGTGAAGGAGACGGCGGAAGAGTATCACCGAATGTCGATGTAAACCCGAGGGGCAGTATGTTGCTGTCTTTTGAGGGTTGCTCGAAGATCCTGGCTGCTGGAGGCGACGTCGGCTGCTGCTAGTGGCCGTGGGGCTGCTGGCTGCAGCCCGGACTGCTTGCTGGTGGCCTTGGGGCTGCTGGCTGCAGCGTTGGCTGCTGCTGGTGGTCGTGGGGCTGCTGGCTGCAGCCCTAGCTGCTGCTGGTGGTCGTGGGGCTGCTGGCAGCAGCGTTGGCTGCTGCTGATGGCAGCCGTACAGAAGGCAGAGAACAAGGCAGCAAAACGCTGCTGATTGCAGCAGCGCAGCAGCAGAAACGCAGCAAAGGGGGGCAGCAAGGGAGAGGAAAAACGCAGCAGAAGGGCAGCAGGGGTGGAGCAGAAAACGCAGGAGAGGGAAGAGCAAGAAAAACAGCAAAACAGTCTCCTGCGTCAAAAAAAAAAAAAGAGAGCAGCACTCTAAAAAAAAAACGCACCAGATTGATGATAGAAGGGAGGTGTTTGACGCGAAAAACGCAGACGATCCCGTAGTCAATTGGTGGAAGACACCTCTAACTCCATAGCTTCTGCATACAGCTTCCCTCCATGGCTCTGATACCAGTTGTTGGAGGAGAATGACTCAAACACAAGAGCTTGCAGCCAAGGAAGTGCAGAGGAGATAGAGAAGAGTGAGAGTGAGAGAGAGAGAGAGAACTCACACAATGCTCAAGAATATCTTGATTGTCTTGATGAGGCTCAAGGGAGACCTCGTATTTATAGTGATACAAGGGTATGGGCGGACGCCCAACTTATGGGGCGCCCGGCGGACCAAATACAAAGAATGCCATTACAAGGCCCAAATGGGGGCCAAATGTACAAGTAAATATATGGCCGCGAAGCTCTCGAAAAGAGCTACGCGATGATCAAGGTCCGGAGGCGAAACTGGGACTTTATACCTGGGACTTTATACCCAACATGGTGAACACGCCTAGCCACATTAGGGGGGTCGGGTCTAGAATGGGAGTCAGCCACTCCGGAGGAATAGCTGAGTCAATGTTGATGCTCGGCCTATCTCTACCCCGGATCCCTGTCAGGCCTCTCTCCTACTCCTCCTGAGGTAACTACCTGTGTGCAACCCAATCTCCAAGAGACCTGGCTGGTCCCATGCTCAAGGCGCCCCAAGATATGTGCGGTCAGGCCCCTAGCATGTGGCCACTGGGTAAACGGATCAGGGGTTTCCAAATCAAAGGCTGCTGAAGCTGCTCCTTTGAGGCCACTGGAACAATCTATCTGAGGGTTGGCCTGAGACGATCCCAAGCACGAAGTAGACTGGCTGCGAATTTGTCCTCAAAGGCAGGACTAAAACCACGGGCTCGCATCTCTGTGAAGATCCGTCTAGTACTCTGCGGCCACGGGCCCCCAAGGCTCGAAGTGTGGGCTGAAATTGTCAAAATACGCAGCGGAGATAATAACCAAATCTGAGACCACAAGAGCAAGTAGAGTGCAGAAAAACAGCACAAGAGAAGGAGAGAGATAGGCGTGTAACTCTCAGTCGGCCAGTGTAGGGATGCGCCGCCAGCCTCACGACTGGGTCCTTCCAATTGGCCAGCCAAGAAAAACATCCACGACCCCAACAGAGAAGGTCGGCCAGCTCCATGTGCAAATGAGTGCAGTCGGCCAGCTCTAGTTGATCCTGCCAGCAAATGGTAGCCACCCACACCACAGAAAAATGGGAAAAAAATAGGGGGAGTGAGGAAAAATGAGAAAACACCTATACAGGGCGGGCACACCCACAACAAAGGCCCTGGTGTCTGATAAAGACAGGAGATGACTTCTAACACCCCCTCTCAGATCCTGGCTGTGAAATCAACCCTAGGGAGCTGGAGTGCCGCCTGAGCATAGCCTGAGGTAGAGACTTCGTGATGAAGAGGTCCACCGCATTGTCCTCCGTCGAACAATAAAGTAGCAAGATGTCACCAGCCAAGATCTTCTCACGTACAAAGTGATACTGTATCTCTATGTGCTTGGTCCGGGCATGGAAGACCGGGTTCTGAGCAATAGCTATACAACTCTGGTTATCACACTGGATGACTATGGGCTCCTTTTGTGGAAACCCAATCTCGCCTAGCAACCTCCGCAGCCACACAACCTCGCAAGCAGCACCACAAGCAGCCCGGTACTCTGCCTCTGTCGAAGATAGGGCAATAGTTGGCTGCCTCTTACTGCTCCAAGAAACTGCTCCTGAGCCAAGGGTAAAACTGTAACCTAAAGTGGATCTCCTGCGAGGCATCAACTAGCTCACAAGGATCATTAACAGTTAACTTTGTGTTCGGGTCCATCGGCGAAGTAATAGGCTTGCAGTTCTCCATCCCAAAGGCCTCAAGCAACTCATGAACATACCGCTGCTGAGAGACAAAAAACCCCTCTAGGTCTGCCAGATCTCCAATCCCAAAAAGAAGTGGAGTAAGCCTAGGTCGGTCATCTCAAACTCCTTTGACAAGGCAGCCTTCATCACGCCAATGTGCTCCACATGATGAGAATGAGATCATCCACATAAAGGATGATAATCGTAACCATGCTGCATTCCTGAAAGAGATACAGGTTGGGATCTGCAACCGATCTTTGAAAACCAGTCCGAACAAAGAAGGAATCAATCTTTTGATTCCAAGCCCTGGGAGCCTGCTTAAGACCATACAAGGCCTTACGTAACCTGCAAACCATCCCTTCTGATCCTGGAACAACAAAGCCTGGAGGCTGCTCAACATACACCTCCTCCTGCAGGTCACCATTAAGGAACGCAGATTTTACATCCATTTGATACACTTGCCACCTCTGAAAAGAAGTAAGGGCAAGAACGGTCCGAATCGTGGTCATCCGTGCTGTCGGTGCAAAGGTATCCTCGTAGTCGATGCCTGGCCGCTGAGCATAACCTTTAGCCACAAGTCTAGCTTTGTGTTTGTCCACCGACCCATCTAACGCATATTTGGTCTTAAAGACCCATTTGACACCAATGACTGACCGTTTCGACGGCCTCGGTACCAACTCCCATGTTTTGTTCTTCTCGATGGCATCAAGTTCCACCTGCATGGCTTTCCTCCAAGTATCCTGTGAAAGGACTTCCTTTACGGAAGTGGGCTCCTTGTCCCGCATAATACGAGACATCAAAGCATAGTTTACCTGAAGAAGCTCCGCTGTATTGCTTTTGTCGCAGACTCTGTGTGATCTTCGAGGGCCGTCCTCTGTGGTCCACTCGGAGGGTAGCTCCGTGACACCTGACACCCGAAGGGTGTCCAACAACCACCTGGGTACTCGAACAGATCATGGAGCCTCCTGCTGTTGCGGGGGCTCTACTCCAGCTGCGGGCTCAACCTCCTGTACTGACTGAGGTGGATCAACTGGAACAATAGTCTGGGAATCATCATCAGACTCTTCTGGATCTCCAAGAAGTGGCGGCTCCTCGACAGTGGATACTGGAACATGCTCATCAAAGACCACATCCCGGCTGACAACAATCTCATTCCTATCTGGATAATACAATCTGTATCCCTTGGAAAGAGAATTATACCCCACAAATATAAGCTTGCCGGATTTGGAGTCAAGCTTCCCCCTCTACTTCTTCGGAATATGTACATACGCATCACTCCCAAAAACACGGAAGTGCGAGACATCAAGTTTCCTGCCAAAATATGCCTCAAATGGAGTCGTATTAGGTACTGAAGTCGTTGGAGACCAGTTGAGGGTATGGACAGCCATTGCCACAGCCTCTCCCCAAAGTGGACGAGGAAGATCACGATGCTGCAGCATGGTCCTCGCCACCTCCACCACAGTCCTGTTTTTGCCTTCTACAACTCCATTCTCCGAAGGCGATCCTGTATTGGCCAGTTCCCTCTTGATGCCATGATCTGCACAAAATCTGAGAAATACATTCGAGGAGAATTCACCCCCTTTGTCAACCCTGAGAGTCTTTACCTGCAATCCAGACTCTTTTTCCACCATCACGTGCCAATCCTTGAACCGTGCAAAAGCTTGGTCCTTCTATGAAAGAAAGTAGACCCACGTGAATCTGGTACAGTCATCAACAAGCAGCATAAAATAGAGAGATCCTCCCACTGATGGTGTCTACTGAGGTCCACACAAGTCAGTGTGAATCAACTCCAATGGTTTTGAAGCCCGCCTGGAAGCCTGCTTCGGAAAGGATTCCCTGTGCTGCTTACCACGTATGCGAGAACTGCAACGTCCTTGCCTGCTGCCAACATCTAGCAAGCCAACCACCATCTGGTCCCGAAAAGCTCGCCGCAGTGCATCCACATTTAAGTGGCCAAAACGAAAGTGCCATAGATCTCCGACCTGAGAACCTGACAATGAGGAGAGTGCTGAGAGCTTGTAGATACCATTCTCCACACCGCCTTCCCAAACAACCTGGCCAGACTCACGGTCCCGTAGAGCAACTGAATGCTCCTCAAATTCCACCCGAACGCCAGTCTTGCATACTTCATGCACTGACAGAAGATGAAAACCAAGAGCAGGGACGTAAAGAACACGGGAGGCATGCTTCCCCCCTTGCCGTCGGGAATAATCTCCATCCGGTCCTCACTATGTATCGGAATAAGGGAGTTGTCGCCAATGAAAATGCGACCTAACTGCCGTATCAGATCCAAAAAGAAGTCACGGGACGGAGTCATGTGCCTAAAAGCACCACTGTCAAGAATCCATTCCCGGGTATCCTTTGCGGTGAAGCCAACTGCCTCCGCTCGAAGAAGACGATGAAGCATCAGAGTCCATCATCTCTAAGTGTACAAATGTAGGAGTCTTTGCAGCTAAGGCTCAAGAATCAGCACTCTTCCCAGTCCGCTTAGAAAACTTCCTCCAGTAGTGGCCTTTCTCGCCAAAATCATTGCAGGACCGCTCGGCCTTCAGTTTCTCTCGTTCTGTTTCAGGCTTCTTCTCAGAAGACTTCTCCAGTGAAGCCTTCCCTTTGCCCTTGTTATTCCGGCCTTTCGGCCATTGGCCAATTAAGGCATCCGAACCTCCATTGTGAGGCGGGTTCGTAAAACGTTCCTCCTGGTCTAGGACCATGGGCACAAGCTCCTCCCAGGTAATGGTGCTGAGCCTGCCACTAGTAAATCAAAGAGGAGTAGAAAGCGGAATACTCAGCAGGCACTGGGACAGCAAAGTAATGGCCATATCTTCAGATGATATCTCCTTCCCAGCCTGGAGGACTTCCTGCTGAAGCGCCTGCAACTTGTTAATGTGCTCCCGCATCGTCGACGACTTTGCAGGGTTCATAACCCGCATCTGCACTTCCAAGGAAATCCTCTTCATGGGCGATACCCTGTTATAAAGAGAAGCCAAGTGCTGCTATATGCCTCTGGCCAGCGTCATATGCTTTACGTGATTGATTACTTGTGGTGTGCAGTTGAGGAAAATAAATGACCGGACCCTGGCGTTGACACGATCCCACATCTGTGCCTGTGCCTCGCGGTCCTTCTTCATTGACAGTAACTCCCCTTCCTCCGCTTCCGGCCGTGGAACCCCGATAACAATGAAATCAGATAACAATGAAATCAGCAAGGTCATATGACTCCAGCACAACTCCATCATCACCTTCCATATGCCGTAATTGTTCCCGTCCAACTGACGGTCCACTGGGAACGTGGGGAGAGTTGGGATCTTCACATGCTTCTCAGCCATCTCTAACAAATCTGCCATCGCAGGGATGTAACTGAAAAAGGGTGGGTGGGTGGGAAAAAAAACCTTAAAGCTGCAAGTGGCTGTCCAGCAACTTAGCCCGCCTTCCTCTTGCAACTTCTCTTCCCGAACAGTCCCTAACAATCCACCAATCAACAACGTAACAATCCCCCTCTTGCTCAGAAAACTCCCAAGATCTTTCAAGAGCCTAGGGCTCTGATACCATGTCAAAATACGCAGCGAAGATGATAACCAAATCTGAGACCACAAGAGCAAGTAGAGTGCAAAGAAAACAGCACAAGAGAAGGAGAGATATAGGCGTGTAACTCTTCTCTATACACAAGATCCCACAATGAAAATTGAATACAATGAAGTGGGGGCAATGGGGCCTATTTATATGGCCCCATAACTGCAATCGGCCAGTGTAGGGATGCGCCGCTAGCCGCACGACTGGGTCCTTCCAGTCAGCCAGCCAAGAAAAACATCCACGACCCCAACAAAGCAAGTCGGCCAGCTCCATGTGCAAATGAGTGCAGTCGGCCAGTTCGAGTTGATCCTGCTAGCAAATGGTAGCCACCCACACCACGGAAAAATGGAAAAAAAAATGGGGAAAAAAAACGGGGACTGAGGAAAAATGAGAAAACACCTATACAAGGCGGGCACACCCACAACAGAGGCCCTGGTGTCTGATAAAGACAGGAGATGACTTCTAACAGACATCCGGGCCAAGAGGAAATCCTTCCAAGACTCACCACCAGGTTGGAGTCCTCTAACAATCAACTTGCCCAACAAGGCACGGCTCTGTATAGCTGGATCAATGGGTGGGCTAACCTGAAAGTCAGTATCCTTCACATGGGAGTCTAGTTATATCAAGGCGAGATTGGGAAGGAATTGATCACTCCAGCTTAATCTTATGTCTAAAAGGAGTCTTGTATGGAGTGTTTCCTAGTGGTATGGGACACTAGGATCTACTACATGCAAGGTTTCTCGATACATCTTTATTCCTATTTGGTGGATGTCTAGAGGAGATGCAACAGTTGATTTGAGAAATGAATTACGGGAAGGAAGAAAGAATGAGATTGTGGATTGGAGATGATCGGAGAGTCTGCTAAGGCTAACCTCTACATGTATTTTTATGATGAATTCTCCAAGTGGGTAAGAGGACTGACACATGCAAACTCTGTAAGGCTTTGGAGACTAATCTACGTAGCCCGTGCCTGACATGTCCCGGACTGGGGCTCGCAATGGGGTCACAGCATAGGACAAAATGTTCCTAAAAAGGGTAATCCTACTGTATAAATGTTGCACTAATGTAGAGCCAGTGTGTCACATAGCACTCCGCTGCACAGTGCATGTGACATTCCCCCCTTCTTAGATTGGTGGCAGCAAGTGCATGGCTTCTAAGAAGTCTGCAAGATGTTGGGGTTACTCTGCTTTATCGAGCCATATGGCTTCATGGGTGTACCACGGTCTTTAAACTTCGCGTAGAACTGTCTCTGTCTTCAACCGCATGCTTCCATCTATGGAGGAGAATCTGTTCAGGCTCTACGCATGCATGGTTGTAACATGCATAAGGTTGAGACTGAGACACGTGCTATCCTTCGATGCCCAAGATACTACAAGATCAGAGTCCAACAAAGGATTTCATCCTCTTTGCTGAGTCGGCTCTGTGGTATTTTTCTTGCATGAGATATCGAGACTTAGGGGGAAACTCGTGAGGGGGCAAAGAGAGCACAAGGACCAAGGGCAAATGCTCCTCCCAGCTTTTTTTCTAAAATGTTGGATAGCACCAAGCTAGACTGTCAGATAGTGAGAATGAGACACATGGACACCCAACCAGAGCACACCTTGAGAGACTTCTACCCCAGAGAGTTCTCATTATGCCCTCGAGACAATTATTTGCATGCGGAGACCCATAGAGTCCTACATACCCAGGATTCTTGGTCTCATAGACCCACTGGGTCTTTTGAAGATGTTAATATTATTCATTCTCTCTCTCTCTCTCTCTCTCTCTCTCTCTCTCTCTCTCTCTCTCTACTAGAGGAGTACTAAGTGGGCAGGCCTACTCCATCCTACGTGCCAAGCGCACCCCACCCAGAGCACTGAGGATCTCCACCACAGACAAACCCATGAGATTCTCTGACAACAGGACATGCCCTCACTATAGCCACATCTCCCATCAGGAGGCTTATGGAGTCATGTTTCAGTTTTCAGTTTTCACTTTCTTTTTTTAATTTTCCATGGCACTGTATACCCATGGTATCATTGTACGAGTCATTGTCTCATAGCTTCGGGTCCTTTGTAGACTTTAATATATCTCTCTCTCTCACACACACACACATATGCAGTCATCAGACAAGTCTACAAGGCCCCACCTCAAGATATACAGGAAGTCTTTGACCCTCTTGAAGCCATGCTTTATGAACCTTGTGAGCCACAAACACAATGATGGCAGGAACATTTGTCAAAAAGCCTTGCCTTGTGCGAAATCCAACTGCAGTTCCAAGACTGACTCGTCGCAGCCGCTTGCTATGATAGACTCGTATGGTCATCAGATCTAAAAGTGTAGTAGCTTGAGGACCACTGGGCTTCTCACTGATTTCTAAATCCACATCCTTTTGCAAACCATAAAAATATGACGTTCTATCTTCTGCACTGCCATGAAGCCTGTATGCTGCAGGCCACAAAAAATAAGCAGCACTATTTTCTGAATGTTGGGCATCAGAAGCCAAGGCTTGCAATGAAGGACTATCTGCTCTTGGTGACCTGTTACAAGAGAGAGAGATTTCAAGGTCCAAAACCGATCCTTCTGATACTGGGGGGACATCCATCTCTTCATGAGCCCTACAACAACAGAATTTGCTTGAATTTTTTAGAATAAATACCGGATTTCCAAGTATAAAAACTGAAATATTGGAAAATTATGACCACAATAAATGCAAGGTCAGTCTTGAAATAAGGACTTAATCCAATTAAAACCTCCACCATTACTCCACTTCCCAAGCTACCATGATGTAGGAGCAACATATCAAAAGGTGTCATATTGGCCACAATTTGCATCAAATTATACCATAATCTAGAGGCAGTATACTCCCCGCCCCCCTTTTTAAGGAAGCAAAAAACAGGTTTTAAATTTAAGTTCAAAAATGAGAATTGGGAGCTCCAAAAAAAGAAAAGCACACTTACCCATGTCCCTGTTCAATTGACTTGGCACTTGTCTCTTTGAAAGATTGGGGCTTGTGAGACTCTCTTGCTACATCAGAATCCATGGCTGCAACAGGTAAGCAATGAACTGTTGTGTGGGCCTGCTCTCCTTCCACGCAGTTAGCTTGATCACCCTCCATTTCTTTCCCCAAAAAGCACTCACCTTTTTTTCTTTCTTTCTTGTCAACCCAAGAAAACCCACTGGGTTTATGATGCTAAACCCACATGTTCTTTTGTACACTAAACCCGGATGTTCTTTTGTGTTTGTTAATGCTAAACCCACTTGTTCTTGTGTGTTTAGAACGCTTAACCCACTTGTTTAGCGCTCATCAGCTTGCAGAATCCAGCAACTGAGCGCAAATTTTGAGTGAAATGTGAGCCCGACTGGACCTAGATATGCTTTCTGTTGATCTGGTTGGAGAAAACCCTTTTGGCTTTTGTATTGATTTTCTAGCTTTATTTTCAAAGAGCTGTTAGGCGAGCTCTCTCTCTCTTCGCGCGCACACACAACCCAAGGCAAGCCTCTGATGTCAGCTTGAGAC